>NC_034608.1:50791078-50817725 GCF_900095145.1 Mus pahari
GCTGTCCTGGAACTCACTCTGTAGACCAGGCTGGCCTCGAACTCAGAAATCCGCCTGCCTCTGCCTCCCGAGTGCTGGGATTAAAGGCGAGCACCACCACGCCCGGCTCTGGAATACTTCTGATCCCAAGTATTCAACCTGTAGAAGGCACTCAAGACACGACACAGCAGTGTGTTAGGGCACCCAGTAGGAATGCCTCCCTTCACGGATGCTGCCATTTTCATCTCTACACTACCAAGTTATTTCAATACCATTTGTCTCATAGCTTTCCTCTACCCTGACTCAGGTTTTTGACTTTTAAGAGGGACCAATGGTCCATAGAGCTAACCCCTGTACGAGGTTGTGGGAAGACACTGTGTTGAAAGCCTTAGTAGCCCCCTCAAAGGACACACTCCTGCCATCAGCGATCAAACTCAGCGAGTGGATGTGAACGACGAACCTCCTTCCTCAGGGGTGGCTGAGCAGGTGGTGAAATTTCAGTTGAAAACTTAGGCAAGTTCTGTCTTCTTGCTGCCTCTCCATTTATTGTTTCAAAAGATGCCTGACTTGAATTTTCAAACTCCGAATCTTCATCCCCCTGGTCAAAAACAACCAAAAAACTCTTGAGAGTCACGTTCTATTGATGAGGATCTATTTGTAATGGTTACTTTTTTTTTTTTTTTTTAGCTTTCATAGTCATTTTTAGATCAGAAAACTATAGTATCACTGGGCAAGAAAACATGACACTGACTGAGTTCTAGAATCTCCCTTTATCCAGGTTCTAAGGGCTTCCCCGACTAGGAAAGGCTGACAAGGCCCCACTCGGCTCACAGGAACTCACGTGGAGTCCAGACACTGGCCCTGAACATTCAGCAACTCCTGCCCTGCCTCACAAGCATCCCATCTGACTAAGTACCGAGGCTCCCCAAAGACAGAAACAAGGAAATGGCTGATGATATCCTATCCTCTCCACAAGGACAGCCATGCAGGGAGGTGATGCAGTTAACGGCTGTGCAAGCAGGAGCTGGCATGTGCAGGTCTTTCCTCCCGGTCACGCCCTCCAGGAGGCCCAAGGCTGTCTCGGACGGACCCAGGGCCCAAAACAGACCCAGGTGTTACAGAAACAGAACTATTGCTGACTGTAGTCCCCATGATGTGCAGGAAGGCCCAGGGTTACAACACCTTTACGTCACCCATGGGCTCCTGTGAGTGTCACCCATGGCACAGTGATGAGTACCTCTCACCTACACTGTAAATTCACTGACTCACCAAGCTAGACTCAGGTGGAACCTTCCTTAGTCTGTGAATAGTGCGCTACCTGGAGTGGGTGGGCGTTTGTCTAGTCTCCCCAGGAAGCCACACACATGCATGCAAAGGAATATCTCAGTATATGATCCCAAAATATCCACAGCTAAGTAGAGTCATAGGGTATGGTTCTGGTGAACATGCAGGCTTCCCAGTTCATGGGAACCAGCCTCTCAAAGGCAGCTGCTCCAGGACTGTCCTTTTATCTCATCTGCTGCCTCAGAGTGAGCTCTGAGAGCAATTCCTAAAAAGGTTCTGATCTAGGCAATAAGTCCTAACCGATCCAGAATACGATGACTTGGGGGAGTGGTGAAAGATGGGCTCGGGTTGCCGTGAGGGAAACAGGCCTGCCATGCCCTCCAGACACCGGGGACTATCTTCTGTGAAACTGAAATTCCTTAAGTTGTTCTCTAAAGCCTTTTGATCACAAAGACACAAAAAGCACCAATATCCTACCAAACTTCCTACTCAGCAAAAGAATTTTTTTTTTAAAGTTTTTTTTTTATTTATTATACGTAAGTACACTGTAGTTGTCTTCAGACACTCCAGGAGAGGGTGTCAGATCTTGTTACAGATGGTTGTGAGCCACCATGTGGTTGCTGGGATTTGAACTCTGGACCTTTGGAAGAGCAGTCGGGTGTTCTTACCCATTGTGCTATCTCACCAGCCCTCAGCAAAAGAATTTAATGCCGAATTTTCTTTTATTTTAATTTGTATTCCCTCATACCCCACCCCCCAGCTTCCTTCTCCCCCAGGCCCACCCCACATCTCTCCCCAGAAAAGAGCAGGTCTCCCAAGGACATCAAACACTAATGCAGAGTCATTAAGACAGGCTCGGGAACTCCTCCGGGCTCAGCTCCTAACGTTGCAGAGCCTCTTGCACAGAACTGCAGTATTCACCACTTGACTGGGGTTTGGTCACCCTTTATCAGGGGTTTGGTCACCCTTTATCAGGAGAAATGTGTGAGAGGAGCACACGAGGAATGGGAATGGAGCCGCTAAAGCCAAGCGGTTCACTAGTCAAGCCCCGCTACCTCAAGGTACGCTGCTTGGAGTTGACGGACAGACATATCTAATTCAGCTCTAACACCAGGATTCTCACAAAAGCCTCAGAATGATCGCCAACAGTCTGCCCTGCTCCTGGATGGCTGTTGTCACCACTAGCCTTTTCTAACAGCAGTCCTAACAACCAAGTCACTCTGGGACCACCGCTGAAGCCATCGGGCTCAAAGCCACCTGTTGAACAAGGTAACGTGCCGCCCAGTGGTACCCAGACACCTGTGGTCTCAGCCACTCAAGATGCTTGGGGCCAAGAGGTGGAAACCGACCCCGGGAGTGTGGCAGGACCTCATCTCAAAAGCAAAAACAAATGAAAGTAAAATAAGCCTACTCATGTCTGCCAGCTGAGAAAATGTAGACGAGCTAACGCAGGGAATGGGAAGACAGCTCCGTAGGTAAGACTGCTTGCTCTGATACCAGAAAGGCCTAAGTTCAAATCCGCAGCACACACCTAAAAAGCTGGGCATGGAAGGGCAGATCCCAGGAAGTCACAGGCCAGCTAGCCTGGTTACAGCAGGGAGCTTCAGGTTCAGTGAGAGACGGTGTGTCAAGAATGAGGTCAAGGGCTGCAGAGGTGGCTCAGTTGTCAAGAGCACTGGCTGCTCCTTCAGAAGACCTGGTTTCTCACCCATGGCAGCTCACAACCGTCTGTAACTCCAGTTCCAGGGGAGCCAATTTCCTCTTCTGGCCACTCTGGGCACTGGCCACAAATGCAGTACATACAGGCATACAGGCAGGCAAAACACCCACACAAAGTAATAAAATGAAAATGACATAAATGAGGTGGAGCGTGACAGCAAACACATTTGATGTCCTGTGGCCTTGTCCTGGTCCACATGTCACCACATACACAGGAGACACTGCACAGAGCACTGCACTGTGTACAGCCCAGCTTTGGTACCAACGTTACTACCTGCCCTTGACTATTGTATGGTATGTTTGCTACTGTGAAACAAGTACGCACTGGCTCTGTAGACAGCATAAGTGCCCTGGCACCTTTACTAGATCCTTTTCTTTACAAGACAATGTAAGATGCTCAACCTATATCAAAAGGTGGCCTTCATACAAATCTGTCATGGTTGCTCTAACCTGTAAAGCCTGGGTATAAATACTTAAACTGTAACCCTCCACTTCCAATGAAAACACAGGACCAATGCCCATGATTTTAGAAACAGAACCAAGCGTGAGCCATCCAACGTAAGTTTAGGGCTGGAGAGCTGGCTCGGCGGTGAAGAACACCGCTGCTCTTACGGCCAACTCAGGTTTAGTTCCCAGCACACACATGAAGGCTAACAACCATGCGACTCCAGTTTCAGAGTCTCTGACACCTTCTTCTGAGTACACATGAATGCATGCAAGGAAAATAAATACTCATGCACACAAAATAAAAATAAATACATCTATTTCTTAATGTGAACTTAACACTCTGGGTATCTGAATATTTTACTTAAGCAAAGCTCAGAAGGTCCTCAGACAGTGTTACTCGGTAGTTTTCTCAAAGTGCACCTTATCTGTCACAGGTATAAACAGTCCCTTAACCACTTCACACACAAATGCACCGAATAATAAAACTGAGTCAAGTGTTGTGGTGTATGCCTGCAACCCCGGCACTTTTGGGGCAGAGGCAGGAGAATCACTGCAAGCGGGAGGCCAGCCATGGCAACAAAACAAGTTCAAAGCTGGCCTGAGTTCCACAGCAAGACCCAGACTCAAAACCCTACCAAGCACATGCATGCAAATAACTGCATATACAAGGAAACGTGAGCACAAATATGGGCCTTAGCAATATATGTAAAGGATACACGGGAGCTGGGGAGATGTCTCAGTGAGGAAGTACTTGCTGGTCATGAGGACCTGAGTTTAGAAGCCCCAGACCCATGTATTAAACAGGCGAGGTGACACTGGGGGGGGGGGGGAGAGAGGGGTACAGGAGTGGGGGTGGGGATGGGGGTAGATCAGGACCCAGACCCGTCCAGCCAGTCTAGGTAAAACTGAGCTCAAGGTTCAGTGAGAGAGTAGCTCTCCAAAGTAGAATACAGGAAGATGCCGGACACTACCTCCAGCAGTGCCTATATGGACAGGTACACCCGTACACACCGGGCATAAAACAAGAGCACTCTCTCGCGCACACACGCACAGGGACACACACACACCCCAACAGGAAACAAACAATCGGATCCAAAATACAAAAGCAGAGTTCTCTAACCTTGAGGAGGCGGTGGCCGGTGGTCAGCTTCCAGCTCTCCCCCGTCATCTGATAAAGCCGCTCCTCCAGTTTCTTCAACTTCATTTCCTGCTGAGGCTTTAAAACATTCTGTATATATCTGCTGGCCTGGTCGAGCAAGAACGTGACTATACATTAGTGTTTCTACACTACACGTTGTCAACGCTATATATAAATCAAGAACAAGGTTCGAAACCTAAGGTGGTTTAAATATAACGCCCCTCCATACACTCATCTATTTGAATGCTTAGTCATGAGGCACTGGCAGGATTAGGAAATGCAATCCTTCAACAAGGAGGCCTTATTACCTGTGGTGGGGGAGGGGGAGCTTTGAGTTTTTCAGAAGCTCAAGCCAGGCCCAGTGTCTCTCTCCCTGCTGCATGCCGATCACTCTCAGCTACCTCCCCAGTCTGCCTGCATGCTGCCATGTGTCCCTCCATGATGACAATGGACTAAACCTCTGAAACTGTAAGCCGGCCCCAATCAAATGCTTTCCTTTATAAGACTTGCTGTGGTCAAGGTGTCTCTCCACAGCCATAGTGACCCTAAGATAGGCTTGTGGGAGGTGGTGTGTCACTGGGGGTGGGCTTTGTGGTTTCAAACGTTCATGCCAGCTCCAGCATCTTCCACTCTGCCTGCTACCTGAGGACCAGGCAATAAAGTACCATACTTGCTCCCAGCCACGATGACCATGGCCTAAGCAGGCCCCTAATTTAATTCTCTTAGAAGAGTTGTCTTGGTTGTGGTGTCTCTTTGCAGCAACAGAACAGTGACTAACACTCAGAAATATATATATATATAGCACATGTCAGACAAGGGTGTTCTGGGAACCGAGGCATACACCGTCCATCTCAGCACTCGGGCCGCTGAACTGAGACCGGAAGATCCTGAGACGGAGGCCAACATTGGCTACAACCGTGGCCAGGGCAAGTCCAACTGTCCAAATGGGTAAAGACACCTCTCGCCACGCCTAACCTACCTGAGTTCAAACCCTGGGGCAGGGAGAGAAGCAACTCTTCCCACACATGTCACACAGACACATGAAGGAAGAAGGAATAAAATGTAATAAATATGGATTTTTTTTATTGTAATTTTAAAGGGTCTGCATTGAGTTTGGTAATCCCAGCCCTTAAGAAGTGGAAGAAAGGTTATCCTCAATGACATTGTTAAAAATCAAGGTCATCTTATAATACAAGAGACCTTGTCTCAACAAAAGAGGGGAGGTACAATTTTATGCCTTGTGCATTAGACATCAGTGATTGTTCACACGCAGAGCGCCCTCACCCTGAGCCTTACCTTCTCACCCTGGGCTTCCTGTTGTCTTTCCCTGACGAGTCTCTGCCTTTTCTCATTCTCCTTTTCTCCTTCTGAATCCAAAACAAAGAAGCACCTTTCAATTCTGAAGTTTCAAAGAAGCAAATGCATTTTCTTTTCTTTTTTATTTTATTTTTATTTTTTTATTTATTTTATTTTATTTTATTTTTGTTTTTTCGAGACAGGGTTTCTCTGTGTAGCCCTGGCTGTCCTGGAACTCACTTTGTAGACCAGGCTGGCCTCGAACTCAGAAAATCCTCCTGTCTCTGCCTCCCAAGTGCTGGCCACAAATGCATTTTCTCTGAGACTTAAGTCTTTACATATGAACACTACATACTTTTCAAATATTCAAAACATGTGTATATGAAATCCATAATAAAAGCTGTTCTGAAACAATTCACTAACCTTGTATATTATTATAATATTATTGTATATAACAAACTTTTTTTTTTTTTTGGAGACAGGGTCTCCCTATGTAGCCCTGTCTGTTTGCCAAATGCTATGATTAGAGCATGTGCCACATTCCTAGCCTAAACACAGCTTTAAGGTTACATGTTGGGTAGCATCAGTAACAGTGAGGCTTATGCCAAGAACTGCGAGGCAAGTGGACCGTGCCACCAGACAGAAGAACCGGTCAGGTTGAGTGTGCCCAAACCCCATAAATCTCAGAATAGAGAACAGAAGGAATGAGGCCACTCCCTGTGTGCTTCAACCTCCCTCTACCTGCTCCAGAACAAACCATGCGACACCCCACTGAGAGGACAGTCAGTCTGGTAGCATAAAACCCTGCTAATACAATCCATGCTAATGAGGTATCTGCATAGCCACACTCACACACATCCCCCCCCCCCCCCCCCCCCCCCCCCCCCCCCCCCCCCCCCCCCCCCCCAATACATGCGATGCTTCAACCAATGAGCTTCCCTTCCTGGCCATTCCTTCCTGCAAAAGGTGTTTAATCCCAATCCCTGGTTCACCCTGAGTAAAGTGGACGCACATTCTCATTCACCATCAAATAAAGCAGTTTGAACAAGCACAGACCATCTCTCCATCAAGGATGGGAGTGGGAGGGGCTCGTTGTCATAAAGAGCTGCGCCTAATCTCCAGGAGGAGGCCTTCTCTCTCCCAGTCTGTCATTAGGAACCAAACCGGTTCAGCCCCCCTTCCAGGGCTCTGCCTTCCCCTTCCTGCCTGGCACGTGGATACTCTGAGGGGAAGCGCCAACTGGGACCCCCGTTCCCAACCCCCAGAGCTACCTGAGCTGCGCCTGGATACACAGGAGACTGGGAACCCCGGCAACCATTCCAGACTGAGGACCTCCATTATAGACTGCGTTTTGCCTCCCCTCAATGGCTTGCTGGATACGCTCCAGGCACCCCAGCGGAGGCAGGCAGGACGGAGCAACCCGTAGACCAGCCACAGGACTCACACCCAAATAATGCAATGGAACAATTTACAGGGGCAGGGACCATCAAGGACGCATTTCCATATTTATAAACAGCAAACCACAGGGGCTTCCGATGCAGGTCCGCAGCAAACCTCGCCTTGATAGCAACATAGCATTAGTTTTTATTAGATTTTTTTTTTTTTTTTTTGAGTGGTAAGGACTGAAAGCAGGGTACCCCGTGCTCTTCATACTTCTCCAACCGAGGTTCACAGAAAGCACTGAAAAGACAACCATACAAAATCCCTAATGGAAAATCACAACGTAAAACCTTCAATCTCCAAATTGAGTCATTTGAAGTATGAGAGATCAAAGCAGAAAAAAGTCCAAAATCTATGACTGGGAAGCCCCAAAGCACCCCACACTGCCATATATTATTGGGTTGAATAATCTTTTGCAATTATGTTTTTTACAGGGCTGATGTGAAAGAGCTATAAGAGCTTTGCACCATTCGTTGTACTTACTTATATTTTAAAAGCAATAAATCACAGGGTGAAGGGGGTAGCTTGGTCAGTATAACGCTTGCCTAACCCACAGGCCTTGGCTCAGATCCTCAGCATCACGAACTGCCAGCTGTGTTGGTGCAGATCTGGAATCTCAGCGGGCAGGAGGTGGGGGCAGGAGGATCAGAAGTTCAAAGTCATCCTCAACTGTACAGTAATAACAAGCCTCCCTGGGTTACTGGAGAGCCTATCTTAAAAAAACAAAAGCAAGGGCTGGGGAGATGGTTAAGAGAACTGGCTGCTCTTCCAAAGGACCTGGGTTCAATCCCCAGCACCCTCATGGCAGCTCACAACTGTCCTGGGAGTCCAGTTCTGGGGATCTGACACCCTCACACGGACACAGGCAGGAAAAACACCAATGCACATATAATAATAATAATAATAATAATAATAATAATAATAATAAAATTATTTTTAAAAACCACAAATTCATTACTGGGAAGCTTTTTGATAATAACATTTAAGAATAGTTGCTAGTTTTAAAAATAATCTGTTAAAAGGCCAAGTATAGGGCTGGAGAGATGGCTCAGCGGTTAAGAGCACCGACTGCTCTTCCAAAGGTCCTGAGTTCAAATCCCAGCAACCACATGGTGGCTCACAACCATCTGTAACAAAAAAATCGGATGCCCTCTCCTGGAGTGTCTGAAGACAGCTACAGTATACACACATATAATAAAATAAATAAATAAATAAATCTTAAAAAAAAAAAAAAAAAAAGAGGTCCTGAGTTCAATTCCCAGCAACCACATGGTGGCTCAAACCATCTGTAATGGGATCTGATGCACTCTTCTGGTGTGTCTGAAGACAGCTACAGTGGACTTGTAAGACCCCAACTCAATTTGTTTCTTAGACACCTAAAAAGAGTTCTTTGTTCTTTGCCTTCAGCCTGAGTTACTAATTACCTCTGGAACTGGCTCATCTTAAACTCAGACTGGTGCAGGAAGCCTTATGTCCTTCTACCCGACAGCTAGAAAAGTGATAACTGCTGGATGGCCTGCCAGGCGCCTGCTTTCTGGTATTAAAAGCCAGGAATGTTTACCAAAAGATAGCTTATGACCCCTACACCATAAGTGAACCATACAGCTCCTCCGGAGAAAAGCTGTAAACTCAACTTTCTTTGTGAACGTGTCCCCCCCCCCCTTATGGTCTTTCCTTTAAAAGCCCTCGGTTGAAACAGCTCAGGGTCGATCTCCTATGAACTCATCCTCAACATGTTGATTTTTCCTGATTAAACCTCATGTATATTGCATAAAGAATGGTTTCTCTCAGCCGGGCGGTGGTGGCGCACGCCTTTAATCCCAGCACTTGGGAGACAGAGACAGGTGGATTTCTGAGTTCGAGGCCAGCCTGGTCTACAAAGTGAGTTCCAGGACAGCCAGGACTATACAGAGAAACCCTATCTTGAAAAACCAAAAAAAAAAAAAAAAGAATGATTTCTCTTGAGTTATTGGGGCGTCGTCGTTTCATCCTGGGACTGGAGCAAGGATATCCCCTGAAACGGGGGTCTTTCATACTCACATACATAAAATAAATAAGTCTTAGAAAAAAAAGGCCGTGGTGGCGCACACCTTTAATCCCATCGTTTGGGAGGCAGAGGTAGGCGGATTTCTGAGTTCGAGGCCAGCCTGGCCCTGTCTCGAAAACACCAAAAAAAAAAAAAAAAAAAATCTTACCTTTCAGATGACCTTGGGAAGGATGACCTTGGGAAGGTTTCCGTGAGTTAAACCAGGAAGTGGTCACGGAAATGACTAACGTAAGCAGGGCCAGCAGTAGGAATATCCGGCCACTCAGCAAAACGAGGTCTTTAATTCCTTAAAAATAAAAACAATTAATTAAACATATTTCTTTAAAAGAAAGTTTCTCCTTCCTAAATACTAAAGATAAATGAGGGATTGTTTGCACTAGAAAGCAGAGTTAGGTAGTAAATGATACAAGCCTCCTGATTGGCTTCCTCAGTCTTTCAGGGCCCTGAAGTTCAACATGGTGGTCACTGCCACAACAAACTATCAGGGAATCATTCCAGAAGAAACATCCTGGTTTAGGAACACAGAGCGTTCAGCTGCACAAGGAAATATTGCGAGCTTGAAGAATGCATAAAACTTGTTTTCCTTCAAAATAAGATTAAGAGTAGTATATTGTGAAATTCCAGTTTTGTTTTAAATAGTCATTCTCATCAGAATAACATTAAAGCTGGGCGTGGTGGTGCACACCTTTAATCCCAGCACTCAGGAGGCAGAGGCAGGCGGATTTCTGAGCTCGAGGCCAGCCTGGTCTACAGCATGAATTCCAGGACGGCCAGGACTGCACAGAGAAACCCTGTCTGGAAAAAAAAATTAAAATATAGAATAACATTAAAATCTTTTAAAGTATTTGATATTTGGGGCACTCGGGGTGGGACCCGGTACATTCTTCATTGGACAAGAGAAGGCCAGAGGACAATCACCAAGACTCAACTTCTCTCCACCACCGCCCCCTCTTCTCTCCCTCCCCTCCCCCCCTCGTGGGTTACAGTGGCTCGGCATGGCAGTAAGCACCATTGCTAGTGGAACCATCCTGCCAGCCCCAAATGTCATTGGCTTGTTTATTATGAGATAGCGGGGCTCGGCCACCAGCCTCCTGAGAGGATGTCTTTCTACTGAGCTATAACTTCCGCCTAGCCCTTCAGTCACCAAATCCTTCCTCCATTGAATTGTGCCCTGGTGCATTTCTCTGGTTTCCAGCTCTCATTCAGTCATTTAAATATAAAATTACTACTTATTACTATCTATCAGTACTTCTGACACTGTTTTGGGAGCTCAGGTGAAGAGTCAAAATCAAAAATGTTAAGATCATTAGCCAGGTGAGGTGGGGCACATCTTTGATCCCAGGACGAGGGAGGCAGAGACAGGCTGACGGATTTCTGTGAGTTCGAGGCCATCCTAGTCTACAAAGAGAATCCCAAGACAGCCATGGCTACACAGAGAAACCCTGTCTTAAAACACCATACCTGAGTGGCGACCTTCTTGATGACGAGTGACTCAAATATGATTGAAAAGTAGATGGTTCTCCAGGAGCAGGGCAAAGTCAAGGGAGAGAGTGAGTCTTACACTCATGACTGCGTGTGACCTTACTGTTGTTGCAGTAAAAGTTATGTTGGACCAGCAACTCTGGATAAAAGAATTTGCCAGCCTGACAATCTGAGTTAGTTTTTTGTTGTTGTTTTTGTTTTTAAAGAGAAAGAAAGAACGAACTGGCGAGATGGCTCAGCGGGTAAGAGCACTGACTGCTCTTCAGAAGGTCCTGAGTTCAAATCCCAGCAACCACATGGTGGTTCACAACCACCCGTAATGAGATCTGATAAATAATAAAAAAAAGGTGATCAACTGATAACTTTCTAGCCAGGCGTGGTGGCGCATGCCTTTAATCCCAGCACTCGAGAGGCAGAGACGGGCAGATTTCAGAGTTCAAGGCCAGCCTTGTCTACAAAGTGAGTTCCAGGACAGACAGGGCTACACAGAGAAACCTTGTTTCAAAAAAAAAAAAAAAAAAAACAAACTTTTGCCTGGCGCATGCCTTTAATCCCAGCACTCAGGAGGCAGAGGCAGGCGGATTTCTGAGTTCGAGGCCAGCCTGGTCTCTACAGAGTGAGTTCCAGGACAGCCAGGGCTACACAGAGAAACCCTGTCTCGAAAAACCAAAAAAAAAAAAAAAAAAAAAAAAACTTTTTAGACTATGGAGTGGTTCAAATGTTCAAATGTTGCAGGTCCATAGCCTAACCATGATTATGAGCTATCCTTAATTAGCCCCTTAATAGCCGCTCATTGTTCACCTGACCTAACTATGCCTATCACATGGAACCTACCCAATATATTAACTTAGCCCACAACCTTCCACCAATTCAAAAGTTTGGAACTTTGTGTGCATCTGAGCCCTCTGGGAGAGGTTTTCCCACACGTTGCTGTAACTCATCTCCCTGATGGATGGACCTACATGTATTTGAGGTGTTTTATGGCATTTTGGGCTGTTACTATAAAAGTTTTATGAAACCGTGGAACCGAGAATTTGAACTAACCCAAATCCGTATTCTCAAAACAGAACACCATGGACATTTGGATTCGATTCCAAAATAAACGTTTCCCTGCTTTGGGGTAGATCGCTGCTTTTTAGGCTAACAGTGCCTACCAGTCCTGTGGCAGTAGTGGAGAGTGAGATTGCAAACAGGGTCTGACTTAGAATAAGGATCTCATAAATGGTATTTGGGGACTCCCTTTCATCCATCCCTTGATCATGACACAAAGGCTTCCACCTGAAACATGCCTCCTTGGTTTTAAGGCTCGGTCTCAATGCCCTGAAGGCCCTCGTGCTATCAGCTTATTTATTCTGGCTCTCATCACTCTTGGAGGCGGAACAGTGCCTATCTGTCCCCTTGCTTCTCACTCCGGCTCCTTCCCATGCTGACCCTGGCCAGGGGGGGTCACCAGAACTTTCTCCCGCGGAAATGGAGGCGGCTCCGGAAGAGGGGCGGGCGCGATGGATTCTGGGGATTGTAGTCAAAAGCGCGCGGAGGTCCGCGGGGCTCAGGTGACGACACCCCAGCTGGGAGCACCGAGAGGAGAAAGCCAACACTTACCGAGACTCGGGATCCCGCGCCGGAGCTCCAGACACAAGAGAGGGAGAGCAGAGAGCAAGAAAAGGCCAACGACGCCCCGAGAAGCCATGGCGCGGAGGGCTCGCCCGGCGCAGTGCCCGCCCCTTCCGGCCGTGCCTTCCGCAAGCTTGGCGGCGGAGGCCTCAGGCTAGGAGGAATGGCGGGAGGATGCTATGCCCTGGGGCTGGGGCGCGGGCCCGGATGCGATGAGTCCATAGTGGTTGCCCAGAAGGCGCGGGTCGTCTCTCCTTCGGCTGGGGCGGTCCCTGTCCTGTGCATCTGACGATGGTCGCGATGACAGTGACTTGTTCGACTGGGCAGGTCTAAAAGATGGTGCTCAGAAGACTGGAATGACTTAAAAGGGGCGGTTGATGCTGAGAGGCCCCGTGGCCTTGCGGCCCTTGGGGGTACCTGGGCGTTTGGGTCCTAGCTTACCAGTTACTAAGCACCTCCTGCGAGAAGCTTAAAAGTGGGACCTGTCCCTGCCCCACACCCGCGTGGAGATTCCCCTAGACCTGCCCCCCACTTTCCCTGTCAGTGCCTATATGTGTTACTGTTGTGACTTAACCTTGGCCTCACAATGACTTCGCTGCCACCCCATGACTCAGCTCTGGTAACTTAGAATTCAGGTATGGAGGGCATCCCCACTGACAAGATTCCCAACTTGGCAAGTCCTCAGCCGTCAATGCCCGCAGTCGCTCTTCAGTTTAGCTTAAGTTCCATTTATTACGTCCCACAACTTGCCTGGCTTCCAGTATGTGTAAGTTATTGAGTTTGTCCTAAACAAACTCAGCTCTGGGATACATGTCCTCTACAGAGACTATAGGGTGTCTGGTGCCATGAGAGGAGTGTGTGTCTGTAGTGCTTCAGAACCACGTTCTGCAGTGTGGAGAAGGATTTCCTGAGGAAATAGTGACTAAAGTGTGACAGTTAGGTACACCATTAACATCAGCTTTGGGGAGGCAGTGGCAGGTGGATCTCTGAGTTCCAGGCCAGCCTGGTCTACAAAGTGAGTTCCAGGACAGCCAGGGCTGCACAGAGAAACCCTGTCTCGAAAAAGCAAAAGAGAAAAAAGTCTACAGAGGAGAGTGCGAGACCTTGGAACAGTGAACCCTAAATGGATGACTTTAAAATCCTCCCCTCAGGGAACCCCAAAGGAGCGAAAGCAGAAAGAGTAAGAGCCAAAGGGATTCAGGGCATAAAGAAAACAAGGCCCCCCCCCCAAAAGCAGAAAAGGTCGATAAATATGTGAACTCAGAGAACTGAGGCAGCATTCACGGGGCCTGCATGGATCTCCACCAGATAAGATCCTAGAGCCCAGAGTCGATCGACACCTATCCCCATCCTTACTCCAGCCACTGTCTCCAATTGATAACCATTTGCAAATGAAAATTCACTCTCCAAGGAAGGCTCACTTGAGAAACTTGTAAGGGTAGACTGAATGCCCAGCAGGAGATGGCCAGCACAACCTTAGAGGTGCCTGGTCTTGAAGTGTCATGTCACAGTCTTTCCTTTTTGTTGTTGTTGTTTTCATTTTCTTACCTCTTTTTACCTTAAAGTTTCTTTGTGTGTATTTTATGGCTTCCAGTTTAGTGTTTTTTTGTTTTTTAAGATTTATTTATTTATTATATGTAAGTACACTGTAGCTGTCCTCAGACACTCCAGAAGAGGGCATCAGATCTTGTTAAGGATGGTTGTGAGCCACCATGTGGTTACTGGGATTTGAACTCCGGACCTTCAGAAGAGCAGTCGGGTGCTCTTACCCACTGAGCCATCTCACCAGCCCCAGTTTAGTGTTTTTATGGAATTCCCAAGTGTGCCAACGTGGGGCTTTGATTCTTACACTCTCTCTTGGGCTCTTCCCCTTCTGTTTGTTTTTGTCCTGTTCCGATGTATTAGTTCTATTTTAATTGTCCTTTAGAAGCCTGTTTCATGTGGACAGTCAGGAAAGGAGTGGATCCAGATGGGATGCGAGGTGGGGAGGACTAGGGGGAGGAGAAACTGTAATCAGGATATAATTAGTGGGGGGGGGGCAGGATTTTCTTTTATGTATATGGTGTTATGCCTGTAGAGGCCAGAAGATGGCAGCAGATCTCCTGGAACTTGTGAGCCACCAAGTGGGTGCTGGGAATCAAACCTAGGACCTCTGGAAGAGCGGTTAAGTGCCCTTAACCACTGAACCATCTCTCCACCCCCCACCCCACCCCCCAATGTACTTTCAATAAAAGGGACAAAAATTTTAAGAGTACAGTGGCAGATTGGACCTAGGGCCATTGGAGATTGCTTTATAAATAGGCTATGAATCTTATTACTGAGTATGGTAGTTTGTGGCTATAATCCCAGCACCCAGGAAACAGGCAAGAGGATTGTGACTGGTTCAGGCCCCAGCGTGATCCTGTTCAAAAATAAACAGCAACAAAAAAACTTTAGCCTCAGAAAGCTCAAACTAGGAGGGCACAGTCTCCAGTCAATAATGAGAAGGAGGCCATTTGAATTATACCAGGATAAACGGATTACACAGCTAGGTTGACTCATACAGATGCTCCTACTGGGGCCTGTGTTGATTCTACATGAAGGCAGAAACAGAATTCCCTCAGTTCTTGCCAGCTTCATTTTGTTCTGCATTCCTTCTGTTCGTTTCCTTCTTCCTGGGTTACCAGATTAGTCTAGTAATGACACCAGTGTGTCTGGTTTTAGATCATGAAATACAAATTCCAGGGATGGAGAGATGGCTCAGCGGTTAAGAGCACCAACTGCTCTGCCAGAGGTCCTGAGTTCAATTCTCAGCAACCACATGGTGGCTCACAACCATCTGTAATGAGATCGGATGCACTCTTCTAGCATGTGTCTGAAGACAGCGACAGTATATTCATACAAATAGAAAATTTAAAAAATCTCAAAAACTAAAAGATAAAAAAATTACAAATTCCAGGCGATCTTCAAAAAATAAAAAATAAATACAAATTCCAGCTTGGCAAGATAGCTTAATGGGTAACACCTGAGTTCATTCCAGAACCCACAGTGGAAGGAGAGAAGCAGCTCCCGAAAGTTGTTCTCTGACCTACACACTCGTGCACACACAAGAGTGTTAAGTTCCCAGCATAGACAACCAGCACTTCCTGCTTCCATTGACTGTAACCCCCCAGCACCATGCTCGCCACATCCTTACTCTGCAGAATAGAAGACCCTAATGATGGTTCCATTAAGTCAAGCTTCTCAGTGTAGGCAAGTGTAATATGCTCTGCCACGATCTCATCAGTACCTCCAGGAAGAAGTAAAAGGTGATTGTTAGAGGCGTCTGTAAGATGGAGTGGTTTAAGGTGACCTTTTCAAGACGGAGCCCTGGTTGCTAATAGTTCATGCTATGATAGTTTGAGACCAACAAGGTAAAGAAATGGAAATCAGATTTCCCACTCCCTTTTGGGGTTTTGGGGATTGGACCCAGGCCTGAACTCTCTCCCCAGTTCTGCTGGTTTTTTTGATAAGAACAGGGAGTTAGGGACTTGGCCAGGTGAGTTCCAGACTCTCACTGTTGGAGAAGGAAGTCCTTTTGTGTGAGCAACCAACCCTTGAGATAAATGGATTTTCAGGAAGTTCCGAAGTTCACAGTGAAGGTCTGTCCTGATTTACAGTCAGTCTTGCAGGTAAAAATTTCCTGGAACAACTACCAAATAAAGCTATTGTAATTAATGTAGAGATCTTTAATCTTAACAGTGATAAGTTATGGGTTACAGATATAATAAAATCTTATGAAACACCCTAATATATGTGGAGAGGTTCCTTTTATTTTTCTAGTGCTGGGAAATAAACCCAGGACCTCATGTGTGCTATTCAGGCTCTTCAACTTGATATGTTGGATTAAAGGCACATTTGTTTGTTCTTCAAGACAGGGTTTCTCTGGGTAGTCCTGACCATCCTGGAACTCACTCTGTAGACCAGGCTGACTTGACACTCAGAGATTCGCCTCCCTCCCTTGGAGGTCTGGGACTAAAGTTGTGTGCCACCACCACCAGGGAAAACATTTTAAATTTACATAAATTAGATATTAAGTCAGGACTGGTTGTACAGAGTTACAATTCCAGCTACTCCAGAGGTTGAGGCAGGAGATTTCCAAGTTCAAGACCTACATGGGCTACAGAGAAAATTCAAGACTAGACCCTGTCTCAAAAAAAAAACCAAAAAAAAAAAAAAAAAAAAAAACCCAAAAAAACCAAAAAACTAACCTTGGGAGTTAGAAGGAGGAGGAAGAGCAGGAGTTCAGAATCATCCTCACGTACATAGTGAATTCTAGGTCTCACGCGCATATGCATATTCGTGCATACACAACACACACACACACACACACACACACACACACAATCCTCTCTCATGGAAGTCAGAAGACAATGTGTAGGAGTTGGCTTTCTTTTTCCACCACCTGGGGCCCAGGAATTAAACTCAGGTTGTGAAGAGTTGAGAGCAGTCCGCTCTATCCACTCAACCATCTCACCAGCCCAGCTTTTACATTTTTTAATAATTTAAGGTGCAATACAGTGGTGGAGTACTTGCTCAGAGTGTATTAAGCCCTAAGTTCAATCCCTAGTACTGGAAAATAAAAAACAAAAAAAAAAACCCTGAATATAGTGATGTATGCTCATAATTCCAGCTTTTACAAGACTAAGACAGGAGGAGGATTGCCATAGGTTCAAAGCCACCTGGGTTACATAGACTGTTTCAAGGCAGCCTGAGTTATAATCAGTCTCCACATCAAAATACATACATAGGCCAGACATAGCAGCACATAACTTTAACCCCAGCACTGGGAAGGCGGAACAGACAGATCTCTGAATATGAGGCTGGCCTGAACCGCATAGCAAATTCCCAGGCTGCCATATAGTGAGACCTTGTCTCAGAAAAAGAAAAGAAAAAGCCAGAAAAATTCAGTCAAGTTGAAAGGGTAAGAAGAGGATGGCAAAGAGTGGGTAAATTCCACTCACTACGATGATGATCATGCAAAATCTTCAAAATACCAAGGAACTGCAAGCAAGGATAGGTTAAGGGGGGAGCTAGAAGGGAGAACCAGCTGAAAGTTCATTTCCGATGCAGGAAACCCCACAAACCTCCCACTCTGAAAGTCTGCTCCTCTTGGCCCACAGAAAAGAGCTGAGATTTCTTGTCTGGAAAAGCAGCAACAGAGCTCTCTCAACTGGAAGGGACGGCCCAGCCTTACAGCTCAGCCAGTAAAGACTCCCTTGTTGCCAAGCCTGGTGACCTGCGTTTGACCTCCAGACCACAAGGAGGAAGGCGGAAACCAACTCCCAAATATGTTCTACTCCCACACACTCACACATGGGTGTGCATGCGCACGTTGAAAATCAAAGTAAATCAAGAACTGAAGGCTACAAGGGCAGTTAAGAGCTTGATGGGTGTGGCTGTTTTTGCTGTCTCATAGTTTCTAGTACTTCTCCTTCGGTTCTTCCCACAAAGATCAGCAGCAATCAGGTTCTAATCAAACACTGTCCTGCTCTTACAGAGTTTAGTTGCCACTGTGTTTTCAAGGAGCCAAAGAATCTCTAGTTCCATTTTTTTTTTTCAAGGCGGGTTTCTCTGTGTAGCCCTGGCTGTATCAGAACTCTGTGTATTGACCATGCTGGCCTCAGTCTTAGAGATCCATCTGCCTCTTCCTCCCAAGTGCTGGGTTAAAGGCATACACCACACCTGGCTGAATCACTAGTTCTAAACGGGTAGGTAATGGATATTTGTTAAGTGAATGTATACACATCTATTATGAAGGCGCATCATTCCCAAGAGGACAAAGAAAAAGAATGGGAGAGAGCAAGAAATCAAACCTAAAGGCCCAGTCTTTTTTTTTTTTTACAATCAACATTAATGCCACTCATGAAAGCCAAGCCTAAGCCGGGCTGTGGTGGCGCACGCCTTTAGTCCCAGCACTCAGGAGGCAGAGGCAGGCGGATTTCTGAGTTTGAGGCCAGCCTGGTCTACAGAGTGAGTTCCAGGACAGCCAGGGCTACACAGAGATGACTTTGAACTTGTGATTGCATGTGTGTGCTACCATGTCTATCTGTGGCCTCCATTTTAACACTGGCGACATTGCATTTAATCACACTCAGTAGTTGTCACCACAGTCTCTAAGAGAAACCCGATAGGACTTTTTGTTATTGCTGTTGTCATTTTGTTTGTTTTAATTCTTAGAACTTTAATACATCTAAAAAGATGTGGGATTGGAAGGATGGCTGTGTTTAAAAGCACTGGCTGCTCCTCCAGAGGATGGAGGTTCAATTCCCAGCACCCAGGACAGCTCACAATCTCTAACTCCCAGGGGAGTTAGTCCTAGAGGATCTCTTCTAACCTCCGAAGGCATGGTACACATGTAATACACACACATTCATACAGGAAAATATCCAAATACATAGGATAAAAACAAAGGTTAGAAATAACTTTAAAAAGATTCATGGTCATTTTTTTCCTTCAAAGTTGTATTCTTCTTTCTCTACTATAATATGTTTTTAGTAACCCACTGTGATGGGTTGAGGGTTCATGTCCCTTCAGAGGTCCTCTGCAGAAACCTAACCCAATATGACAGTCGTTAGAGGTAGGCTTGTAGAGATAGTTAAACTAGGAGTGCTGTGCCCACATCAAAAGGGATTAGCACTGTTACAAAAGAGATGAACAACTTTGTTAGTCAGGGTTGCCCTAGAGGAGAAGCAGAACTGATGGGAGGGGGTGGATATTACTAAGGGGATTTAATTCTGTTTACACAGTACAGGCTGCCCAGTCCAATAATAGCAGGTAGACACACTCACCAGCTATGAGCAAAGGCACACAGGCAAGCAGTTGTGCATTTCCCCCAGAGCCCTTCAAATCTGAGCCCCACCAGAAGGTGCCACCCACTCAGAGGGAGAGTCTTTGTGCAGCCAATCCTTCCTGGAAACAAACTCATAGATTTGTCTCTTCATTGATACTAAATCCAGTCACGTTGACGACCAAGATAAACTATAACCCTAGTCCCCATCCCTACCCTCTCTGCTCTTCAACTTCACCATGTAAGAATGCAGCAACAAAACACCATCATAAGTATCTTAGTTACATTTTCGTGTGTGTGTGTGTGTGTATGTGTGTGAGTGTGTGTGTGTGTGTGTGTGTGAAAGCCCTGTCTGAATAAAGGTTTGAGTAATGTGTGCTGTTGACGTGGCACAGCCACGTCAAGTACCCTAGCTCAGACCCACGGGAAATGGCAATACCATTGGAGCTCAGGGGGAAATAACAAAGCCTTCCGTTCAGGTCCATGCGTGGATGTTGGCAGTGTGTGCAGAAAATGCCCACCATAGCTTCCCCACCCATACATGCATAGTCTCTGTTTTCCTCTATAAAGACTGCTTCTACTGAATTAGCTTTGACCTGTCTCCTTGGACTGACTGATTACCATAGACCCTGCCTCCTCGTTTACATTTATACAATAACTTGCCTCTGTGTTCAGCTGTCTGCAAGAACCCTGCCTCTCTCTTCAGCTCTGTATAATAAACACACTGTATTTCCAGGGTGCAGTGGCTTCTCCAGCAGAGAGAGAAGGCCTGTTCCCAGCTTTTCCGTGTGAGTGTGCTTGACTTCTCCCCATTCCCTCGCCTCCCCAGTCGGGTCCATCCCTGGAGCCACGGTGGATACAGTAAATTGGCTTAGAACCTGTCTCAAACTTATTCTGTATCTCAGCCATGTCTTAACTTTATGTTAAATCACAGGTGTCTGTGTGTGTGTGTGCGTGTGCGTGTGCGTGTGTGTGTGTGTGTGTGTGTGTGTGTGTGTGTATTGAGGTGTGCACTTTAAGTGTGGGTTAGAGGTTAAAGGTATCAGTCCTCCTGGAGCTCGAGTTACAGGCAAGCGTGAACTATGAGATGTGCCTGCTGGGAACTGAAGCAGGTCCTTGTAACCACCAAGTCATCTTCCAGCCTTCTGTGGTTTGTTTGTTTGTTTGTTTGTTTTTTTTTTTTTGGCTTTTTTCAAAACAGGGTTTCTCTCTATAGCCCTGGCTGTTCTGGAACTCACCTTGTAGACCAGGCTGGCCTCGAACTCAGAAATCTGCCTTCCAAGTGCTGGGATTAAAGGCATGTGCCACCAACGCCCGGCACTCTGTGTTTTTTTTGAGAGAGGGTCTCACTATGTAGTACTAGGTGAGCTGGAACTCATGACCTCAAACTTATAGAGATCTGCCTGCATTTGCCTCCCAAGTGCTGGAATTAAAGATCTGAGGCACTATACCAGGATTTTTTTATTGATTGATTTATTTTATTTTTATGTATCTGGGTGTTTTTCCTGCCAAAACAAATCTGTGAGCCACTTCTATACCAATGCTTGTGGAAGTCATAAGAGGGTGTGGGATCCCCTGAAAATTGAGTTACAGTTGTGATACTCCATGTGGCTGCTAAAAACTGACCACAGGTTCTCTGAAAGAATAATCAATGTTGTTAACCACCGAGCCAGCTCTCAGGCATCTAACCAGCATTTCTTGAGAGACAACAAAATTCATAGCTTTGTTCAATATTTCTATTCAGACCTTAAATAACGAGAATAGCTACGTGGTAGAAGGAGAAATCAAACTCCAAAAGGTGTCCTCTAACCTCCACACATATACTTGTACATGTGTGTGCACGTATGTGCACACACACACACACACTCACACTAGATAGATGTAATGTTAAAGATTTTTTTTAAAAAAAAATCTATAAATGACAGATAATGGAATTAACGGATGCAACTTTAGATATGCTAATAAGGGAAAATAGTTAACTCAATCAGAACAAAGTATCTATGAAAGTACTATAAGGGAGACACGTAGTTTAAAAATCTATGAAAAAACCAGAGTGCAGTAGTGCACGCCTTTAATGCCAGTGGCAGCAGGTGGCACAGCTCACATTCCAGAGGTTAGCCAGAGGTACACAGTGAGACAGGGTTTCTCTGTGTAGCCTTGACTGTCCTGGAATTCACTGTGTAGACCAGTCTGACCTCAAACTCAGATTCGCCTGCTCCGTCAGACCCCACCGCTCTCGCTCTCGCTCTCTCTCTCTCTCTCTCTCTCTCTCTCTCTCTCTCTCTCTCTCTCAGATATTATCTATCCAGGGTATCTCTATTATGGCTGTCCTGGAACTCCCTATGTAGACCAGGCTAACATGGAACTCAGAGCTCTGTTTGCAGAAACTGAGGGCATGAGCCGCCACTGCCAATTGTAAATACAGTTTCTCAACAATGCAGCCTCGCAAACTGCCTCCCAGGGTTTCTTTCTTAAAGACTTCAGACAGGCCATAGAGGGCACCAGAGCTCATTACAGATCATTGTGAGCCACCATGCATGTGGTTGCTAGGATTTGAACTCAGAACCTTCAGAAAAACAGTCAGTGCACTTAACCGCTGAGCCATCTCTCCAGCTGGAGAGTTTCTTATAGTACAATGTGCTTTATGCTAACTTCGCATTTAAGTTTTAGTTGTTCTCTATTCTCTTCAGTTTTTATCCTGAGCCTCAAGATTGGATGCTAACGCTGAAATCATGTGATAAGTCCATGTAACGCTGGTCGCCAGACAACGGGAACGTCAGCGGTTATGAGACTGACTGACACATGGAGCGGGGAATGGAACTCTGCTCCTCTGGAAGAGCAGCCAAGGCTCTTAATTGATCTCCAGCCCCTGAATTTTTTTTTAAAAAAGCAGGACAGTTGTGTAAGTTTAATTGAATAACTCGTTATTGCCTCACAACGGCACGTTTCTCATGACTTAGCAGTATTTAATCTTGATCTATGAAAAGACCAGGACAAGGTGGTGCCGGCAGAAAAGTTGCCGTTTCCCTTTTGTGATCAAGAAGGAATTGTGTGTGTGGGTGTGTGTGTGTGTGCATTCTTTAATTGTGTGTTTATCTGTATCTATCTATCTTTACACAACTCTACTTATCTGTGTAACTTTATCCCCATCAAACTTTAACCGGGTGATCTTAACAATCATTGATGGTTCCTCACAAAGCCGCCGTCACTGTGACCTTGCAAATGTTTTCAAGTTGTTATTCTGTCTACATTTATTACAGGGTACTACTCTACCAGAAGGAAAAAAATCTTCCTTCTTCCTTGATGATCTGGAACCCACGTTCCTTTTCTCTATCCCCCAGGTCATATTACTTTTTATTTATTATTTTTTTTATTTTTTGGTGTTTTTGAGACAGGGTTTCTCGGTGTAGCCCTGGCTGTCCTGGAACTCAGTAGACCAGGCTGGCCTGGAACTTAGAAATCCGCCTGCCTCTGCCTCCTGAGTGCTGGGATAAAAAGTGGGATTAAAGATATGGGCCACCACTGCCCAGCTACTTTTTAAACAGAAAACAAAACAAAACAAAAAAGCCTTAACAGACTGTATAGCATTCTGATTCGGGATCTCCTGCTTGGAGTGTGGGGCTTAGCGGCCCTGTGTTCCTCATTTCTTTGTGTGGGGCTCCCAGCCTTGTGCTTCTGTGAACTATACACTGTTAACGAGGATCTTGTCCAGTTTACTAGGCAGCTCCATCTCAGACCGTTCTTTAAGCTTCCTCTACGGATCACAAAACTCATTTCGGCCACTCAACTTATTATTCCAGACTTTTTTTTTTTCTTTTTCCTTTTACAAGGGCCCTGAAAGAGGAAAGTGGGTTAAGGCCGGCAGGAATCGGAGAAGCTGGGGGGTGGGGAAACAAAACCTGCACGTTCTCGCCCTCGGTCCACGCGCTGCGGGACGGGTGCCGGTGGGGGGCGGGGACAGGGGCCCTCGGGCGCGGTGCTTAGTCACGGCGACGCTGCACCCCGCTCCCCGCGCGCACTTCCGCGCATGGCGCTGTTGCCCCGGGCGCTGGGCGTGGGCGCGGTCCCGAGCCTGCGGCGGGCAGCGCGCGCGCTCACCTGCGCCATGGCGAGTCCCGGCGAGCCGCAGCCCCCGGCCCCGGCCGCCGCTTCCTTCGACTACCTGGTGATCGGCGGCGGCTCGGGCGGGCTGGCCAGCGCGCGGCGGGCGGCGGAGCTCGGTGCCAGGGCCGCGGTGGTGGAGAGTCACAAGCTGGGTGGCACTTGCGTGAGTACCGGGGCCCTCGGGCCGCGCCGGCTGCGCGCTTTCTCCCGGCCTCTGAGCGCGGCCCCCCGGGGTGCTTTCCCACTCCCAGGCCTGGGGTCCCAGGAGGTGGCGGGAAAGAGGGTAACGCCACCGAGCCCGCCACTCTGCACAGGTGCAATGCTGAAGCCAAAAAAACAAACAAACAAAAAACAAACCTTGAGCCAAGCTTAGCTGCCCAGGGTGCAACTCCATGCGGGGGAGTATGGCATCCGGCGCTGGAGCTGGGAAACACGAAACTGTCTCTGGGAAACTGCTAGTGGCGTGGGCGAGGGGAGCCGTGGAGGGTTCTGGCGTGGAGGAGTGAGTGTGTGTGCGTGGGTCGGGTCTGATCTTCTATTTCAAGGGCAAAGTGATAGGTAACAGTAGTTCTCAACTTTGGCTGCACATTGGAACCCCCTAGAGAGTTGAACTTGTGCTGTTTCCCCGCGCGTCCAAGGCTCCCGACCATACGTGGAGGAGGTGCGGCGGCGCGGGGTAGGTTAGCAAGTTTACAAACACGCAGTTGGTCCCAACTGCAGCCAAGGCTGAGAACTACAAGCTGCCTCCCAAGAGAAACCTTAAGGGGTTGAAAGTCTTGTACTCACATTAGTGTGGCTTTTCTTATCACAAGATCTAGGCAAGAGTTCTGGTTGGTGTGATTGAAAACGCTGAACCACAAAAGTCACCCTGGACTGGGGATAGGTTCCCTAAATGCCATTGGATGCGTTAAGATTATACTAAATTGGGAACTCCTTAGGGGCATGGGCGGGTTCCTATGCTTGAGTACTGCTTGTCACCTTAAAATACCTTGCTCAACAGCTATTTGTGAAATGAATGAAGTTAGAGATGAGTAGCTGTGAGCATGCTCAAACCACTGTTGAAAATGAGCGGTGTGTGGTGGCGCACGCCTTTAATCCCAGCACTTGGGAGGCAGAGGCAGGCGGATTTCTGAATTTGAGTTCGAGGCCAGCCTGGTCTACAGAGTGAGTTCCAGGACAGCTAGACGTTTGTTTTCCTCCCTCCTTTTACATCACTACTCTCATTGTTGCTTCTACTGCATTAATCAAGAAGGGGCTGGCCCGGGTTTGGTATCTGAGTTGGAGGCCAGCCTTCTCTATAAAGCATGTTTGAGGATAGCCAGGGCTACACAGAGAAATCCTGTCTCGGGGGTTAAAAAATAAGGTAAAGACAAACCTCTTCCGAGCAAGCAAAGGACAGTACAGAGTGACATTTTCTACCAGTGGTCCACCTGACCGAGCGTGCCCAGTGAGTTCCCAGTTCATCATTCTGCAGCCGCGGCCATTTCCACCTAAGCATCCGTGTGTGTCTTTGAGATGTCTTTTTCTGTTTCAGTGGCATAGCTTTGGGGACCTCCACAAAGCAGCTTTTGACTTTGAATTACAAAGCAGGGAAGGGGGCTGCAACCAGTCTGAGCGGAAATGTAACCCAAAGGTAGAAGTGGGGATAGATTTGCCCAATGATTGCAGTAATGTGGTCTGCCCAGAGTTGGAAGAGTGAACTTAACTGCAGGAAGTAATTTCCACGTGGAGGGAAATCGAAAGCTTTCTGAAGCGGATCCTTTTATTTGTTCATGTTTGGGGTTCTTAGAGGAATCTGACAGAAGTAAGGGAGTAGATAGAAGTATTTTCCTACAGAGGTTCCTTCAAGGAACTTGCAGTATAATGGGGAGACAAAATACAGTCAGCCAGAAAGTGGGGTTGGTCTGTCCATCTGTCTCCTTTTTTAAGTATTTATTTGTATGAATGCTTGCATGAATGTCTGCACCACATGCATGCCTGGTGCCTACAGAGACCAGAAGAGGGTGGCATGGGACACCCTGGAGCTGGAGTTAGAGACAGTTGTTAGCTGCCATGTGGGTGCCAGGAATCCAACCCAGGTCCCCAGAACAGTGGCTGGTGCTCTAACCACTAAGTCGTCTACGCAGCCCAGGACTGTCTTAATTCTTGCAGGAAATGAATGACTGCTTAGAGTAAAGTAGTAGTTCAGATTAATGTTGCTTCTCACTTCCGTTCCTGGGGACTAATTGTTGAGTTCAAGGCCAGCCTGAGCTATGATATGAGCTCGGTTCCTATACACAAAACAACTTCCTCTGGCAATGTTATTTCCACGTGGTAGGATTATATTTATTTTTATTCAGTTGCTCGCTGAGTCTTATTGGAAATCTATGCATCAGGTGCTTTTTTTTTTTTTTAAATAAAGATTTGTTTTAGAGGCTGGAAAGGTGGCACTCGGCTGCTCTTGAAGGTGACTGGGGTTCCGTTCCCAGTAACCACATGGTGTCTCATAACTGACTTTAGTTCCAGTTCTGGGTGATCCAATGCCTTCTTTTAAGGCACACTCAGGCATTGGGCACACTCATGGTACACATATATACTTGCAGGCAAAACACACATACATATGTGTATGTGTGTGTATGTGTAATAAAAGTAGATCTTTTTTATTGCATAGATATGTCTATCTATGTGTTGAAGGCTGGTGTGCGCATGTGAGTGTGAATGCCCACAGAGGCTAAGAGTCAGATGCCCCTGGAGCTAAGATTCCAGGCAGTTGTGAGCTATCCAACCTCCCTTCTGGTGTCTGGATTCTGGTCTTTAGCAAGAGCCGTACATGTCCAAAACTGTTGAGCCATCTCTCCAGCAAGCTCTCTTCCTCATGTGTTTATAGATGCTGGATGGTCACTGAAGCCAGCAAAAACAGATAAAAATCCCAGACTTTGGGAGGAGGCATTTTAGTTATCATTTTAGTTTCTAAAATTTCCATTACTGTGGGAGCTGGTGGTGGTGAGCTGTGTGTGCGCGAATGTTTTGAATCATTGCTAATAAAGCTGGAATTTACTACAAAAACAAGAGTAATAAATAGAAGTAGTTATATGCATTCCGGGCTGGCCTAGAACTCCATATATAGATTAGATGTGCCTGTTCCTGCCTCCCAAGAGCTGGTATTAACAGTATTTAGGCTGGCCTTAAAAGCACTGTGTAAAGCTGGGCGTGGTGACGCACACGCCTTTAATCCCAGCACTTGGGAGGCAGAGGCAGGCGGATTTCTGAGTTCAAGGCCAGCCTGGTCTACAGAGTGAGTTCCAGGACA
>NC_034608.1:50818630-50821957 GCF_900095145.1 Mus pahari
CGTGTGCCACCATGCCCGGCTGGCAGTAGCACTCTTGCCTGATATCAGTGAGACCCTGGGAACCCCCGAAACAGAAACATACACAAGCCATAACATTTTTAAAATTAATTATTTATTTTTATTTATATGAGTACACTGTAGCTGTCTTCAAACACACTAGAAGATTGTGCATCAGATCCCATTACAGATGGTTGTGAGCCACCATGTGGTTGCTGGGAATTGAACTCAGGACCTCTGGAAGAGCAGTCAGTGCTCTTCACCGCTGAGCCACTCTCCGGCCCAAGCCCTAACACTTTTAACTAGGGCTCTCCCTCACCAGTCTTCACCCCTGAGCACCTGATTTAGGGTTTCTGGAGTAAAAACCATACTGGTGTCATTTTCAAAAGCTGCACCGCGTTTTTGTGGGTGAGTCAGACGCAATGCCTGGCTGTTGCCGGAATAAAGACTAGGAAGGCTTGAGAAGGGCTCCAGTGAACCCCTGAAGGGTTGGACCGAGGAGGCGGGGAGCTTTGTCAAACTCTGTTAGTGCCATCCTGGCTTCATGGTGCCATCTGGTTTCATGGCAGTGCGCTTCTGCCTCACGACCACTTTCTTTCTTTCTTTCTTTCTTTCTTTCTTTCTTTCTTTCTTTCTTTCTTTCTTTCTTTTTTTTTCTTCCTACTTCTGGGTTATCTCCTTCCCCAAGACTTCACTCCAATGATAGAATAGATAGACCCTCCCCTCAGAGGTGCATGTGGCCAAAATGAGTGAGTTGGTACCATTGCTATTGGTACCTTCTCCCCAGTGTGCTGCTATCTGGAGATGGCTGAGGCTAGATGAAGACGTGAGAGTGAGCCCATGAGCATCTCTTTTGATGAGGGAGACCAAGGTGTTTTGTTTTGTTAATTTTATATATTAATTTTTATGTGCATTGGCGTTTTGCCTGCATGTCTGTCTTTGCGTCTGAGGGTGTCAGAGCCCCTGGCATTGGAGTTACAGACAGTTGCGAGCTGCCGTGTAGTTGCTGGGAATTGAACCCAGGTCCTTTGGAAGAACGGCTGAGACATCTTCCCAGCCCCAAGACCAGGGCTTTCTTCCCCAGTGTCAGCACTTGGATGTCAGATTTCCCAGCCTCCAGACTGAGAAACAGGGGTCACGTAAATTCTCCTCCAGTCTGGCGTTTTGTTACGACTGCTTGGACTAACATGATTGGTATGTGTCGAAGAGCTCCGTTTTCTTTCTTAGTGAGTTTTAAAAATTAAAGAAAAGTTTGTGTATGTCCGAGTCCCACGTTTCAAGTTGACCTTGAACTCTGTAGCTGGAGATAACCTTGCATCATTTTCTCCTTTTGTTTTGAGACAGGGTCTTTCTTACTTTGTGGTCCAGGCTGGCTTCAATTTTGCCATCCTCCTGCCGTAGCCTCTCCAGTGCTGGAATGACTCATTTTCTTCCATTCTGGCTCCATTAGTTTTTTCGAAGATTTATTTATTCTATGTGTATGAGCACACTGTAGCTGTATAGATGGTTGTGAGCCACCATGTGGTTGCTGGGATTTGAACTCGGGACCTTCAGAAGAGCAGTCAGTGCTCCCAGCCTCTGAGCCAGCCTCACCAGCTCCCCACTTTTTATTTATTTTTAAAAAATAGAATCTGTTCCTTTAAGACTTCGCTGGTAGCCGGGCGTGGTAGCGCACGCCTTTAATCCCAGCACTCGGGAGGCAGAGGCAGGTGGATTTCTGAGTTCAAGACCAGCCTGGTCTACAGCGTGAGTTCCAGGACAGCCAGGGCTACACAGAGAAACCCTGTCTCGAAAAACCAAAAAAAAAAAAAAAAAAGACTTCGCTGGTGAGAAGGCCAGGTAGGAGATGGGCTTGCCCCGCCCTGGACTGAAAACTGTAGTGCGGAGAACCTCTGTGAAACTGAGCCACAGAGAAAGGCATTCAAAGACCCAACAGTGTGCGTCCATTGGAGCTCCTCCAGAGTTTTCGGAAGCAGGCAAAAACCAAGTAAAAAAAAACCACGTGTCATTGGTAGAGCATCGTATTGTATTGTATTGTCTCTTTTCCCCTAGAATTAAAGATAACCTCTTTTTCCCCAGGGCAGTGCGGTTATTCGGAGGGCAGAAGAAACAACCTTGGGTGTGATCTTTAAGTTTTCAGAGACTCTCAAAAGTACAAACCCGTGTGAAACTCACGCAAAGGCAGGCTGAGTCAGAGCCCCCAGGTGCTGTGACCCTCCCTCCACGCAGGCCTTGGAGGAGGAGAGGGGGGATCCCTCTGACTTCTGCTCCCTTGCCCTGTAGGATCCCCAGCTCCAGTACTTGCTGCATGTACTGGTTCTGGGATCAGGAGGAGCCCAGTTCTTGTGGGATTCCGTACACCTCGCCCGCAAGCCCTGTACGGTAAGGGTTGACTGAGTGACTGGCAAAGCTTCCTTTGTTTCTAACTTACTGGGAACGGGGCTGTACGTCGCTGCGGGAGAAACCCACAGGGCAGGCCTGGGAAAGGGTTCCCTGGATTATGGCTCGCCCAGTGAGCAAACAGTGACTTAGCAGCATGCTAATCATAACGAGCGTGCTGTCGACAGCATGTACTTTTAATTTCCCAATGTAGCTTGCTAAACAGCACGGTCTAAAGGAAGTTCACTTCCTGTATTTCCCATGGGTTCCCCTTAAAAAACAGAGCATTGGCCCTCGTCTGCTCTGTGAATGTAGGACTTCATAAAATGATTCCAGTCTGTTCTCTTACGTGTTCACTGAATAAGTGGTTGTAAAGAGAGGGGCTTGTTGGAGTTGGTGATAAATATTATTTAACTTTGGCCATTTGCCTTGTTGATTGGCTTTTTTTTTTAAACAGTGGTCCTACTATATTTTTATTTGTAAAAAGAATGTTATTAGCTGGGTAATGGTGGTGCACTCCTTTAATCCCAGCACTTGGGAGGTAGAGGCAGGAGGATCTCTGTGAGTTGAAGGCCAGCCTGGTCTACAGAGCAAGTTCCAGGACAGCCAGAGCTACACAGAGAAACCCTGTCTTTGAAGGGCAACAAGCAAGTTTGTTCAGAAGCAAAGAAGCAGCTTCTTATAGCTGGGAGGGGGCTTGAAAATGAGTTGCCTGTGTTTTACATTTTAAATATTTATTTTTATCTTTTTTAAGCGTATGCATGAATGAGTGCAGGTGCCTTCGGTGATCACAGGTGTCGGGTATCCCAGGAACCACAGTTACTGGTGGTTATGAGCCGTCTCTTTAGAATATTTTTACATTAAAACGCTTCTTCTTCTTCTTCTTCTTCTTCTTCTTCTTCTTCTTCTTCTTCTTCTTCTTCTTCTTCTTCTTCTTCTTCTTCTTCTTCT
>NC_034608.1:50821977-50829625 GCF_900095145.1 Mus pahari
TTCTTCTTCTTCTTCTTCTCCTTCTTCTCCTTCTTCTCCTTCTTCTCCTTCTCCTTCTTCTTCTTCTTCTTCTTCTTCTTCTTCTTCTTTTTTTTTTTTTTTTTTTTGAGATAGACAGTTGCCCAGGCTGGCCGGTTGATGCTGGTCTTTATCTTATGATCTTCCAACCACCCATTCGCTAGTATTATAGGCGGGCCAGGTGCCAACGTCTCCAAGGCCTGTGCTGCCACACAGCGAGAAAAGGAGAAGAGGGACCATGGGGAGAAAGGACTGAGCAGGGCTGGCTGTCCCGAGCTCCTTAGCCCCGGTGTCTCCAGCTTTGATGGTTGTATTTTACTCTTTCCAAGTCACTGAGTTGTCTGTTGTCATACTCGGAGGAGTGGGGCTTGATTTCCAAAACTAGCAGCTGTGTCCGGAACTCTACTTTCCATAGCTGCCAAAGCAGGACATGTGCTAGTTCAGGATGGTAGCTCTCCTTAATGTCTCTGGACTCTGCAGAGTACACAGGGACACTGCAGTGCAGAGTTTCTGGCCCGGGAAGGCTGCAGATGGAGTCATTCTCTCCATCTAACCTCGTGGTCTGTTGTGTGAGCTTGGGAGACTCCACAAGGTCTGGGATTAGATCTGTATAGGGCATTTCCTTACACAGCGCGTGCAACAGCGGGATGCTAAGTGGGTTCCCGGAAGTGAATGAGTAGGTCTAAGGGTTGGTTGGTTTGTTTGCTTGTTTAACATAGACACTTAAAAGTAACCGTTAGTGCAGGTCTGGCCATCTTGACCCTTAATGGAAACATAGTCCAGACTTTTCTTGGAAGCTTTAGGATCTCATGTAGCCCAGGCTGGCCTGGAAATCCTGCCCCTCCTCCTGGCCTGCGAATCCCAGGTGCTGGAGTTACAGGCGCGCATCAGCCCCCTGCCCGCACACTTCTTTTAAACCACCTAAAATATCCTCCAAGTTGCTTCAGACTTACTTGGTGCACAGTCATAAGGAGTCCCTGTGGTTCAGAGTTTCCCAGTGCCTAAGCTGCTTTCAGGGATTGCAAGGGAGCCGGAGGAGGAGGAGGAGGAGGAGGAGGAGGAGGAGGAGGAGGAGGAGAAGGAGGAGAAGGAGGGCCGGGCGGTGGGCGCACACCTTTAATCCCAGCCCTTAGGAGGCAGAGGCAGATGGATTTCTGAGTTCGAGGCCAGCCTGGTCTATAGAGTGAGTTCCAGGACAGCCAGGGCTACACAGAGAAACCCTGTCTCGAAAAACCAAAACCAAAAACAAAAACAAAAAAAAAAACCAAAACCAAAAAAAGGAGGAGGAGGAAGGAGGACTGGAGAATGTTTCCTTATCATCCTGAAATCATCTCCACCCTTCTGGAGCTCCCTTGAGAATGTATTCTGGATGGAACATCAGTGACTCACGCTGCAGACCGCAGAGAGCGAGGTGTGACTTCAAGGCACTGAGACCTACTTTACCCTCCCAATGAACCCATGAAGGCAGGTCTGGGGTGAAACACCCCACCAAGGCGCCAGAGGATGGTAGCTGTTTCCCCTTGCACTTGGCCTCTGAAAAGCCTCACTCACCCTCCTCTTTCTTGAGGAGTGGCTCATTCTTCTGTCCCTGTGACTGTCAGGTACCTGATTTGAGGAGTTGCAGACAGAGCCTCAGCTTGGTCAGATGGAGGAGGCTCAGGTAGACGGCCATACTTGGCTCCAACTGTAACAGAGTTGGCCCTGAAGACTGTGCCCAGACTGCCACCTAGGAGTCTGGGTTTTACTGGGCTTGAATTCTGCACACGTCTCTCATTTCCATGGGTCCTTGCTTCTGTCTTTCTTGTTTGTTTGTTTTTTGGGTTTTCAAGACAGGGTTTCTCTGTAGCCCCGGCTGTCCTGGGACTCACTGTGTAGACCAGTCTGACCTCAGACTCAGATTTGCCTGCCCCTGTCTCCCAAGTGTTGGGATTAAAGGCGTGCGCCACACCACCCATCTAGAATCATTTTATTTATTTTAAAAATATAAGCTCATTTTTTTAAAAATCTCTAAGTACAGTCAGCAAGAGGAGGGTGTGGAGAGATGGGTGAGGACAGTGCGGGGGTGGGGGGTGGAGGGAGGATAAACGAAAGCAAACTGTAATGATGTGTGTGTATGGGAATTCCGTAATGAGCTCCATCCGTTTATATGCCAAATTAAAAAGAAAAAAAAGTCTGAGATCAAAACTAGACAGGTAGTGACCCATCTCTTCCTAGAGGAAAATAAACAAAAACCTGATAACTCCGGAGTATAAGGCAGTGTCATTCATTCCTTAACTCTCTCTGGGCACGGGACAATAGTGAGCAGTTCCATTACAGTGACACTTTACTAGGTGGCACTCCTGGTGTTATCTATATTCCAGATAGAATCTAGAGAATGAGAGGAAGAGAAAATTAGTTTTTACAAAAAAACAGCCTCTTTCAAACAATGGAGGGGGAATAATGAGACTTGGGCAGGCTTTGAATCCAGCGTGTCACAGCAGAGGCCTTAACCAGACAGGTGTGGTCCCGACTCGGCACACAAAGATGCAGAGAAAGAATCCTAAGAACTTGCCCGGTGTTCTTGTGGTGATGTGTGGGAAACCAAGGAGATGCGTTATAGCTGTGACCAGAAGAGCTAGAAGTCCTGATACAACTATGTTTAGAAGGTTTTATGTGCATTAAAACACACATGCTTGGTGCCGGCGCGTGCATGCACACAGATTTACAACCGCGGCCTGGACAGATAATGTTAGTAGTTCTTGGGGAACCAGACTTAAGGTCCCCAGCTCTCAGGCATTAAGCTGGGTAGCCTGTGCCAAGACAGGAGGGTCACTGGGGCGTGTTAGCTTCCAACCTAAGAAAATGTCAACCTTGGGTTCAGTGAGAAAACTGTCTCAAAGGAATGGAGTCCAGGGGTGGTAATAGTGAACACCAGACACCTTCTTCGGGCCTCTGTGTACACACTGTAGATACACATACACTCACACACGCACATAAACCAGCCACACTGAAAATCAACAACTCTATTCTACCGGGGCATGTTGGTGTCCACCTGTAATTTCAGCATTTGGAAAGCTGAGGCAGGGGGATAGGCAGTTCAAAGCCAGTGTAGGATACACGTAGTCCTGTCTCAAGCGACAGCAAAATAAGAAACTAAATAAAACACTCACACACGAGGAAAACGGGCCAGTATAGAAAGCATAAAGAGCGTTCTTTCCAGAGAACGGTGATGCGCGCCTGGAGTATGCCCACACATACAGACGTGGGGCCACTCAGGGACGGGATGAGACGGGATGTATTCTGAGGATTGTGTGTGGGGCTCTGGCATCACCTGGCAGTGTCTTAGGGGACCACCATTGCATATGTAGTTGACTGTTGAACAGACTCCTCAGTGCGGTAGATGTCCGCCTGTGTGCACACATTTCAAATCGGGCTGTGGGGTAACTATTGTTTCTGTCTGTCTCACAGTGTTATTACCCAGCATCCCTCTCATTCCCCCTCCCCTGCTTTCTGCAGAGGCACTGCACCTATGGTCAATGAGGAGTTTATCACAGCGTTATCATTTTTATTGTTCTATTTTATTATCATATATTGCTGTTACTACCCGATTCTTCTTTATGAGCTGAACTCTATCCCAGGTGAGAATGTATAGGGGAAAGTGTCATAGAGAGTGTGTCCCGTCCACAGGTTGCATAATTTGGGCATCTTGGAACATACCCTCCCTCAGAAAGGATGAGCTATCGGACGTTAGAATTTGCTCTGTAACAGCATGTAGGAATTTGCTCTGTTGCTTTAAATAGCTAAAGCGTATTGGATAGACTCAGTATGCAGTAAGGCGATGCCACGCCACTGATGGGTCATAAGTACAGTTCCTGTTACACATTAGGATGAGGCTTCAGGGAACATCCTTTCTTTATGGATGTCTGGTGTGTGTGTGTCTGTCTGTCTGTCTGTCTGTCTGTNTGCGCCACCACGCCCGGCTGAATGGAGTGTTCTTAACCTTTGTCTTTTTTATTTTTTTTTTCCGTAGGTAAATGTTGGATGTGTACCCAAAAAGGTAATGTTTAATTTCTCCTTCCCTCCAAACTCCTTGTTCCTGTTTACTAAACCATGATCAGAATGACATACCAGTTAGGAGTTGTCCCCGTTTGCTTTCTGTGACTGTGACCTGAAGAGGAAAGGGTTTATTTTAGAATACAGCTCACAGTTCCTGGGGGCTGAATGAAAATGGGCAAAGCTTACAGAAATGCAAATTTTAAAACAGGAGCTTAAACAAAAAGTATAAGCAATAATAGAAAACTAAAGGAACCATATAAGGCCGGTTAATATTCCACTTTTTATCATATTTGTAGGCTGGGTAATGAAATGATGGGTGCCCACCATTTCCCCACCGATATTTCAGAGTCCACTCTAAATTCCATTGAGTCAGATCCCGAATCGTCTCTCTTAATGTATTTAGTTGTTTGGGGTTTTTTTTTGTTGTTGTTTTTGTTTTTAATCTGTTAATATTTCACTTGGGGTTTCTGTCTCTCTTCAGTACTCAAGCGTGGTTCCTTTTGATTCTTTTTTTTTTTTTTTATAGGTAATGTGGAACACAGCTGTGCACTCGGAATTTATGCACGATCACGTGGATTACGGCTTTCAAAGCTGCGAGGGTAAATTCAGTTGGCAGTAAGTATTGGCGCTTACAGGGTTCTGTTTACAGGAGGGGTATTTTTGACCCCTAGCCATCCGTGCTTTGTGAGGTGGGGATCACTGTGTCGTAATGCATGTAGGGCTGAGGCTGTAGTTTGGACTTCAGAGTTCTTGCCTGGATTGTGTAGGGGCCTGGGTCCAGTCATCAGTGCCATATGTGTGGTTTCATAGGTGTGCCTGTATTTATGCACAACGTTTTTAAGATTGACCACTTGGCTTTCAGCACAGACTCATTATTGTGCAGACCATACCACTTTCTCCGTTTCTAGAACTTTCCCACAATCCTGAACAATATTAGACAATAACTCTTCATGCCCTACTTTCCTACCAGCCCACGAAACTTGTGCTGTTGTCTGTGTAGCTGACCAGACCTGTGCTAGGATCCTTAGTAGAATTATAGAATCTCCTTTTATGCCTGATTTATATTGATGACTGTCAGCTTTTGGCTTGGTTGGTTTGTTTTTTTTCCAGACAGGGTTTCTCTGTGTAGCCCTGGCGGTCCTAGAACTCACTCTGTAGACCAGGCTGGCCTCAGACTCNGAGGTCCACCTGCCTCTGCCTCCTGAGTGCTGGGATTAAAGGTACATGCCCTGCTACTGTCACTTTTTAAAGGCTCGACTGGCTGTAGTTGGCAACCATAGCTCACGCTCTTTACTACTGAATAGTATCCCCTTGCACACGTACCAGTCACCTTGGGTTGTTTCCACTTAGCAGCTGTCATGAATCATGTCACCATGAACAATGGTGTGCAGGTCATGAGTTGGAGACAGTGTTTCCAGTTCTTCGAGGTCTGTTCTGGGTAACATGACAGTCTTTAACGTGACAGTCTGTGTGTAACTCTCTAATTGGCAGTAACTAATGGAGCCATCAATTTCCCAAAGAGTCTTAACAGATCTGTTCACTTAATGTCCATCATGCCCCGTGTCATAACGGCTCTCCTGTTTTGTTGTTTTGTTTACATTTATCTATGTTGTGTGTGTTTGACACATGCATACATGCCGCAGCACATATATGGAAGTCAGAAAACAACTTGTGGGATGGCGCTGTCCTTCCATCTTGTGGGTTCTGGGGGTTGATGGCTCTATCCTTCTATCTTGTGGGTCCTGGGCATTGAACTGAGGTAGTCAGGTTGCCAGTGTGTACCTTTTTTTTGTTGTTTTTGTTTTTCAAGACAGGGTTTCTCTGTATAACCCTGGCTGTCCTGGAACTCACTTTGTAGACCAGGCTGGCCTCAAACTCAGAAATCCACCTGCCTCTGCCTCCCGAGTGCTGGGATTAAAGGCGTGCGCCACCACGTCCGGCTTTTTGTTTTGTTTTTTTGATTTTTTAGGTTTTTTTTGGTCAGTGTTTACCTTTTTATTTTTGTTTTTGTTTTTGTTTTTTTTTCCAGACAGGGTTTCTCCGTATAGCCCTGGCTGTACTGGAACTAACTCTATAGACCAGGATGGCCTTGAACTCAGATCTACCTATCTCTGCCTCCCAAGTGCTGGGATTAAAGGCATGCGCCACCACACCCAATGGTAGCATGTGTCTTTACACACTGAGCCATGTCCCTGACCCATCTCATTTTCTGTACTGAAAGAGGCGTAGATATTACAGGTGCCATCTGAGCATGCTCCAGGATGGAACAGGAACTCAGCACCTGGGAAGCGGGTGACATGGGACAATGGAGGTCACAGTCATCAGACAGTGGCAGACTTCATTCTTAGTTGACAGGAGTGCTGGAGGCTGGTGCCCGGGCAACAGGGTGAAGAAAGGAAATACTGTTTCTGAGAACTGACTTCCATCTCTTTACAGTGTCATCAAGCAGAAGAGGGATGCCTACGTGAGCCGTCTGAACACCATCTATCAAAACAATTTAACCAAGGTGTGTGTGCTGGCCTCGGAACCTGGAGAGTCATTTGACATTGGAGGGGCCGCCAGATCTGACCAGACAAATGCATAGCCTCGGGATATGTCTTATAATTTCTATAAATGATTTGGAAGCTGACCTTACTGATCGAGTAGGCCTTTGACCCAGTAGGCCAGTCTCTTTTCTACAAATAGAGAGTGGATACCGGCTCCATGGGCCGGGTCTCAGCTCACACGTGTATCTTGAGTAGGTCTGTCCCTCCAGTTAGATCAGAAAGTAAAACCAGGAGAGACAGATTGACAGAGCATGGTGCTGGCAAAGCCAGGAGCACAAGCTGAAAAATCCAGTGTTGATCAGAATAGCTTCTTACAGTCCACATAATGACTCAGAAATTTAATTTTGTAAGTAAATTCCTATCAAGAAAATTAGACAAAAAGAAGAAGAAGAAGAAGAAGAAAAAAGAAAATTAGACAAAGGTGTCTTTGCCTACAGCAAATATTTGTTCTCCCTCCTCCTGAAACTTTTTTTAAATTAAAGTCTTATTCTTATGTACATATGTGTGCGAGCACACATGAGTATATGTAATGTGTGTGTGTGTGTGTGTGTGTGTGTGTGTGTGTGCATGCATGCAGATGCCCATAAAAGCCAAGATGTCAGATGCCCTAGACCTGCAGTTACAGGCAATTGTGAGCCATCTGACGTAGGTGCTGAAGTCCTACTTTGGATCTTCTGGGAGAACAGTAAGCCCTCTTAACCACCAAGCCAGTCTTCCCCTTCATAGGGTCTTAGATTATAGATAGCCCTGGCTGGTCTTGAACTCACAACAATCTGCCTACTTCTGTCTCTTGAGAGCTGAGATTAAAGCCATGTATCACCATATCCAGCTCCTTTTGGAATTTTTTTAGTGGGGTTAACTAAATTTTAAGAAAAAGATGGACATGAGAGATGGCTCACCGAGCCGGGCGTGGTGGCGCACGCCTTTAATCCCAGCACTCGGGAGGCAGAGACAGGCGGATTTCTGAGTTCGAGGCCAGCCTGGTCTACAAAGTGAGTTCCAGGACAGCCAGGGCTATACAGAGAAATCCTGTCTCAGAAAACCAAAAA
>NC_034608.1:50832570-50865187 GCF_900095145.1 Mus pahari
TTCTCTGTGTAGCCCTGGCTGTCCTGGAATTCACTCTGTAGACCAGGCTGGCCATGAACTCAGAAATTCGCCTGCCTCTGCCTCCCGAGTGTACTTGTTGGCTTTTTGAGTCTTATGAATATTCTAACGTCCGTGTTCCTTCCACAGTCCCACATAGAAATTATCCACGGCTATGCAACGTTCGCAGACGGTCCTCAGCCCACGGTGGAAGTCAATGGGAAAAAGTTTACTGCTCCACACATCCTGATTGCCACAGGAGGTGTGCCCACAGTTCCTCAGGAGAGCCAGATCCCTGGTGAGTCTTCCAAAAGCCGGGGAGGTCAGGGAGTTTACGAGCCACATCATGGGATCTGCCTACACTGGTTCTGTTCTTGCGAAAGGTCAGAAAAAAATGATCCCTGGAGACCACGTTTAGCTAAGTGGTGATTAAGAGCGAGCCAGGACTCAGCGAGAGAAGTCATGGAGAACGGTCACCTGGTGTGGCGCAGTGCTGTCAGGCAGGTTATTATTTCTAAGACGTGACAGACGGTAACTATTCAAGAGCAAGAAGTCCTGTTAAGAAATCGCTCTCCATGATCCACGTTTTTGTTACTTACATAGAAAGATGTAAAAGATTAAAGCAGCCAGGCATCTCAGAGGTGGTCCTGTGGGCCTTGTGTCTGTGTTAGGCTAAGAATCAGCGGTGACTCATGAAAAGACTGCTGCTGTAATCACTCTCAGTCATTAGTCATTCTTTCTCCCACATACTATTCTATGTCTTGGATAGTGAGTTTCTTAATTTTCTTATTGCTGTGCTAAAAGACTGTCGAGAAAAGTGATGTAAGGGAGAAAGGGTTTATTCCTCGCCGCAGTTGAGATTGCAGTCCACCGTGCAGGGAAGTCACAGCGGTAGGGAGCTGGGCACAGCACAGCACAGCAGTGGAACAGAGCAGTGAGTGCATGCTTGCCGTTGCCCAGTCTTTCCTCCATTCATCCCTGGCTAGGGAATGGCACTGCCCACAGTGGGTGGATCTTCCCATTCAGCTAATCCTTCACAGACACGTCTAGAGGCCCTATCTATCTCCCGGATTATTCTACATTCTTTCATATTGACAACAAAAGTCATAACAGTGGGCACACTTTATACATTTTTTTCAATTCTCAGGGACTGGCTTCAAAGCTTGTGATAATTTTGTTTAAGGGGCACTTTGGGTGTGTGCATTTATGCCTTTAAATAGATCTTCCCCTGTTTGTTTTTGAGATAGTCTCAGGTAACTTAGGCTAACTTTGAACTTACTATGTAATCAACGATGACCTTAAATCCTGGTTCTTCTGTCTCTACTGTGATTATAGGCCTGTGCCACCCTGCTGGCTTATATTTATGCTTTTGTTTATTATTGTTTTCCTTTTCTTCTCTTTCTGGAATTTTAAGCAGGGTTTACAACCCCCAAAGCTAGAGAGAGGAAAAAGAAATACAAAGATACCATTTTCAAGTAATGTAATATTTACTTGGGAATCCTGGATGGTCATAGCCCTGTGAAGCCAGACTCCAGTAGTCATTGTTTAGTGGGTAAAAAGAAAAGGTTAAGTTGAAGAGATAGCTCAGTGGTTGGGAACACTTGCTGCTTTTCCTAAGGACCCAGATTCAGTTTCTGCCACCAAGGTGGTTCTGAACCATCTACAACTTCCATGCCTGTGGATCCAGCACCTTCTGGCCTTTCAGGCACCAGGCACTCCCAAGGTTGTCTGTATGCCGGAGAGGCTGAGCACCCAGTAGGTGTTAAGTCCACAGGGCTGGATGTCTCAGCAGCTCCGTTCTAGCACTGCAGGTCCCAGGGGATTCCTAGAGAGCCTCTGGCTTCTGCCCGTGCTGGAGGACTGAAGTGGCTGTGTTCCCATGTCAGTGAAGGGTGGTGGTGGCAGTGGCGCAGCAGAACAGTAGAGGAGATGCACTCACCGGCAAGGAGGGAGCGGGAGGGCGAAAGCTACACCTCCACCACTAGAGGGGGCTGCTCTCCCCTCCGTCCCGGTAGGTGTAGCTTCAGTTTCTAGACAGTGAATCTGTTAAGTATGCAGCAAGCAAAAGCAGAAAAACAGATAGCACGGAGCAGATAAATAGGAGCAGCCGAGAGAGCAAACCGTCACCAGATAAGATGCCTGCAACACCTACCAGAAACCATTAAGAATGGTGTAACTGGGAGAACAGGCACAGGCAGCATTGTCCCCTCAGGCACTTACAACATCCTGCGGAGCTGGCTGTCCCGGAGCTCCAGGTTGGGAGATGTCAGGTCGAGCTTTCGGCTTCTTCCTGCTGCAGGGATTTCTGGGCTGTGGGGTGGATGGTAAGCAGCAGCCTCCTGGAGGAGGTCTGTTGTCTGCCATGTCGATGTGGAGTTACAGAGTCTTAAATACCGTTAGCTGCTCTCCTTTCTTGTCAGAGTGACCCAGGACTGGGGGTCTTGGGAGACCCTTGACATAAGCACTTGAGTCTCTGGGACAAGGGAGGTCATCTCACTCCCAGAGTCCGCTTCTCTACAGCACAAACAGCCAATGACCGTCTACCTATGTAACGTATGCCACACTCCCCGTTACTTCTTCAGGAAATACCCCACAGACCTGCCAGAGGTACTTCTCTTAGTCGTTCCACATCCAGCAAGCTGATGCCCAACATTAACCATTACAGAAGACTAAGGCAGGAGCATCGCCTTAAGTTTGAGGCCACCCTGGACCCCCAGAGTGAGACCCTGTTTTAAAACTAAACAATACCCCAAAGGATACAGGCGAGGAGCCTGAGGTTCGGATGCGCTGGCTCCCCTCTAAGGCACTCTGCATAAACATGCTTTCCCTTCTGAAAAGTAAAGTAATTAAAATCGAATGTGCCGTAGGATAGTACCAAAAGCGCAAAAGGATGAGGAGGTTTTCCTGCGATGGTCTGGGTTATCGCTCTGTGCCGTAAGAGTGCTTGCTTAGCAGGTGTGAGACCTCGGTTCAGTTTCCAGCGGTGCAGAAAATAAACCATTAAACACCTGATGGTGGGGGCCCAGCTGTTAAAGAGCACTTGGTGCTCTCCCTGAAAAACTGAGATCTGATTCCAGCACCAACAGAGTAGCTTACAACCTTCCATAACTCCAGTTCCAGGGGCTCCAGTGTCCCCCTCTGGCCCCCACGGGCACTGCATGTACATGGTGCACATATATACATGCAGGCAAAACACATCCATAAATATGTATAATAGTATATATAAAACATATATATATATATATATATATACACATACATACACACACATACATACGTGTGTGTGTGTGTGTGTGTGTTATTTTAAAAAATCTAATGGTAGGGCTAAAAAGATGATTCAATGGTTAGGAGCACTTGTTGCTCTTGTGGGGGACTGGGGTTCAGTTCCCAGCACCCACATATAGGCTAACAACCAACTTTAACTTCAGTTCTAGGTAGTTCCAACACCCTCTTCAGGCCTCTGCAGGCACTGCATACACAATGTACACAGACATACATTCAGGTAAAACACTTGTATCCATAAAGTTTAAAAAAAAAAATTAACAAAAAGCAAAACAGTAACAATAGAAACCTAATGGTTGAATCTGTCTGTAGAGAGAGGAGTAGAGGCATAGGGTGGGGAAGAGTCCTTATGTCACTCTCCCCTTGAGGGTACTCTTCCCGGATGCATGTATACGTCTGTCCATCCATCCATCCATCCACCCACCCACTCACCCATCCATCTATCCATATTGGGGATTGAACTCAGAATCTCACACATGCCAACCACATACATTACCTCCCGAGGCTCAGCCTCACTTTTTATATGATTTAAAATATTCCTTCATTAGTTGAAATAATAGAAAATAGATGCAACCTCTAAGCTTCCTAAGGAACCAGATGGTGAGGGCATAGAGTGCGTTGAGGCAGGTGTTTACTGCTTTCATTGGTGGTTTGTAGCAGGGCCTAAAAACAAGGAGGACTAAAGTTTCATGCAGTGGCCAGCTTTACTCGGAGCATCAGACAATTCATGCTGAGGGTTAAGAAGAGTGATGCCATGCTTGGACTGTGTTCTGACAGTAGGGAGGACCCGTAGAGATAGGCACGGCCCAGGAAGACTGCTAAGAAAGGGACTCTCAGTTAGAATTACATGCTGAGAGAGAGAACAACCAGAAGACTCTGTCATGAAGACATCTTTGAAGGATGTTCAGCCAAGTCAGTCAGTTGAACAAGCACTGAACATCTTGAAGCAAGTGTTTCGAGCTCTGCCTAGAATTAAGTGACAGTGAAACACGGAGACTCATCAGGCCCAAGAGAGGTGACTTCCATAACTTCGACAGATCATTATTGGCTTATGATCAGTGACAGGATCGGTGTGATGTCCAGAAACTAAGCTGGCAGTGACTGAATGAAGAGAGAATCTCGAGGCTGGAGACTGTTGGGAGGTAGCTGTCTGCGGGAGCTCTCAGCCCCGTTCTGAAGGCAGTCGCTGAGCCTTGGGTTAGGGGGAACGGGCTGAAGAGAGCCCACGAAAAGTCAGGTGCTGTGTGTTACCGAGTTAAAGACGCGCTGCAAAACATACCCTTCACTGAGACCAGCCAGGGTGTGCCACATGCCCCTGACACTTAGATTTGGTAAGATGCAGGATATCCATTCGCCGCTGAGATACGGGGCAGGTGTTAGAGTCACACATCCACAGCTCAAGGCTGCCTGGATTATTAGGGGAAGGCGCTCAGCTCCTTTCACTAAGATAGTGAGCGGCTGAAGATTTCATTCTAAATGAACAGGTTCACGTCCATATTCTGCGAGCTGAGACTATGAAATGCTCCAAAGTCTAACGTTTGAGTGTCGACGTACCACAGTCAGAAAATCCTGCCCAGGAAACTTTTATTTCATGTACACAGTTGATTTAAAATGTTGTGCAAGTACTTTTGTGTTACTTGCCCCCCACTCCCATTCAGCTAGGTCTTAAAGCCCAGACTGGCCTCTAGTCCATTCTCTACTTTGAGTTCCTCATCCTCCTGTCTCTGTGTCCCCAGTGCTGGGATGACAGGCCTGTGCCATCATGCCCAGTTTATTATGTACAGTTGAATCTTGGGCTGCGTTCCTAAGACACCTGGCTTAGTTAGCGTTTCTGTTGCTGCGATAAAACACCATGACCAAAAGCAACTTGGGGAGAAAAAGGGAAGGTTTCTCTCACCTCACAGACTGTAGTTCATCTCGAAGGGATGTCAGGGAAGGGACTCAAAGGGGGGAACCAAGAGGGAGGAGCAGAAGCAGAGGCCACAGAGGAATCCCGCTGACTGGCTTGCTTCGCATGGCTTGGTCAGCCTGCTTCCTCACACAGCCCAGGATCACCTGTTCACAGTAATAATCATTTAAAAAAATTCTGAAATTTGAAATTCTGGCCTTGAGTGTTGCAGAAAGGGGACAAATACAGAAAGAAAAATTATGAAGCAGGACAGATGTAAACATGGAACTGGAATATTTGTGGAGGAAATGAACACCGAAACTTTGTGTCATCGTGAAGAAAAACGGTGGGGGCTGGGGGTGGCGGTGCACGCCTTTAAGCCCAGCACTTGGGGAGAGAGGCAGGCAGCTCTCTTGTGAGTTTGAGGTCAGTCCGGTTTACAGAGTGAGTTCCAGGACAGCCAGGGCTGTGTAGAGAGGCCTTATCTCACAGAGAAAGGAGGCGAAGTGAGCCAAGACCCAGGCTTCCTGCCTTCGTTTGGGGTTGGAGGCAGGAGGCAGGAGCTGTCAGACTGTTCATGACGCTGACAGGATCTTGATCCTTCGGGGAAATCTGAATCTACTTATCCATCACTTCCTGTTTCTTGAAATAAATATAAGATGTAGCCTTCAGAAAGGCATGTTCTCAGTAGAGGTCTAGCAGAGCTGTCAAAACTGCGTTTTCTGAGAGTTGTTTGGTTCTTGAATAAATTAGGTTCTGGCTAAACATGGCCGCTCATACCCCAAATCCCCAACGCTCAGGAGGCTAAGGCAGGATTGCCATGAGTTTGAGGCTAGCCTGGGCTACATAGTACGTCCCAGGTCAGTCTGGATTACAATGTGAAACCTTTATCTCATTCCTAGAAAATAAGATTAAGTGGTATGTTTATCACTCTGTGGTATACATGTGGTACTCATGTGGTATACATATGTTATCTCTACATAGGCGCCAGCCTGGGGATCACCAGCGATGGCTTCTTTCAGCTGGAGGACTTGCCCGGGTGAGCAGATCTGACATCAGGGATGCTGTGTTCTCTCTCAATCTGGGAACCGGGTTCATGCTTTCCCGTCCCGCCTCCCCTTCTGAGTTGCCCGTGCTGTCTTGAACTCAAACTCTCAGTTCACTCACCTGTCCCAGCATGATCTACCCGAAGTGTTTCGGCTTCACAGAGGTGATGCCAGTGAGCACCCAGACAGAATAGTCATGACTCGGTTGTGTTTGGATGATATATACGTTCACTCACACCCACCCCGGAGCAAGATCCGTTACAGATACTTGCCCGTTTCATATTTTAGACCCACTCAATACACTTTTATTGATATGAATACAAGCTCAATGAATGAATGCATTCAGGCCATTAAAACAGAAGGTTCTTCCTCTAAATATTTTCCCTGTGTATTGCAACAGTGGGCGGGGCATGTTGGGAGCCTTGGAAAACCTGCAGCCTGAAAATCTTTCTGCCTCAGCCTGGAAGCGAGCCTTAAGCGACAGCATTTCTCCGACATCCGATCCAGACAGTCATTCGAGCATTTAGTGGAGGCTTAAGCTCTTTTGTTAAATCAGAATGAATTCAGGAAGTTGAGTTCCACTGCTGGCCGGGCCACCCAAATGCCAGGATTACCGTCATGAGCCACCATGCCTGACTTAAAACCGGTTTCTTAAATTGGCCTTTGATCGCGCAACAAGGATAGAACCGGATAATCCCCAGAAGTCCCCAGCCCTGAAGAGAATGGTTCTGTTAGATTTCCGTACGGAAACTGGGAGGAGTTCAGGACTTAGTCTCAGCTACCTGTTAGCCCACTGGGCTACAGAGACTGTCTCTTAAAAAAAAAAAAAAAAAAAAAAAAGAATAAACGAAAACAGGACACAAGTAACTTAAATGTCAAATAAAAACATCTTTCTTCTATGAGGGAAGTTCTGCTATGTTCTGACTGTGAATAGGGTCTTTCTGTGTACTTCTGGGTGACCTGGAGCTTGCACCAGGCTGCCGCTGCTTCCGCACCGTTCCTAATCAGTTTAAGAAACGGTTACCCTTCGCTTGCCTTTCAGCCGCAGCGTCATTGTGGGGGCCGGTTACATTGCCGTGGAAATTGCGGGCATCCTCTCCGCCCTGGGCTCCAAGACGTCTCTCATGATCAGGCATGATAAGGTCAGTCCTGTCACCTGCTGTCCCCTTTCTTTGATTTTTTTTTTTTTCCCTAGAGGAGAGTTTTTCTTCTTTTTAAGAAACTATAGGGATCACCTAATTTTAAAATTTTAACTTAATTTAATTATTATGTGTATATTATAGGCACGTGTGAGTGTAGATGGGTGTATGCCTGGGCTGAGGTCAGAGGACAACTTTTGGGAGTAGTTCTTCTTTCCACTGGGTTCTGGGCAAACTTACACAAATGCTTTTACCTGTAAATGTCACACTTACAGCTTTCACAGTGTGCAAAGTCAGTCCCAGCACATGCCCCTTAGACAGCTTCCCTTTATTATCCGGGTGGTGTTCCATACCCAGTGTCTGTTTCTTAACAGTCGGGCTCACTTTGATATTTGACTCTCCAGTGGGCACAGGCAGTGCTTTAGTTCCTCTCAGTTGCCGTGATCCACCATCAGGACCAAAGGCACTGTGTAGAAGGAGTTTATTGTATGGTTTCAGAGGGAAAAGAATCCATTATGGCAGGAAATCGCGGCCACAAATGGCAGGCTTGATGGCCAAAGCTGCCATTTTATGTGCCGCAAGCAGGAAGCAGGAAGTGTCCTGAGGCCTTCCATCCTCAAAGCCGGTCCTCCAGTGAGGCTGCACCTCTAAAACTTCCCGCCAACCATCAGCAGTAACAGGAAGCCAAGTACTGAAATATCTGAGTCTGTGTGGGACGCTCATTCAAGCCCCTACAGACAACATGGCCAGCTTTTGTAGTGCAAGTCTCTAAAATGAAATGTTCTGATACAGTACGATTCACAGATACACTGATTTGACCCTTTTACATGCTAAGAAGTGGTGGTAGCAATATGAAATCGTAGATATATGTAACGGAACCATGTGTTTCTGTAAGAGCCATAAGCTTTGTAAGTACAATAAAAGCACTGCCGGTCCTAACAGAGTAGTTGTAAATGTGACCTGAAGCCTTTGATGGCCATTGGTGCCAGTCAATTCTAATCAGATTTTCTTCCTTCCCCACCGTCCGCCCCCTGGCTGCCCATGATAAATGCAGGTACTGAGAAATTTTGATTCACTCATCAGTTCCAACTGTACCGAGGAACTAGAGAACGCTGGCGTGGAGGTGTTGAAGTTCACACAGGTACGTGCGGCCCCCGTCAATCACGTTCAGGGCTAAGTGTAGAGCAGGAGGAGAGCCTATGAGAGGGCTCGGTCACTGAGCTGCCTGCCCCTCAGCAGCTCACACCCCCTTGTTTGTATGTTTGTGTTTTGTGGTGAGTTGTTGCTTAATGGTCACTCGATAAGATCTTGCTTTACAGTCCAGGCTGGGCTTGAACTCATGAGCCTCCTGCCTCAGCCTCCCAAGTGCTGGTGTTACAGGCATGCACTGCCACACCCAGCTTCTGCCAAATATTTTCTGTCTTAAAAAGCTGTATTCCATATTCACGAAATCAAGAAAACTGGCTGTTGAGTCTCGAACGAAAACTTTGGGGGAGGGGGGCGGGAGGGGCTTTGAGACAGGGTTTTTCTGTGTAGCCTTGGCTGTTCTGGAACTCACTCTGTAGACCAGGCTGGCCTGGAACTCAGAAATCCACTACCTCTGCCTCCAAAGTGCTGGGATTAAAGGCGTGCACCACCACTGCCCAGCTGATGTTTGTTCTTGAGGATCTTTTCGCACATCCTTATTTTTCAGATATTTCAAGACATGGCAAGAAATCAAATTTCCAAGCGTATGGTTTTTTAAAGTATTTTTTTCTATTTTATTTAATTTAACCAAAGTATTACCAAAGTATCTTCTCCCCAGGAAATTATTAATGTTCAGTGGAATTTTTCTAGAGAGGCAGCCTGTTCAGGTCTGTGCTACCCTTTCAGCACAGCCTGTGTTGAGTAGAGTAATAAACGACTGTGCTTTGCTGATGCAGAGATGAAGGCATTCCCATCAGTGCCACTTTGGAGACCTTTGTTAAGTGATGAGCTGGGTACCTAATATGGATGATCTCTACAACTGCACGTCCATCCACAGCTGGACTGTAAATATATGAAATAAAAGGGTGTCTATACTGACATGTAAGGTTTTTTTTTTTTTAAATTCATTCTTCTCTAAATAATACAGACCAACAAACAACTCTAACATGACATTTACATGTGCTTGGCATGATAAGCAGCCTGAAGTTGATTTGAAGTATTCAGGATGCACTTGGATTATAGGGGGAGGGCAGCTCACAGCTGTCTGTAACTTCAGCTCCAAGGGATAGGGTGCCCTCTTCTGGCCTCTGTGGGCATGGCACACAGGTGGTGCACAAGACATACATGAAATCAAAACACACAGAGACACACACACACACATACGAGTACAGGCAAACTTGGAGGGGAGGCCAGAGGTGTTGGGTTTCTCTAGAGGTGTTCTTACAGGCAGTTACGAGCTTCCCATCATGCTTGGAACCAAACTCAGGTCCTCTGACCACCTCGCAGGCCCCAGAAATAAATAAATAAATAAAGCAAGCAAGCAAGCAAGCAAATATATTTATATATATTTCTGTGCTGGCTTAGTGACTGTGAAGACACCATGACCAACTTAATAAAAGAAAACATTTAATTAATTGGGGGCTTGCTTACAGTTTCAGAGGGTAAGTCCCTGACCACCATTATGGGATCATGGCAGCAGGTAGGCAGGCATGTTCTGGAGCAGTAGTTACAAGATGACATCTTAGCCACAAGTAGCAGGCAGACACAGACAGACAGACTGACAGACAGACAGACCAACCGACCTACTGAAAAGTCAAAGTCGATTCCCAGGGACACACCCCCTCCAACAAGGCTCACACTCCTGATCCTTTCTGAAAGAGTTCCACCACCTAGGGATTGTGCTGGGAGCCAGGCCAACCCAAGGCTTTCCCTGAGGCCCTGATGTATGGGAAAGGAACATAATTCTTGCCTAACACCCAGAGTATGCTTGGCAAGGCCAGTAATGGCCTAAAGCCAGGGCCTCAGGGGAGCTGCGGCTTCAGATTCTGGGAACCCAACTCTTTACCCTTACGGAGGGTATCAGTCAGTCCCAAGGCTGCTGTGTGCTCCATCCGTGACTTGATTAGCCTGCTGACCTTGTCTCCTTGTGTGATGGTTTTTGGCTGATACTGTCCCATGTTCCCCCTGCAAATAGAATACATAATGTTACAATTCTTAAACTGTAATGGACCATTAGCTCATACAGACTTCCTTATCCATGCATTCTGTTATTTCTCATCCCCCCTCTGCCTCAACATCTTGCCATTCCGTGCCCTTATTCCTGTGGGTTCAGTTCAGGACCTAGGTCAGGCCCTATGGGTGCCATTCTCATGTAAGCTGACAATGTAAGCCAGCATTCTAGGCCGTTGGAAGAATCAGACAGTCAAGGAAGCCGGCCTTGCTCTGGCCATTGGCTAAAATTAAATACTTGTTTCAGCTATAAGTAAATGTTAAAAACTCTTGAGTGTAATGGACCAAGCTTGTAATCCCAGCACTTAGGAGTCTGGGGCAGAAAGATTGTTAATGGATTTAAGGACAGTCTGGGATATAGATTGAGATTCTGTCTCAAACCAAAACAGAAAACACGAGAATCTGGTTTTGCTGTGTAACTGGTGGCTTAGGTCTAAACTCCCAGCTACTCTGTAAGCTGAGACAGGTGGATCATGAGTTCAAGGCACGTCTGAACTGTGGAGTAAGTTTAAGGCCGGCCCATGCCATTAGTGAGATCCCGTCCCAAAATCAGTAAAAAAAGAGGGTGGGGTCTAGCTCAGGGGTTGGATGTTTGACTAGCGTGAATGGCGTCCTAGGTTTGGTCTCCAGTACTGGGGGGCAGGGCGAGTCCAGGGTCCTCTTGCTTTGCCTTGATCCTGCCTTCTCCCCTCTCCTCCCACACATACTTAACACTTTTTTTTTTTTTTTAATAAAAGGTTAAGGAAGTAAAGAAGACATCATCAGGCCTGGAGCTCCAAGTGGTAACTTCCATGCCTGGTAGGAAGCCCACCACGACCGTGATTCCAGATGTTGACTGCCTGCTCTGGGCCATTGGACGGGACCCAAATTCTAAGGGCCTGAATCTGAATAAAGTGGTACGTTTACGGGTTTATTGATTCATAATTAGTAATGATTGATTAATTGGTCCGCCGGCCTCCTGACGGCCCTGTGACGATTTGCATATCCATCCCTGTGCTTTGTTGGGAAGCTCTTGCTTTGAAAGCTCCTCCTTTCTAGTGTTCTCGTCCCAGGCTGGGTATCTTGTTAGATTGCAGGGATCTGATCCAGATGGCACAGCCATTTCCTGACTGACTTCCTTCTAGAAGACTTCTAAACATTGGGGTTAGTGGATATGCGCTGCCACAATTTCCCGCCCACTTCCCCTTCCTCCTTCTTTTTGGCAGTGATAAGAATTGTATTCAGAGCATCCCATATGCTCCATATGTGATCTTTCCTCTTTTTTTTTTTTTTTTTTTTTTTTTTTTTTTAGAGACATGTTCTCACTAAATTTACCTAGGCTAGCCTTGAACTTTGTAGCCCAGGCTGGCCCAGTCAGTTTTCCTGCTTCGCTCCCTAGTGGCCTGGGTTACAGATTTGCATCACCAGTCCCAGCCTGAATTTGTTTGTCTTTTGAGACAGGATCTTTCATAGTCCAGGCTAGCCTCATTCTCGATAAAGAACTGAGGATAACCTCGAACTTCTGGACCTCCTGCTTGCACTTCCCAAGTGCTGGGCTTCTAGTCATGAGCCACGGGGCCTGGAGCATTCAGCATTTTAATGAATAAAAGGCTTGTTTTCAGCCTTTAATGAAATCTAATTAAAACTTGGATATTCCAATGGGATGTTTGTAGGCCCACTGTTCAAGTATATTTGCTGGAAGTTTTTTTTTTATTGTGTTTATTTATTTGTGAGAGTGTGTGTATGTCTGTGCTTTGTGCCTGTGCGCAAGCCAGATAACAGCTTGCAGAACTCTTGTCTTTCTTTCCACCCTGTGGGTCCTGGGTATTGAACTCAGGTCATCGGGCTTGTCAGCAAGCAGCTTTACCACTGAGCCACCCTGTTGGCCCTATGTGAAGAGCATGTCTGTCTGTCTGTCTGTCTGTCTGTCTGTCTCTCTCCTGCTCTTTTATTTGCTGAATTTGAAGAATAATTTCTGGCAAACTTAAGTAATGGTTTCCATGTTGCCCTTTATGTGTATGTGTGATTTATGTGTTGAATCTATGTGTATGTGTTCATGGATAAATGTGCGTTGCATGTAGTGGCCAGAGACTGACATTGGTGTCTTCCTCAATTGCTCTCTACCTCACTGTTTGAGAGAATCTGTCTCTTTCTGAATGTATAGCTTGCCCATGGTCAGCAGGCCCCCAGGGACCTGCCTGTCCCCGCCTCCCTAGCTCTATGGTTATGGATTCACCTGGCTTGTCCATCCAGGACGGGGCTTGAACTCAGGTCTTATAGCTTGCTTAGCAAGCCCTTTACCTACAGAGCTATCTTCCTAACTTCACCTTTCAATCTCTTATCTTCCCGCCTCTACTTCCCAGGTTCTGGTGTTGCAGGCATGCCCTGATATCAGCTGGGGATCGAACCCAGGGCTTCGGCATGCCAGACAGGCGTTCTGCCAACCCACCTGCTTTCCCAGCTCACAGGAAGGTCCATTGCCATCTTATTAATAGTTCAGATAGGCCTGTTGAATGCGGGCCAAATGACTACTGTGTGCCGGGTCATGACGGCACATTGCTCATCTAGTCAACCTTGCCAGTGACAAGGGTGAGGAAGCCAGGGAACAGGGTCAGTAGATGACTTGGCAGACTGGCACAGGAGTCTGGCCAACTCACTGCTATGTTTTCACGGCCAAGTTGAACTCATTTGCAATAGAAGCTCAAATATATATTGCAAAATAGTTACATATGTAACATCTCATATTTAGTGAGTGACAAGGTAGGGATTCAGCCCTGTCTGTCTGTCTGTCTGTCTGTCTGTCTGTCTGCCTGTCTCTTTCGGTGGCGTTGGAAGTCAGAGCCAGGGCCTGGTATAGACAAAGCATGTTCTGTACCAGGGAGCCACATCCCAGCTCCAACGATTGTATTAATATGTGTGTGTGTGCGAACTTATATTACACATGTAACATAGGTTACATAATTAATATATGGATACCTGTGGATGTAGATTTGTATAAGTAAATACAGATATTCATTTGTTTGTTTGTTTTTGAGGCTAGGTCACTATGTAGCCATGGCGGGCCTTGGGATTGGCAGAGTAGACAGGTTGGCCTCCAGCTCAGTGACTATTCTTCTGGCCAGGCCAGAGGTGCTTCTCCTTCTTCTCACACTAGAACATTGTTTCTCTCAGATCTGCAAAGCCACAAAGTAAACATAACACTTCTCAGAGGAGAGATGACTCAACAGAAAAGGAAGTATATTCAGTTGTGCAAAACCGTAGAACACAAACTTTGCTTAAATTGTTGAAGATAATAAGATGGTAAACTTGACAAGGGAATGCCTTGGGTGACTCTTTCAGGTTGTTACCCTCTCCATAACCGAGATAGCTTCCTATGGCTGTGATAAAACACCATGACCCAAAGCAACCTGGGGAGGGATAGGTTCATTTCAGTTTATAATTCATAGAACGGCATCCAGAGAAGTCAGGGCAGAGACTCCAGGCAGGAACCTGGCGGCAGGAGCTGCTGCAGGCCTTAGAGGAGTGCTGTGCTCTGGCTTGCTCCTCATCTCTTCTTCAGCCTGCTTTCTTAAGTACACAGCAGCACCTGCCCGGGATGGCCCCGCCCCTGGTGAGCTGGCTCCGCCCCCGATGAGCTGGCGCCACCCACACCAGTCACTAAGCCAGTGTGGTGGGAACATTTCCCTCAGTTGAAGTTCTCTCTTCAGTAGGATGTGCAGAGTTGAACAGAACACTAGCAAGTCCAGGCAAGCACTAATACATTAGCACTGTGTCAGAGGAACTCTAGTGTCTAGCATGAGAGTATATCCCTTTCTTTTCCTTTGTTCCTTTTGTTTTTGTTTTTTTTTTTTTTTTTTTTTTTGGTGGAGGTTGGTTTCAAGACAGGCTTTCTCTATGTAGCCCTGACTGTCCTGAAACTCACTCTGTAAACCAAGCTGGTTTTGAACTCAGATCTTCTTGCCTCTGCCTCTCACGTGCTGGGATTAAATGGATGAGCCACCACCTCCCCTTTTTCTTTTTTCCGTTTTTTTGTTTGTTTGTTTTCCTGTCATTCCTTTTTTTTTTTTTTTAGTTTTTCGAGACAGGGTTTCTCTGTATAGCCTTGGCTGTCCTGGAACTCACTTTGTAGACCAGGCTGGCCTTGCGCCCCGGTATTTACCAGGTGACCCTTTGTGATTTTAGGGCATTCAGACGGATGAAAAGGGCCATATCCTAGTCGACGAATTCCAGAATACCAACGTCAAAGGCGTCTATGCGGTGGGAGACGTCTGTGGGAAAGCACTTCTCACCCCAGGTAAGGTAATGCTGGTTCCTTCCTCAAGAAGCGAGGCCTGTGTGTTATCTAAACCTGCCCAGCTTTTCACAGTCACAGTCACCTTGGTAACGTTAAAAGCGTTCATTCCTTTGTCATCAAAACAGCACTGAAGGAGAGGGAGGCTAGATACTGCACGTTTGCTGAATAAAATTCACGACTCCTTGGAAAGCTGTACTTGCTGATTTTTCTCATTGTTGTCACAAGATAGTGAAAAGGGCGACTTACGGAAGGAAGGGTTTATCTTGGCTCTAGGGTGTTGGATCTCTAGTCCATCATAGCAGGCAGGGCAAGGCAGCAGGAGCAGGAGGCTGCTGGTCACATTGTGTCCACGCTCACCAAGCAGAGAGAGAGAGAGAGAGAGAGACAGAGGTTAGTGTTCAGCTTGCTTCCTCTTTTTCCTGTGTCCAGTCCAGGATGCCAGGCCACAGGATGGTGCTGCCCATATTCAGGGCAGGTCCACTCTCCTCAGTTAAACCTCTCTGGAAAAGTTCTTGAGACACATCAAGGGCTCTGTCTCATGGTAGATTCTAAATCCAGGCAAGTGGACAGGGAGGATTAACCACCATGGACAGTTACATGATGAGCAAATTCTAGGATCTTCATAAAGAATAGTGGGATCCTGAAGTTATCTCACAGATCACACAGACTCCGGCCTGAGTCAGTCAGGGATAGTTTGTTGAGCATTCACCCCAGGACTGATTAATCAGGGCCGCAGACCAGACTCGGGAGCTGGCTGTGACCGCGAGCCAGGATCCTACAGATCTTTTAAGCCTTGAAATCCACAAACATCTGTGCCAAGTTAATTCACCAATCCGGATTTAGGGATATGGTGTTTTCTTAGGAACATGTCTTTGTTGTACATTTATCTTGTCCTTATTGGTTGGGGTGTTCAGCTGTGGCAGGGAACTTCTTGTGTCTAACATTCCTGTCTTAACTTGCTAACCACAATGTCAGTTAACCTCGTACACGTCTCTTTCTGACAAGTAGGATGTCAGTTCCCAGGGAGGTCTTGGGAACTTATGTTTTACTTGACCCCCCCTACTCAAAATGGCAGTCTTATTCCAAATAGCGTCTTATATTGGTGCAGGTCTTTTTCTTACGTTGGGGTCCATCCTCGGGGCAGCTGATAAAAGCAGATATCATAAACACTTACACACGGGCAGGAAGTGCCGCCTGGCGGTTGGTTCAGGTCCAGGCTTGTTGTGGCTAACTGTACAAAGCCATTCATTCTAACTGGCTTCTATTGTGATTGGTTTCCAAAGACACCACAGCCCAGAACACAGCGGAATCTGTAATTAACTAAAAAGCATGGGGGAAGTTTCCTTAGCCTTAACGTTTTACCTAAGCCTGAACCAAGAAGGCCTTTCCTATAGGTTAGCTTCGGAAGTTCCTGTCTCAGACAGGTGGCGTGCTTGGTGCCACCAGCTCTGATGTCCTTGTCCTCCTCATCCCTGTACCTAACCCACTTCAGGAACATACCCAAGACCTTTGCTACCCTTGACTGCTGTGTCATTTTCTGTTCTTGGTCTGTCCTTCTGTGACCTCACCGAACTTCTCAAATATCCTAAGGTCTTACCTCAGCGTGAAAGCCTGCTCTCTTTCTCCATTGTTTTAGATAAAAGTGATATATACTTATGGTATACAATATGATGTTTTAAAATATTTCCACTTTTTGGAGAGCTTAGTCAACCTAGGTAACATTTATCACCTCACATGCTTTTTTTAATTGCAAAAAAATAATTAAAATCTACTCTTTTTGTTTTGTTTTGTTTTGTTTTTAAAAAAAGAAGATTTATTTATTTATTTATTATATGTAAGTACACTGTAGCTGTCTTCAGACACTCCAGAAGAGGGCATCAGATCTTGTTACAGATGGTTGTGAGCTGTCATATGGTTGCTGGGATTTGAACTCAGAACCTTAGAAAGAGCAGTCAGTGCTCTTAACCACTGAGCCATCTCTCCAGCCCTACTCCTGGCTTTTTTGTCTGGTTTGGTGTTTGTTTGTTTGTTTGTTTGGCTTTCATGGTCTTTCGAGACAGGGTTTCTCTGTGTAGCCCTGGCTGTCCTGGAGCTCACTCCCCAGATTAGGCTGGCCTCGAACTCAAAAGATCCTCCTGCTTCTGCCTCCCAAGTGCTGGGATTAAAGGTGTGCATAACTACTCTCAGCAAGCTTTAAGTATACAATAGGTTGTATACTCGATTATATGTTTGTATTATTAATAGTAGTTACCATGCTGTGCGTTAGAGCTCTTGAAGTACACCCCTGGCAATGGGCAGAGAGGCACCTTGTTGGTGGTGTTGTTCTCATATCAGCCAGGGGCAGAGCAGAGGGCGGTCCTTTGTTCATCCTAGCTTGATGCCTGGCTTGGTGGCCAAAGCTGTTTCATGCCTAGGGCACATAAAATCCTGATGCTACTCTGTTACTACTACTCAAGCCTAGTGATTACTGTGAAGCAAGCATCCAAGTACCGATATACAAAAGGTGGCTGTGGCATTAGGAGACTACATGGATGCCTCTCCTCATGCCTGTATTGGGGGCACCAAAGTGCGTGCCGAGGTGCAGAAGCTGCAAATGAAAGCTCTCCGTATCATCGTGGGCACCCCTGACCGGGTGTTTGATATGCTTAACCGGAGATACTATCCGCCAAGTACATCAAGACGTTGCTACTGGATGAAGCAGGTGACATGTTAAGCCGCGAGGTCACGGGCCAGATCTATGACTTACTCCAAAAGCTCAGCAGCAATACGCAGGTAGTTTTGTTGTCTGCTACAATGCCTTCTGATGTCCTTGAGGTGACCAAGAAGTTCATGAGAGACCCTATTCGGATTCTTGTCAAGAAGGAAGAGTTGGCCCTGGAGGGTAACTGCTCATTCTACATCAATGTGGAGCGAGAGGACTGGAAGCTTGGCACATTGTGTGACTCGTATGGAAGACTGCCCGTCACCCAGGCAGTAATCTTTCTCAGCACCAGAAGGAAGGAGGACTGGCTCACTGAGAAGATGCGCGCCTAGTATCTCACTGTTTCCAACATGCATGGAGATAGGGACCAAAAGGAACGAGATGTGATCATGGGGGAGTTCCTGTCTGGCTCTAGCAGAGTCTTAATTACCACCGACCTGTTGGCCAGAGGCATTGATGTGCAGCAGGTCTCCTTAGCCATCAATTATGACCTTCCCACCAACAGGGAAAACTACATTCACAGAATCGGTCAAGGTGGTCGGTTTTGGCCGTAAGGGTGTGGCTGTTAAACATGGTAACTGAAGAAGACAAGAGGACTCTTCGAGACATTGAGACTTTCTATAACACCTCTGTTGAAGAGATGTCCCTCAACGTTGCAGACCTCGTTTGAGGGGCTGTCCTGCTACCTGGCCCTAGACCAGGATTCAGTCCTGAGGGTGGGGGCCCGAGGAACAGCTGGAGGGGGATGGAAGGGAGCCCAGGGATGGACATCTTGGGTTTTTTTGTTGTTTTGGTTTTGTTTTGTTTTGTTTCAGGTTTTTTTTCCCTCTCTCTCTTGAATAAATGTCACTTTTTGAGGCTAAATAAATAATAAATAAAAATAAATAAATCTCTTGAAATAGTTATCCTAACCAGAATTTTATGTCCTTTGACAAGACTTTGGAAAATTATACTCTCATCATATAAAGGTATCTACTACTAGCTTGTCTTAGGGGGAAAAAAACCCTCTAATTTCATATCAATAAGTTAATAACTGATTCACTTTTTGGACTCTGGCCTTTTGAGGAGAAGACATAGGAATGAAAACAGGTTAAACATAAGCAAGCTTTTTAGTTAAAAAACAAACAAAAAACAACCTTACCCAGGTAGAAATAAAAATGGGCCAAACTGGTTTGTTCTATAAATATCCTGCCAGAAAGCTAATGTCCTCGTTTTAGCAGATTAACTTCTAGGTGACTCGGAACTTAAGGGTGTGTCCCTTTTCTTCATGATAGAATGCCGAGTTTTGAATTGTTCATGATGGTGATGCTAGGTCTTCATTATGTTAAAGTAGACATGACAGTGACGTTGATGTAGAGGTCAGTTAGAGGTGTGCCAGACCAGTAAATGGCTGTTGGATCAGCGCTGCTATGTTAAAATAAACAATGAAACGCGTACTGGCTTCTATATCATTACAGTTGCAATTGCTGCTGGCCGGAAACTTGCCCATAGACTTTTTGAATGCAAACAAGATTCCAAATTAGACTATGACAACATCCCTACTGTGGTCTTCAGCCACCCCCCTATTGGGACCGTGGGGCTCACTGAAGGTAGGTATTTGAAAACGAGGGTAATTTGTGGTTTCCTCTCTAAACTGTGTTGGCCCACATAACTGTCTCCCAGAGTTACAGGAACCCTTTGTTTAGTCTGCCGTTATAGTTCCCCAGGCAGGAGGACTTGGAAAGGAGGTTCTGACAGCCCCGGTGTCTGTTTCTGGTCCCTCTCCCCCTGCCCCTCATTATACTTAAATAACTTAAAAGTTGCCAACCAAAAAAAAAAAAAAAGGACTCTTCTATGTTCTTATTTTTTTCCTTATCAATTTTGCAGCATATACATATAATGTACATCTTTATTTATTTATTATTTTAAGATTTATTTATTATTATATCTAAGTACACTGTAGCTGTCTTCAGATGCACCAGAAGAGGGCGTCAGATCTCATTACAGATGGTTGTGAGCCACCACGTGGTTGCTGGGATTTGAACTCAGGACCTTCAGAAGAGCAGTCGGTGCTCTTAAGCACTGAGCCATTTCTCCAACCCCTATTTATTTATTTTTTAAAGATTTATTTATTATATGTAAGTACACTGTAGCTGTCTTCAGACACTCCAGAAGAGGGAGTCAGATCTTGTTAAGGATGGTTGTGAGCCACCATGTGGTTGCTGGGCTTTGAACTCTGCACCTTTGGAAGAGCAGTCAGGTGCTCTTAATCATTGAGCCATCTCACCAGCCCACATCTTTTTTAAAAGATTTATTTTATGTATATATGACTACACTGGTAGCTGTCTTTAGACATACCAGAAGACAGCATTAGATCCATAAACCACCATGTGGTTGCTGGGAATTGAACTCAGGACCTCTGGAAGAACAGTCAGTGCTCTTAACTGCTGAGCCATCTCTCTCCCCATCTTCTTTTTCTTTTAAGAACACAGGTCTTAAAAAAAAGAAAGAAAGAAAAGAAAACACAGGTCTACACTTGCATATAGTTTTAAGATGAGAAAACATTAAATAACAAAGTATTATTTAAACTTTAGACTTTGGACAATTTTTGCCAGCCATCTCAAATCATTTGGAACACAGCCCCCACTCACAGACCACCCAACACACACACACACACACACACACACACACACACGAGTCCAGAATTCAGTCTAGCATAATTTACTGCAAGCAGCTTGGTCTCACTTGGTCAGAGACGCAGTTCCTCTGTGTCTGATGTGACAGGGACATTTATTCTGTGCCCTTTTCTTTGGTGTGGTTGGATGCTTCTTGTTTGATTCAGGTCTTGTTTCTGGCCGTCTGGTAGCTCTCTGAGATGGTTCTTGACGGATATTTCCCTTCACGTGCATTGTAGACGAAGCCATTCACAAGTACGGGAAAGACAATGTGAAAATCTACTCCACTACCTTTACCCCCATGTATCATGCTGTGACCACGAGGAAGACGAAATGCGTCATGAAGATGATTTGTGCCAACAAAGAGGAGAAGGTACCGGGGAAATGGGATCTGTTATAGGTGTTCTGGGCTCCTCGGATTTGAAAAGAGATTCTGTTCCTTTTTAAAAGTGAGATTTCAGCCTCAGCATTGCAGACATAGTGACTATTGTAAAGATGAAGATGATTGAGGACTGGTTCAAAAGAGACAGGGATACTGGTAAAAAGGGCCTGCCTGGAAAGATGACCCCGTGGCAAGCACCTGCATCTGTCAGGTGGTTCTCAGCCACCTGTAACCGTAGCTCTAAGGGGATCTGGAACCTTCTTCTGGCCTATTGGGGACACCCCTACACATGTGTACAGAATTACAGAGACGCTGACAAACAAATAGGAAATAAATCCTTTAAAAATGTAGTGGTAAATGTGTTTCAAATATAAGACAAAGCTTCAAGTCATAAAACAATAAGTGGAAATTTAGTCAATCATTTTTTGAAAGTTCCTGTCTATCTCCCCAGCAAATTTCCTACTTCTTCCCCAGCATCTTTTTTGATGTGGCCACTTCAGTGGGTGTCATGTGATCTCAGGAGTTTGGAGCAGCATTAGAGTGGGTTTTACTGTATAATTTCAGAATTAGGTTTGGTTTGGATTCTCAAGCTTATTAAGCACTCTGTCTTAGTCAGGGTTTCTATTCCTGCACAAACATCATGACCAAGAAGCAAGTTGGGGAGGAAAGGGTTTATTCAGCTTACATTTCCATACTGCTACTGCTCATCACCAAAGGATGCAGGACTGGAACTCAAGCAGGTCAGAAAGCAGGAGCTGATGCAGAGGCCATGGAAGGCCTGCTTTCTTATAGAACCAAGACTACCAGCCCAGAGATGGCACCACCCCCAAGGGGAACTCCCCTCTTGATCACTAATTGAGAAAATGCCTTACAGCTGGATCTCATGGAGGCATTTCCCCCAACTGAAGCTCCTTTCTCTGTGATAACTCCAGCCTGTGTCAAATTGACACACAAAACCAGCCAGTACACCATCTCTTCTAGTTGAGTTAAATCCTAAGGAGGAGTGTGGCCTGGCTTTGTATCAAGGATATGGCTTATAGGAAGTATTTCTTTTCGCTTGGATTTTTGAAATCAGCTCTTACCACATAGCCTGGTGCAAATATCCTGGTCTTTGTGCTTCAGCCTCCCCAGTTGTAAGATTCATACCACAATGCTGCCAATACCTAGCTGTGACATTATGTTGAGATGACCCAACAGGTAGAGGTCCTTGCTCGAAGGCCAGATGACCTAACAACGCCAATCCCCTGATTCCATAGGATGGCGGAGAGAACTGACTCAAGGAATTTTTCCCTGACTTCCACCGATACAGAAAATAGCCCGAGTGCGAAATCACTCACACCCCCTGTTCAGGCTCTGTCTCCACCCCCTCCCCGCAACACACAGTGAAACAAACATGAGTGCAAATGTATTCTAAGGGGCTGGAGAGATGGCTCAGCGGTTAAGAGCACTGACTGTTCTTCCAGAGGTCCTGAGTTCAAGTCCCAACGACCCACATGGTGGCTCACAACCCTCTGTCATGGGATCTGATGCCCTCTTCTGTGTCTGAGGACAGCTACAGTGTATTCACATGCTGCAGAGGACCTGCCTCCCAGGCTGACACTGACTTTGGATATACAGACCTGTCCATAATCTATGTTTTCTCGCAGGTGGTTGGCATCCACATGCAGGGGATTGGCTGTGATGAGATGCTGCAGGGTTTCGCTGTAGCGGTGAAAATGGGGGCCACCAAGGCTGACTTCGACAACACAGTTGCCATTCATCCTACCTCTGCAGAAGAGCTGGTCACCCTGCGCTGAGAGCCCAGGGACCCGGGTGACTAGCGGTCCCACCAGCAGACCTCCAGGAGGAGCCGATCGAGTTTACGTCCAGCTTTTATAAATCTCTGTATTTTAATCAGGAACTTCTGGTGGTGTAAATTTCCAGTTAAACGCAGGCACATATACACACGCGCATAAGAACTTACGTGTCTAATCAGAAGGTTGTTTTGTTAATCCGGGGTTGGTTTTCATTTGATAATATTTACAATAATTAATATTTTGATTTTTTGTTTGTTTGTTTAATCAACAGCCTTATGTTCGTTATGTTTTTCTTGCTTTGGCCCCATTCCAAGTTTGAATGTACATGACATACACTCAAGTTAGTGTACCTAATGGGTGAATATAGCTGGCTAATTTCTTTTATTTTTTTATTTTTTCCTTTTTCTATGCAGCCCCTGGTGACCTCAAACAACTCAGAATCCTCCAGCTATAGCCTCATGGGTGCTGGAATTCTAGGCCTGCGTGGCCTCTCCTGGCCTAGCTTGCTAGTTTTATATGATGGAAAGTCTCCGTCTGTGAATATGCAAGTCTGCAGAATGTATGTGGTGTTTTAGTTCTGTAGTGGAAAGCTGCCCTAAGGATGTTACCTCTCTATTCTTGTTTTGTTCTTTGCTCTGTTTTAAAGGATTTAAAATGGTTTGTGTTGTTTTCATGAAACGAAGTGCATTGAAGTTAGACTTGAGGCTGGTGAGGTAAAGGAGAGATGACTGTACATGCAGGACGGGAGGCCGAGGCACTGGGAACCCTTCCTGGTTCACTCGGTCATTTCAGTATCTCTGTGTTTTTGTTTTTGTTTTTTTTTTTATGGAAACTATTCTGAAATTTTGAAATTCACTGCATTGTCTTATAAAATTTATTATTAACTATGCTGCTATCAGTGTATTTTCTAAAACCTTCCACACTGGGAGAACAGACACTAACGTTTATTGGGGAAGAAGTCTCTTTAAAAGGGGTGCCAGAGGGGCTGGAGGGGTGGGACTGTCCAGCGCTTCTTGTTCTTGTGGAGGATTCAGTTCAGTTCCTGACTCCCCCTTCTGGCCTTTGTAGGCACTACACACATGGTGTGCACACAGGCAAAACACTTCTAACACATAAAACAAACGTAAGTCTTTTAAAAAACAAAAGAAAAGCCATGAAGGACCAGGGATATGAAGGACAGTCTCAGTGGATAGATGGGGGTGGAGGAGCAGCCTGAGGTACAGCGGTGCACACCAGCACTGGAGAGGTAGAGGCCAGGAGTGAAGGACAGCCTGAGCTACAGGAGATCCTGACTTTTAACAAAGGGGGATCATATGTGCGTGTTATAACCCTAGTTCTGTTATCTTTATCAGCTGGGTAAACAAATTCCTCCTTGTCTGTGGATTCCATGAGCAGTGCAGTGCTCGGAGGCTTTTCATTAAGCGTTTCCTGGGTGACTCTGAGTGGCCTTAGCCAGTTTGAGCACTGACTTCTGGGTAGCCCCGGTGCCGATGAAGTAAGACAAGAGCATTAGTAACTATATCATGTATTTGTGGCGGGAGTAAAATAGGATCCCCCAAACGTGGATTTTTGATACAGGTACTCTCCACTCTCAGTAGCCTGAAAAATCGTGTGCCAAGCTTCCGGGCTCCACTGGGGCTCCCGTCTTACTCTGCACGTGTCCCCGAGATGAAGTGTACCTCTGCTGGGAGGGGAGGCTCCAAGAGCCAGTGCTGTTCTAACACAGTATGTGCTGTTTGCCTTGTTCTTTAGCACTGGGGATGGAGCCCAGAGCCTTGGGTACACAGAATACGGGCTCTGCTACTGAGCCACACCCTGAGCCCTATCCCTGAGTCCCATTGGTGACCTTGTGGTCCTGTACTGGGTCCACAGTAAACCAACGGACTCTGCTCTCATCCGTCCTCAGACTAGCCTAGCCCTCAAGATGCTGTGGCTTGACAGTCCTTCATAACCCCGTGTACAGATATGAACAAATAACTGTGTTGTATGCAGTGCATAGCACAGTGTAGGTGCTCACTAAATTTTACTAATATTCCCCAAAGACTGGGCATTCGCGTCTGAGTAACTTAGCCTGGAAAAAAAGAATTATTTTTGCAGGATAATCATGCCACGTAGCCCAAGATAGCCCACACTTGTGATCCTCCTGCCTCAGCCTACCAAATGTTGTGAATATAAGCATACATCATCATACCCTGCGTGACAAATCATTTCTAAACAAGTAGCAGGGCATAAAGCAGCTATGTGGTTTATTGACTAAAGGGGACACCTTGAAGAATAAAAGAGGTACTGCTAATAATTGAAACATTGTTCCTGTGACTTTGGGAAAGAGGGTCAGAGCTGGAGAAATGGTCAGAGTGTTTCGTTGCTGGGTAACTACTCCAAAATGTAGTCTCTTAAAACAGAAGCTTGCAGGGCAGTTTAGCGAGAGGGGGCTCCAAACAGCTTCTGTGCCTGCCCCTTAGTGAATCTTCTGGTCTTTTGGCCCATACGGCGACGCACCCCGCGTGGCACCCGGCACCTGTGCAGATGCAGAGCCCGCTCCTTCTGCACACCTCTCTTCCCTTTTCCCAGGGAGAAGGTAAAATGTGTGTGTGTGTGTGGGGGGGGTCCGGTCAGAGTTCAGCCAGGGCGCGCGCAGTGATAGTCCAGTGACTCTGCAGGCAGTACAGTACAGGATCGTCCAAGTGTGCAGGCTCGGGTTAAACAGGGATCACGGTGGTCTCACTCGCTTCCCACAGGTGGGGATGTAAAATTTGGGCAGTGGGGCAGGGACTTTCCTAAAGAGGAAGTGGTCCTGCTGTTATAACTTTTTTTTTTTAGATTTATTTATTTGTGGCGTGGTGACGCACGCCTTTAATCCCAGCATTTTAGAGGCAGAGGCAGGTGGGTTTCTGAATTTGAGTCCATCCTGGTCTACAAAGTGAGTTCCAGGACAGCCAGGGCTATACAGAGAAAAAACAAAAAAACAACAACAAAAAAGCACTGGCTGCTCTCCCAGAGGATCTGGTTTTAATTACCCAGCACTCATATGGCAGCTCACAACTTTCTATAACACCAGTACTGTAAGACTCCCGAAAACGGAGACACTTGCTCTAGTGTCTCTAGTGCAGACCCCCGCGAACTCACAAGAGACTGTCTTTGATGCAAATCACATGAGGCTTTATTTGGGGTGCCAGAGCTCTGGGGACTACTCGTATCCCACACAGGGGGTATCCCACACAGGGGGTAGAGTCGACCCCAAAGGGGAGAGGGACCTTTCTTTTTATGGACCCTCCAGGGGGAAGAAGGGAGGAGGGAATAGGGGATTTCCAAATCACATGGCCTTGGGCCNTCAATCTGNCAANTTTTAGCTTCCTGATTTGAGATGATTTACAAAGAATGGGTATAGGAGGGGTGAGGGGTTGGAGTCCTGTGCAGGAGCAGGTTACCAGGGAAGTTTTTCACCTGTAGCCTAGCAACCAAAGCCCACAAATTCTTGGCAAAAAGCTATAACAATCAGCAAACGCATGAGTTCACACAACAATCAGGGCCTGCGCACAAACAAAAATTCAGAAAGTATTCAAACTATACACATGTTCCTAAGCTACTGGGGCGTAATAAACTTTTTCCCTTCACCAGCAATAGAATCTATTTCATCAATCTAGGGTTTTAATGATTTCTTTTATCTTGTCAAAGCCTTACAGTACCAAGGGACTTAGTACTTCGTCAGGCCTCCAGAAGCACTGGGCACACATATGAGCATGTAAAACAAATCACACATAAAAATAAATAAATAAGTCTTCAAAAAAAATTTAAGTGTGCATTGGGACTGATGTGGCTAAGTGGATAAAGCACTTGCCATGTAACATGACGACCAGAGTTCAGATCCCCTCAATCCTCGGAGAAGTGGGGCTGGGGGTGGGGATGTCATAGTCAACCGGGAGATCACATGCCTGACCCACACAAGGCTGTGGATTGGAGTCACAGCACCATCAAAATAACCGGAGGCAGACATGATGGACAGCTGCGATTCTGGAAGCAGAGACAGAATCTCTGGGTAAAGCTGGCTAGGTAGATGAGCAAGAATTAGCAAGCGCCAGGTTCAGCGGGAGATCCTGCCTGAATAAATGTAAGGTAGAAAGGACCAGGAAGATGCCTGGTGTCAGCCTCTGACCTCTGCACATGTGCATCACTACTTATTTTTTGGTCTCCTTATGGACACACATGTCCATATGCAAGCATGATACAACACTACAAATCCTTAGCAACAAAACATTGCATATCTTAGCTCTGATGGATAACCATGGAACTTCTAGGAAGCGTGTGAGGAAGTACTGAAGATGAAATGGAAGAAAAAAAAAAAAACCCTGCATGCTTTCACTGAGGGGATAGAGCCAGTGGCAAGGGAGTCATGTGGGGATAAGATGTCTACTGAAGGAATTGTTTATTATTTACATATTTAAGTGCTAGAGATGAAAAAAAAAAGATTTGAGTGTGCCACAGCTACATTCTCAGCCCTAATACGGAATGAATAGTTTTTTAAAAGATTTATTTATTATTATATGTAAGTACACTGTAACTGTCTTCAGACACACCAGAAGAGGACATCAGACCCCATTACAGATGGAGCCACCATGTGGTTGCTGGGATTTGAACTCAGGACCTCCAGAAGAGCAGTCAGTGCTCTTAACCATCTCTCCAGCCCTGAATGAATATTTTTAAGTCTTTGGTTTTCATTTGGATGGGGGGAAATAAAAAGATCTGTTTACCTCAAAATTAGGGCTAAGGCTCTGCTTAACCCCTTTCACTTCACACGGACCGGACCTTGAGGCAGGTGTGCGTTCCCTCACATGTCTAGCCCTGCCTGGCCTTGAGGACTGGCTGTAGCTCCCCTCCAGCCTCATTCCTTTCCCCACTCCACCTTCCAGTCAGATCGGAAGGGCAGGCAGCTCCTGGAGCCAGCCTCCACCCTCTGGTCAGGATGGCCCTGTCTGGCATTTGTAGTTCAGAGTCCCAGACGCTGCCTCTCTGCCTCTGGCACCCTGGTAGTCCTAGGAGCCTGCCCTCTCCGCACTGCGTGAGCCCCTGCCCACAGCCAACCCCGCTCTCTGACCCTCCTCTGAAGGATTGCCATTGAATTTCCGGGGCTCTTGGCCGAGGCTGCCGTCTACTCCGGATCATTTGGGTGCTGTGACATTTTAATCCTGGTGGTATTTCTTTATCCATCCTCATGCTTAGAGATCATGCACCATTTGTGATCACGTTTGGAATAAAAATATTCACTGAAGATTCACAGGTAAATCCCAAAACATTAAATTCTCCCCATTTACTATGGCAACACTTCTGGACCCTTCTATTCATTGTTTAATGTTTAGTGAGCAGGGTCTGTATGCCAGGCTGATTAATGGAGACACATTCTTTTTTTTTTTTTTTTGGTTTTTCGAGACAGGGTTTCTCTGTATAGCCCTGGCTGTCCTGGAACTCACTCTGTAGACCAGGCCGGCCTTGAACTCAGAAATCTGCCTGCCTCTGCCTCCAAAGTGCTGGGATTAAAGGCATGTGCCACCACCGCCGGCTTGGAGACACATTCTTTTGAATAAGTTTTTGAAAGACTTTGTCATTTAGGAATCATTTAGAAAGCTATTTGTATTGGTCAGGGTAACGGAAGTTATAGAATGAAATATGTATATATACATATATGTGTGTGTGTATGTATATGTATAAATATGTGGAGGGAGGGAGAGGGAGAGAGAGAGGAGAGAGAGAGAGAGAGAGAGAGAGAGAGAGAGAGAGAGAGAGAGAGAGAGAGAGAGAATTTAATAGATTTAATAGAATGACTTACAGGCTGTCGTCCAGCTAGTCTAACAGTGGCTGGCTATGAATGGCAGCGGTTGCTCAATGGACGAGGCTGGGTGTCTCAGTTGCTCTTCAGTCTGTGCCAGACTCCTTATGTAGGGTCCGATGCCAATGAAGGAACAGACTTGCTAGTGAAGGGAGAGCAGACAGGCAGGCAGGGAGCAATGTCCCTAGATAGGCTTCCAGCAGAAGGCATGGCCCGGGTTAGAGGTGGCTTCTCCAAAATCAAAAGATTGGGGATTAAAGGGGTGTCTTTCTACTTCAAGGATCCAGATTAGAAGTAGATATTCATACTTAAAATTAAGCAAAAGTCTCTCACAGGTGTGCCCTCCATTTCGGGGTTTTAGTTAATCCAGATATAGGCAAGCTGACGGCCAAGAACAGCTATCAAAAGTTTCTCATCATCATGGTAGAAGAATTCTCTTTAACATTTTTATTATACAGATTTGTGTGTGTGTGTGTGTGTTTTACCTTGGCCTGGAACTTGCTGTGTAGACCAGGTTGGTCTTGAACTCACAGAGACATGCCTCTGCCTCCTGAAGGGTGAGTGCCACAACACATACACACGAATACAGATTGTCGGGGGGGGGGGTGATGGGGGGGAGAGGCAGGGAGGGGAAGATGAAGAGGTAGACTAGGGAGAGTGAGAGGAGAGTCTATGTGACCCAGCAATCTACTTCTTTGCATATGCATATACCCAAAAGAACAGAAGGAGCAGCAAATATCACATATATTTCACCATTTGCCATCATGGGAATAAACAAAACAAAACAGAAACAACCCAGTGTCAGTGGCTCAAGCCTTTAATCCTAGCACTTGGGAGGCAGAGAAAGCAGATATCTGTTAGTTCAGGGGTAGCCTGGTCTACAGAGGGAGTTCCAGGACAGCCAAGGCTACATAGAGAAACTCTGCCTTAAACAAACAAACAAAACACAGAAACAACCCAGAGTTCAACAGATAAATACAGAAACGAAGTGTAGCATGTGAAACACTGTCCAGCCTTACAAAAGAAGGACATTCTGATAACATGGTATACATGGATAAACTTTGAGGACATTACAGTCAATGGAGTAACCCAGATATAAACACTAACATGCAAGTATGCCTGTCCAGACCAAGATGTTTTCACGTCTCCATCTTGCAACACTATTTCACCCCAGAAAATTTTATATGACCCCCCCAAAGGAACAGACCCAGTCAAGAGAGGCTTTGAAAGTAGAACTGTCAGGATGGGCTGGCTGACAAACGCAGTGGCTGAGAAGTGGATGGGTTGACAGCAGGTTACTGGAACTCCCTCAGATCTGCGTCCTGAAAGCTGACTGCCAAGCCTTCTGACAGCTTTGCAAGCTGGTTGTAAAACACAGCCTTTATTAAAGTTATAATTAAAAAGTGCATTTATAATGAAGTAAGCTGCAATAAAGTAAATTATGATGAACTGCAATTAGGTAAATCTCATTAAGAACAAAGGTTTAAAAGACTCACTTATTCTTGATTATTTGCTCTATGACTCGTTCTGTTGAAGGGATCTCCATCTACTACTGTGTTTGTTTTGCAGAAATTCCAGAGAGTGTAGGGGGGAGGTTAGACCACACAGCTCTCCACAGCTCCTCATCTGCTGCTGCTGCTGGCTCAGCAGCTTGCATTAGGTCATGACAGAAGTATTGACAACCCAGCACTTTGCAAGGCCACAAAGTAGTGCCTGCTACCTTGACCAGCACAGCATTGCGAGTACCCAGTCTCTAACACAGGCAACTAAATAGATAGTGTCACTTCAGTAACTAAGGGGACATCAAGGAGCAAGATTGAGGATAAAGTATTAAGGTTTTGTTTTGTTTGGTGTGTGTGTGTGTGTGTGTGTGTGTCTATGTGTGTGTATGTCTATGTGTGTGTATATTTGCCTGTGTATATATGTCTCTCTGTGTGTATATATGTCTGTATATGTCTGTGTGTGTGTCTGTGTATGTGTGTATATCTCTGAGTGTGTCTGTATATGTGAGTGTATGTCTGTGTGTATCTGTGTGTATGTGTGTGTATGCCTGTATATATCTGTGTGTATGTGTGTGTCTGTGTATGTGTGTATATCTCTGAGTATGTCTGTGTGTGTCTGTGTATATCTGTGTGTATGTTGTATGTGTATCTGCATATATGTTGTGTGTATTAAGAGTGTATGTCTGTGTGTATCTGTGTATATATCTGAGTGTGTCTGTGTGTATATGTCTGTGTGTGTCTGTGTATGTGTGTATTTGTCTGAGTGTGTCTGTGTCTGTGTGTGTGTGTTTCTGTGTGTATGTTGTGTGTGTATGTGTATATGTATGTGTGTATGCCTGGGTGTGTATGTGTGTATATGTCTGTATATGTATGTGTATGTGTATATGTCTGTGTATTTGTGTATTTGTCTGAGTGTGTCTGTGTATGTGTCTGTATGTCTCTGTGTGTGTATCTGTGTGTATGTGTGTATATAGTGTGTCTGTGTATGTGTATATATGTTTGAGGGTGTCTATGTCTGTGTATGTCTGTGTGTGTATATGTTGTGTGTGTATGTGTGTATGTATGTGTGTGTGCTTGTGTATGTGTGTATGTCTGTGTATGTGTATGTATGTGTTATATGACTGAGTGTGTGTGTGTATGTCTCCCTGTGTGTATGTGTGTGTGTATGTCTGTGTATGTCTGTGTGTGTATATGTTGTGTGTATATGTATGTGTGTATGCTTGTGTGTGTATGTGTGTATATGTCTGTGTATGTGTGTGTATGTGTGTATATGACTGTGTCTGTGTGTGTGTATATCTCTCTGTGTGTATATGTCTGTGTGTATGTGTATGTACATGTGTGTGTGTGTGTGTATGTGCTGTTTTGTGTCCATCAGAGGATGTTCAGTTCTTTCTCTGTCATTCCCCACCTTATTTTTTGAGGCAGGGTCTCTTTCTGGACCTGCAGCTCACTGTTTGGGATAGGTTGATTGGCCAGTGAGGCCTGGTGTTCTGCCTATCTCTGGCTCCCAACAATGTGGTCATAGACATATACCACTATGCCCAGCTTTCAAGTGGGCACTCAGAATAAGAACTCAGGTCCTTGTGTTTGCATAGCTAACACTTTACTCACAGAAACACCCCCCCCACCCCCACTCCCAACCCCAACCCAATCATAATATCAAGTTTTGTGTATATCAGAGTTGAGAGGCCTGTGGAATAACCAAGTGAGCTTAAGAGGGACTAAAATTTAGGAACTATTTTTAACTATTGCAGAGGTTAGAAGGATCACATGGGAGTTGGGGGAAAGGCAACTTAGCGACCAAGAATGGATTGCTTCAGGTTTTTATCAGAATCCTTTTTATCCCCACTAAAGCAAATTGTTGCCACGCTCATACCTGATTCAATCAAAATTTATTTACATTCTGTAATTTTCATTGGGATCTGCATTTCTCAGGGTCTCACACACAGTAAACAGTACTCTACCACTCTCCTACCTACCCCCCTAGCCATCAACAGTAATTTAAACAAGATATTTGTCCTTACGAAGTCTATCTAAAGCATTCGGCATCACGCCATGACACTGCATTAGGCTATGCAGTGTCGAACCTAAATCACATAGCTACCGTGGCACCCACAACGCCCATAAACCTGTCGGGGCACATAGCTGAGACTCGATAAATATGTAATGGGACCGATGGGAGCAAAGGTTCACGAGTTTTCTGTAATAGCTCACAGAGTTTGGCGAGCAGCGAGCACTGGGGTGTGATCTGCAGCCAAGCGGACATCTGAGAGACCCTGTGGGGTAGCATGGGTGGAGCACGTGCCCCGCTGTTCTCAGACACTGGGTTCTGCCGACTGAGTCTCAGGCTTTTATCTGTATGTGTTTTACACGTGTGTGTGGGCGCGTCGGAGCCACAGCGCACATGTGGACTCAAAAAGCAACTTGTCAGTTCTCTGCTTCCTCCACTGGGTCCCAGTGATGGCGCACAGGGTCACAGATTTGACAACAGACTCTTTGCCTGCCTACCTTCCTGACCCAGGTCTCTTCATTTTTAAAATTGTATAAAGCATCAAAGCACAGAAAGTGATATTAGGATAGAAAATCTTTCGAGTAATGCTACCAGGACATTTATTTATCTATTTACTCTTTTTTTTTTTTTTTGAAATGTACCCAGGCTAGCCTCAAACTGCTGATTTTCCTGCCCCTGCCTACCAAGTACTGACACCACAGGCATGTGTACCCCCCCCCATCCCTACCATCTTTTGAAACAAAAGCATCACATCTGGGGTTTGCAATTTTCCCTGATTTCTTGAGTCATTACTTTAGAAACGTCCTAATGAAGCCGGGCATGGTGGCACACGTCTTTAATCCCAGCACTCAGGAGGCAGAGGCAGGTGGATTTCTGAGTTTGAGGCCAGCCTGGTCTACAGAGTGAGTTCCAGGACAGCCAGGGCTATAC
>NC_034608.1:50867237-50882592 GCF_900095145.1 Mus pahari
TTTTTGGTTTTTCAAGACAGGGTTTCTCTGTGTAGCCCTGGCTGTCCTGGAACTCACTCTGTAGACCAGGCTGACCTCGAACTCAAAAATCCTCCTGCCTCTGCCTCCCGAGTGCTGGGATTAAAGGCGGGTGCCACCATGCCCGGCTGTTAAATGCTTTTAAAACAGTTGAAGTTCAGAAGAATTACTAACATAAAATTCGCTTGTGAATAGTCGGGATGAAATTGTTTGGAATCTAACTGAGTTTCCCCTCTGTGACCACCACCTCTCTCCTCATTGTCCGTGCTGCTGCCTTTGTACCCTGAACACAGCGATTTTGCTTTAACACACTAGTTATGTTCCATAAAGTCAAGGTAAGGACGGCTTCCTACTCTCGGGGGAAATGCAGATTTAGGTAACTACAAATCTCTCATAACCATTTTTGCCAACTGGCCAGTAATATTTAGATCCCTTGATACAAAAGTTTCTGGTCTATTTTGTTGTTGTTGTTGCTGTTTTTGTTTGGTTGGTTAGTTTGCTTTGGTTTGGGGGGGGGGCATGGCCAAAATATGGTCCTTTTGTTTGATTTCTATAGTTTTAAAGATTTATTTGTATTGTTATGAATTATGTGTATATGTGAATGCGCATGTGAATGGAAGTGCTCAGAGTTGTTGGACACCCCTGGAGCTGGAATTACAGGCAGCTGGACGTTCACCTGATTCCTCATTTATTTATTTTTATTAATAGTGGTAGGTAGAGTACTGTTCAGTTTGTTTGTAACTTCCTGTGTAAAAGAGTTCCTGGTTAGAGAAATCACCTTCCCATTAAGACCTTAGATTTGCCACAATGTCCAGGAAGAAGCTGGACAAGAATATGTGGGTGGATTTGACATGCCAGGAAGTGGAAGACATGTAATTTGTGTGTTCTAGACTCAGTGTTCTTCACGAAGTCTCAGAAGTGTCCTAGTTAGGCTTCTCTAGTGGCAAGTCACAGATGCTGAGAGCACTGAGTTAGCCAGAGCCGGGCTGACTCCATGACAGGCTGCAAACTGGCAGTTTGGGAGACTAGGCCTGAGTGTCCCTTTCCCAGAAATGAGGACCTGGGGTCCAGTAAGCTATGATTAGCCAACCACAGCCACGGGCAGCCAATCCGAGGACACCTTGCCATCTGGCCTGAAGTAAGAGTAGGTAGCTGAAATGAGTAATCGACCATGCTGGCAAGTCTCCAGAGCCTAACCAATTATAGCGTCAGTCAGACCTCTAGAAATAGAGCTAGCCAATCAAGGCAAAAGGGCACACATCTCTCCCTGAAACCCCTTTAACTGTCAATAAAAGCTGGGCCTTCCAGTCCACTCAGTATCTCCATTCCCAAATGGGGAGTCCCCTGCATGAAGGAAATTCTGCTGAATAAATGCTCTTTGCTTTTGCATACTATCTGAGTCTGAGGTATCATTCTCCCTCGATCCTCCAGCCCTTACAATGTGAACTCTGGGTAAGCTAAGTCATCCTTGGACTTACCAGGGGGATGCTATTAGGAGCAGCTCTCAGAGAAGAGGATGAGATCAATTTAGGAAAGGACGGGAACGGAGGATAGTATATGAAGTTTTTGCTACAGAACTCAGAGATTGGCTCTCCAAGATACTCGGTCATGGGATTCAGTGGCTGCCTAATGTCTCTGAGTGTGTCCAGTGTGACATTCACAGTTATGGGAAGGAAGTGTCTGATTTTTCTGGGGTTGGTTTGTACTTATGAAATGGAGTGCTATACAGAACAACATCTCTAATAGTCTCTAACAGCATGGAGGTGGAGGGTAGGCAGCTGCCCCGCTCTTGTGTTTCTTAAGGCTTATTGCAAACATAAATATATGCCTAGAGGAGGCATATCATCCTATGCAGGAGTGGGGACCGTGAGGAAGCACTGGGGCCAGCCAGCAGGGAAATGAAAGACAAGTGTGGCCAAGAGATTTGGTCGTGGTTTCTGTGGGTGTAAACAGGCAAGGCTGGGAAGGTAGGTTTAGGATTGCCTTATCGGGATGATTTGCACGCTCTGGGGTACAAGGGCTGTTCCTCTTTGGTACCTGGCTCATTTTGGAACTCTTAGAGCCTATGCACAGTATGAGAATTCAGTAGAGATGGTGGTTGAGGATAGATCCATCCGGGACTGGTTGTTTGTACATGAAAGGCATCCCTCACCCAGATTTTTTTTTTCATCTACCATTTACTATATCTGAAAGTTGACCAGTTGTGGGAGGAGCCAAGCCACACCCGGTGTGAGATCAGCCACACCTGGTCTGAGGTGTTTCTCTTGTTGGCAAAGCATTGGAATATGGAAAATAGCTGTGGGTGTAGCTCAGTGGTATAGCATTTGCCTACCATGGCTGAGGCCCTGGGTCCAACCCCAGCTCTATCAAAGAGAGAGAGAGAGAGAGAGAGAGAGAGAGAGAGAGAGAGAGAGAGAGAGAGAGAGAGAGAGAGAGAGAGAGAGAGAGAAAGAGAAAGAAAAGCAAGCAAGCTAGGTATACCTGGAATTTAGCATCTGGGAACTAGAGGCAGAATGATCCCAAGAGCTGCATAGCATGACTCTGTGTCAGAAAACAAGCCAGAATATGGAAAAATCAAAGCTATGGTTGTATATAGCATGATAGCATGGTGGGTCCCATTCTCTAGAGCAGTAATGTGAAATCATGACCACAATTAAAAGTATGGTTATCCCCCCACCCCAAAATTCAACATCAATTCTGAAACATCTTTTTAGAACAAGATGTAAGACTCCTTTGAGTGTGCATCTTGAAATAGGATCAATTGGCTTCACACTTTTTGGTGATCTTTCTGCCTCCTGTGAACTGGAATTACCAGTATAAGGCACCACAGTCAATTCACAGAGACTGATATTTTTATGTGTCAAATTGCTTTAAGAAATGTGTCAGACCTTAAACTGTATTAATCAAAATATTATTCATCCATCAAGTTATTCTTTTTTTAAAATTTCATTTATTTATTTATTGTTCTTTTTGAGACAGGGTTTCTCTGTGTAGCCCTGGCTGTCCTGGAACTCACTCTGTAGACCAGGCTGGCCTCAAACTGAGAAATCCACCTGCCTCTGCCTCCCGAGTGCTGGGATTAAAGGTGTGTGCTACCACTGCCCGGGGTTCCTTATTTATTTTGAGACAGGGTTTCACCATGTAGCCCTGGCTGTCCTGGAACTCACTTGTTGATCTCAGAAATCCACCTGCCTCTGCCTGCGGAGTGCTGGGATTAAAGGCGTGAGCCACCCTGCTAGGCTAAGCTATTTATTCTTTTTGTTTATTTGTTTTAGACAGGATTTCTTTGTGTAGCCTTAGCTGTCCTGGAACTTGCTCTGTAGACCAGATTGACCTGGAACTCACAGAGATCCACCTGCCTCTGCCAATGAAAGGTCCAGAAATCTAGTGAATAAAAAATTTCAGTTCTCTGGGAAGCGGACTAGACTCCTCAGAAGGAGCCATTGACAATGGACCTTTTAGTCAGTGATGGCCCCGACTTAAGGGGGATAAGTCTGGAGCTGAGTCAGCTCTTGGGACATCTAGCTGGAGGAGATAACAAGGCCAGAACAGAGCTGGTCTCTGAAATTCTTCAAGGACTCAGCAATTATTACGAAACTAACATAGCAGCCAATCAAAACTGTACTAATATCATTGCTTTGCCCCTACCAATCATATTAGAGATTACCTAAGCCTTCTGAAAAATTCCCTTAGCCCTGCATAAAAGAGGACGCTGAGCCAGTCTGGTCATCACCATTTTGATGAATGATTGACCCCTGAATGCTGGTACTTTCTACAGAATAAGCCTTTGCCTTTGCATACTATTTGAGTCTGGAGTCTTCCTTCAGCAATTCTTGGATGCCACCACTGCCTTGCTAAATTCTTCTTTCTTACATCAATGGCGATTGCTTAATTTAGGTCTTTAACATTTGATAAGCCGATTCTTTTAGTGAGCTAGCGCCATCTAGTGGGCGACCATTGGAAGATCTGTGTTCTATCTCTGAAGTCATATGTCAGAATGCAGTTTAGTGTTGCATATATGTTAGCCTGGATTCTCGAGACCAAGAGAATGAGTCTATATTCTTTTTTATATTTTTTCAAAAGATGTATTTATTTTTATATGTATGGTGTCTTACCTGCACGTATATTTCTGTATTACATGCCTGGCCCACAGATGCCAGAAGATGGTGTCAAATCCCCTGCGACTGGAATTCTAGATGGTTGTAAACTGCCACGTGGATGCTCATGGTCTAACCTTGTCCTCTGGAAGACCAACCAGTTCTATTAGCCTCTGAGCTATCTCCTCAACACCCGAATGAGTATTTATTCGAAAAGGAGATTTATTAAACAGTTTCTGTAACAAGCAGAGCTGGTGGGCTGAAAGGTACTAGGCCATTAGGGTGTCCACACAAGATCTGCCTTTCAAATACTCTCAACTACTCACTCAAACATTCTTTACAGTATCATGCTGTAACAGGAATTACAGTAGTTTCATGTAAACTGACATCTCATTAAGCAGGGAACAGACAGGCTGGAAATGCTGCAGGCTTGCTGGAGAATCCTCTATAACTTAAATTTTTTTAAAAAGATTTATTTACTTATTTTATACATAAGTACACTGTAGCTGTCTTCAGACACACCAGAAGAGGGCGTCAGATCTCATTACAGGTGGTTGTGAGCCACCATGTGGTTGCTGGGACTCTTAACCACTGAGCCATCTCTACAGCCCTAACTTTAAAAAAAAATTTTTTAAAGCCTACTTTCAATAATGATTTTTAACCTCCCTTTGAGCCCAACACCCACCAGAAGTAGTGGAAAAGAAAGTTTATCATAGGGCCGGGCGTGGTGGTGCACGCCTATAATCCCAGCACTCGGGAGGCAGAGGCAGGCGGATTTCTGAGTTNGAGGCCAGCCTGGTCTACANAGTGAGTTCCAGGACAGCCAGGACTATACAGAGAAACCCTGTCTCGAAAAAACAAAACAAAACAAAAAAAAAAAAAAAAAGAAAGAAAGAAAGGTTATCATGCTATAGGGGAAGTGGACCTGTTTAGAAATGGTTCTTTGGAGCAAATCTCATCTGTGTTGTCAGGAAATCAGTAGTTTTGTTTCTAGGTCAGTAGCAGCAGCTTGATCTAATCATAAACGTTTTACAGATATATCAGTAGTCTAGTTTGATAGTGTCAGGATACCAGCATTGGTGGGACCACCTAGCAGGGACAGCCAGGCCTCAGCTGCATCGGCAGGAGTCAGTAGGAGGGATTAGGACCACCAGGAACACTAGGAGAAGTTCTTGGCTGGAGACCGAGAAGCATTGTAGAGGAAGCTTGCTCTACAAGCAAGCTCAGCCTCTGTGATTGTCTGTTGAGTCCCATTTATACTCTCTCTAAACATCACATGTCCGTGGTGATATAATGGGAGGTGAGACTATAAGATTGAGCGATATACTAAAAACCTTTAGTAAAGGCAGAGGAATTAGAGATATAGGATCCCAGTCTCTTTTTTTTTTCTATTTGAGAAAGTTCGAGATTAATGAAAAGGGGACATGTAACCTGACCATCCACTCCAGCAATCTCCCACAACGGAAGAACCGAGGCTGGGTTAGGCTGGGTTAGGCTGCAGAGTGAGAGTGAGTAGTTGGAGAGCTAAAAGTCGGTGGGAAGAAAGTAGATGCTAACGTGGGATGGTTAGGGTTAGAGCTGCCTGTATCTAGCAAGGAAGGGGAGGGATCTGGAGAGGCTGCTAGAGAAGAGGAAGCTGAAGAGGCGGGGAGGGGGAGACATGCGGGGAGCAGAGGAGGCTGAAGCAACAGGTCAAGGATTGTACTGGCTGGTTTTGTGCGTCAACTTGACACAAGCTGGAGTTATCAAAGAGAAAGGATCCTCCCTTAAGGGAAATGCCTCCATGAGATCCAGCTGTAAGGCATTTTCTTAATTCAATCAGGGAGGGCCTAGCCCTTGTGGGTGGTGCCATCCCTGGGCTGGTAGTCCTGGGTTCTATAAGAAAGCAAGCTGAGCAAGCCAGGGGAAGCAAGCCAGTAAGCAGCATCCCTCCACGACCTCCGCATCAGCTCCTGCTTCCAAGTTCCTGCCCTGTGTGAATTCCTGTCCCGACTTCCTTTGGTGATGAACAGCAGTGTGGAAGTGTAAGTTGAATCAACCCTTTCCTCCCCAACTTGCTTCTTGGTCATGATGTTTTTGTCCAGGAGTAGAAACCCTGACTACAACAGGGCTGGTAAGGAGGAGATTCATTATTTGAGTCAAGGGTAGTGGAGATTTTGTCTGGTTGAGATTTCATAGCTAGGAGGAGCTGCGTTGGGGAACAGGAAAAACAAAGAGGAGTTTTGGAGGGAAGGTAAGAATAAGCCTGAATGCAGGGAGCCTCTTTCAATCTCTGGATCACTGGTAATAGTTGTAAAGATCCCTTATAGTAATAGAATCAAAAGCGCCATTACGTGCCATCACTATCTAGTGGGAGTTGGAGCCAAGTCTGATTGCAAAGGCATATGAGTTTAGAAGCCTGTAAGCAAGGCACTAGGTTTAGAGGTTTGAGATTTTCCAAGAGGGATCCCAGTGGGGAGCCTGGAGGTATGGATGAAGACATAATTCCCATGAGCGATGAAAAAAGCTCTCATTTTCTACCACTTGCGGTAGGGAAAATAACAGCGCATGTGGTCCAAACTGGCTGAACAAGTTGTCACGTGACAGCCAGGGCTCGACGGGGTAGATGCCCGAGAAACATGGAACACCCAGTACTGGGATTTTCAAGAGAAAAGCGAAGAGAGGATCCATGTCTTGAGAAAAGAGAAATCATACCCAAGGGAAGAGGTCCTATGGTCAGCCAGAAGCGCCAGCCGTTGCTGTGAAGACGGAGGCTGGGGGTTCCTCTGTCCCAGAGGACACCATAGGGGCCTCAAGAGCTCAGCAGTTTCTCTCTCCGGTCCAGGCTAGGAGGAAGGGAAGAAGAGATGGGGGAAAGAGGACTGTAGCTTTTTATCGGGGTTATGGTGCAAGCTCAGGACATGTTACCCGGGGCAACAGTGGGAATGTGTTGCCTTCCGGGAGCTAGTGATGACGTGTCTTGTTGCCATGCTGAATCCTTTTGGGGCTGTCCAGGAAAGTGCCTGATTGCTAACACCAAACACTTAAAAGACATAGTTCTGGGTGTCCATATCTTTAGAACTCTCTGACAGCTGCTCCGTGATGGCTGATGGGAGGCAGACGCAGGAAAATCCTGAGTCCAGCCTGGCCTACAGAGCTAGTTCCAGAACAGCCAGGGCGACACAGAGAAACCCTGTCTCAAACAAACAAACAAACAACAAAAAGCAAAAAACAAAAACTTACCTCGGACAAACTAATACATATATATATATAATGACATTATTCATTTTCTTTTGTTGAACTGGACTAGGGGGTGTGGGCTTACCTCAGGGCTTTGACTCCTCAGTTCAAATGCTGTGTAAAAGACCTGAAAATTTCTATTTCTGCCCTGGAAGGAATCTTTATCTCCTGTAACTGTAACATTGAAGAGGAATCCAGCATTATTCTGTGAATGGCTGAATCATAATGCAAATCAAAAATTAATGTCTTAATCTTTGAGAGTGCTTGCTGGCTTTGCCGATATTTATTGGGAAGAAGCTGGACCTGAAAACTGACTTGGGCACTTATGGAAGGACCCTGTTGACACTGGACATACTAAACCTTTAATTTCTGCTGAGTCTTTCTTACCGGTAGAAATAGCTATTCCATCCCATCTAATACCAACCCTGTTTGTCCAAGAAAACTGAAGAGCCTGTCCGGAGGTAACTATTTTGTACAGCACGATGATGCTGGCTTGCAAGCAGGTGCGGTTGGTGGAGGAAGTCACAGATCTCATTCTTAGCAGTAGTCAGGTGATCTAGTTCTCTTTAATTTTGGAGTACCGCAGCAGCTGAAGAAGAGCGTTGGTCTTGAAGGATCTTAAACTGATCTGAAATATCTTTAAGGGTGTTTTTAAGCTGTTGAGATGGAGTGTTATGGATTGGTCTGTTGCTCTGTATGGTAAGGTTAATATTGCCCCCAAGATCTGGTATTGCCTCCGGGACAAGAGAATCTTCACTGACATCAAGTGATGCTATGTAACCTTGCTCCTTAGTTTACAACTATTGATTGACTAAAGATGCTCACAGCCTTTAGCTGGAGAGAGAGAGAGAGAGAGAGAGAGAGAGAGAGAGAGAGAGAGAGAGAGAGTTGGAATAAGAGTGACCCAGATGGAACATGGCGAGTCATAGCTAAGGGAAATAGATACTGATATCTTAGATGGTAGATGCATGCCCAGCTCTAGTGCTTTGAAGGGTTATCACAAATATAAAGCTTTTGTGTCTTTTATTTAGAGACCGAATGGTCTAAAGCTGGGTAGAAACCCCTGACTGAAGTTAAATGATTACTACAACAGAGAGGTTAATTGATGTAGAAAGGGCTTTCGTCTCTGTGTTCTAGCTGGGAGTAATGAGAAATTCTAGATAGCAAGAGGAGGGATGATGAGAAGACCCCTAAGTTCCAGATGGCAAATGTCCAGAACATAAGCCAGCCATTTGTTGATAACATATTTTTGGATCATGTTGTATGAGGGAGACAATAACTGTACCACTTTGTGGGGAACGCTAAGAGACCACATTAATGAAGAAAAAGTTGTTTTGTTTTTTTTTAAAAAAAGACTTACTTTGTGTATATGAGTGCTCTATCTGAATGTACAATTGCACGCTAGAAGAGAGCATCAGAACTCATTTCAGATGATTCTGAGCAGATGTGGTGGCTGGGAACTGAACTCAGGACCTCTGGAAGAGCAGCCCATGCTCTTAACCACTGAGCCATCTCTCCAGCCCCAAGAAAAAGTTTGACACCAAGCGTAACGAAGTTTTCTTTGGTAAGGTTAAATGTAGTATACAACTGGCTGGACCATGGACCAGAGTTTGATAGAAGAGGAAGGTAACTGAAATTAGCTTTTTGTTACATCAGACTCCTGCATCAGGAACAAGACCTGGAATCTTTGAAAAAAAAAAAAAAAAAAAAAAAAAAGAAGTCGGTTAAATTCAGCATCTAATTTACAATTGAAAGGAGAAATAGAATCCTATTGAGCCACAGGGATCTGGAAGAGTCCAGGGCAGAGAGAGACCATGGCAGCAGATTGGGCTTTGCCAGGACTCTCTACAAGAAACGGGAAAATGGCCACTGATAGAAAATAGGGGAAGCTTATTGAGAAATGCAGCAGCAGGAAGGAGAAGAGTGAACACAGATTGGTTACAAGGATTGAGCAATTGGTGGGTGGGAAGGGCCAGGTGACGGGTGAGGAGGCTTTGAAAAGTGTAAGTGCTTGTGGGGACTGAGGGAGGCTGGAGGCTGACCTGAACCTTGTTATGCTGATATGTTAATTGGAGAGCCATAAGTCACTTTTGCTGGAGGCAAGGGAAATGACTCTTTTTCCTAGACAGGAACTAGAGCTTCACAAGTTTACATCTTTTGTCTGGTTGTCAGAATTCCTCCTACAGTCCAGATTGAGTTAACTAGAGGATCTTTGGACTGTCATTTGAAGTTTGAAGAATTGGGAGTTTCCTTTGGACCTGACAAAGATGTAGTTATACAAAGCTAGTTTCTGCATCATTAGTATCCTATTTTGGAGAGGGGAGGGCGTACAAAACTAAGACCCAAGGTTAACTAGTACTAATAAACTACAGCTATGGGATATTTGAACACTGGATTAGGCTGTACAAACAAGGTTGTAGGGTGCAGGATGGGTCGACTATTCTTAGTTGTTGTTGCCAAACATCGCACTTTTTTTTTTTTTTTTTTGGTTTTTCGAGACAGGGTTTCTCTGTGTAGCCCTGGCTGTCCTGGAACTCACTCTGTAGACCAGGCTGGCCTCGAACTCAGAAATCTACCTGCCTCTGCCTCCCGAGTGCTGGGATTAAAGGCGTGCGCCACCACAGCCCGGCTCACACCCACATCTTATATTGCCCCCCCCAATCAAAGACAGTTCACATGTATGAAAAGAGCTGGTGTTCGAAGCCCAGAAGCTGAGCTGTAAGTTCTGAGTTTGAAGTGCAGAAGTTGAACTCTATATTGAGTTTGCCTTTGCTAGACTGTTTCCCCCCCACACACCCCCGCCACTTGTTAAAGGTGGTTCTGGTGAGTGGTATTTAAAGTAAAGGGCTGGAGAGATGGCTCAGCGGTTAAGAGCACTGACTGCTCTCCCTAGAGGTCCTGAGTTCAAATCCCAGCAACCACATGGTGGCTCACAACCATCCGTAATGAGATCTGATGCCCTCTTCTGGGGTGTCTGAAGACAACTACAGTGTACTTAACATATAATAAATATTTTTTTAAAAAGAAATAAAGTAAAAAGTCTTGGCATGGAGCACACATCTTGTCATCTCAGCACTTGGGAGGCCGATGGAGAACGATCTCTGCAACTTTAATCCAACTTCCAGGCCAACCAGGTCGACACAGGGAGACCTTGTCTCAAAAACCAAAACAACAACAATACTGGTAATGTTGCCGGTTGGGTTAGACTCCAGAGCCGGCTGAAGGAGCTGGTCCTAAGCTCCGACTTTGTGCCAAGAAAAGCGTCTTTCCGTCCTTCCCTAGAGCAGAGCTGGTGGCAGAGCAGCCTCTGAGCGCGTTCCGGTCGTCATGGAAACTCGGGGCGGAGCACGCCGCGACGCAGGCGCGTTTTCGGAGCGGCGTCGCAGTGGTTGCCGGGAGCGAGCGTCCTAGGCGGCGCACCAGGAAGTGGAGGGCGGGGCCGGGGCTGAGTCACCGCCTCGGTCGTCGCCGTTGCCTCGGGCTCCGCGGCCAGTGACTCCACCCCTCGGCAGGTCCGCGCTGCGCGTGCGCGCTGCCACTGGGGCGGCAGGGGGCGGGAAGCGGGGCCGCGGGGAGGGGGCGGGTGTGTGCGTGTGTGGGTGCGTGCGTGCGTGCGTGCGTACGTACGGCCGAGGCGGAGGCCGGGAGGTGGCGCGGGCTGCAGGCGCTGAGGTAGGGGCCGCGGCGGCGGCGGACGATGGGGGACGAGTCCCGTGTGGGGACTCGGCTGCCCCGGGGCGGGGACGCAGCTTCCGGGGGGGGGACGCGCGCGTGGACGCCACGCCGCCCCGCTATTCTCCCAAGCCGAGTTCCCCGAGAGGAGGGGCTCACCCCAGCCAGCATTGTCTTTTAGGCCGGACGTCCCTACGGCAAACTTTCGGGTTGGAAAGCGGGAAGAGTCCCCGGTGGGCGAGCCGATGGTGCCGTCTTGGTCACAGCCACAGCAGCGGAGCTCAGCCCTGTGTGGCGTTTGGGGAGGGGGGACCACCGTGGCGTCCCCTCCCGACTGGCTTGTCTAATGCTGCTTTAAACTTTTTGAGGTTGTGAGTTTTCGGAGGACTCCGAGAGGCATCTTCCCCGATCGAACTCTGCGCTCCGGTTTTCCTGGTGTGCTCCGGTGCCCGGGGGCGGGGGGGACGAGCCGAGAAGCGACAAGAGTAGACAGACAGTCGGCTGGAAGATTGCAGATTCTGGGGTAGGAAAGAACTGGACAGTGGAACCTTTAGATTGGAAATGCTAGCCACCGGGAGACGTATACCAGCTCTCGGTCGTAGTATCCTGTTCGGGGCTTTTGATTGTCCAAATTATTGTAAATTAGACGTGGGGTATACTTTCTTTACCACCCAGGTCAGCCCTAACGATGTGCAGTGCAGTACAGATGTTGGTTGCAAAAGGAGGCAAAGTTAGTTGGAGCTTCGGAGAGTTAAACCCCTTGCTCTGGGTACCTTTGTTGATATCATATAGAGGTCTCTTTTATTTCAGAAAGCTTTGCTAGGGTTCCAGGGCTGGGGCACATGCCTTCTTCCAGCTGTGACCTTAGTTGTGCCACTCCTATTCTGGTTTTATTTGTTAAAATTAGCCCTAGCACTAATGCCTAGTCTTTCAGACTTGCCGGCGTTCTGGAGTTAGGTTTTTCTAAGTCGTACAGGTTTGATCTGTCCTAAAGTCTTTCTTAGACGTCCAGATGAAGTAAAATGTTCCTGTTTTAGGAGTTGCAAACTGCCTGTTTCCTCAGTCTTCTCACGTGTGAATTTTTTCTTATTTTCATGCTTTCCTTCTCATACCTCTCTCACTAGCATATTAATAGTTAATGTTAATTTCTTACCTAATACAACCAAAATCACAATTACTCTTGAGAAAAACATCTTTCATAAATACTTCCTCACTTTTACAGTTGAGCCAAGTATGTATAACACAGATAGTGCCCCCATTCCCCAGACCTAGTAAGAATCTGCACTTCTGCTCAAATGTTAGGAATTGAAACTGGGAGAAGCAGGGGTTTTACTCTTAGACCAGGGACTCTTCAACTCTTCTTACATGAAGTTCACACTGAGTTTTCCTTATGAACAGTCCTCCCCACCAACCCCCCCTACAAGATTGTCACACTGCCACATGCCTCCAGCAAGCTATGTCTGCAGTCTCCATCTTCCTGTTACTTAATCAAGGAACTCAGTGCAGGTGGAACTAGTTAGGATGCTCCGGCTTCCCTGAAGATGTATGTGGAAGCAATACTTAGTAAAAACTGAACTTGAGGTTACCATGTTTTGCTAGGCTAGTGACTTAGTACTGTATTTTAATGATGCTAGGCAGCTGCGGTGAGCTCTCAGTTAATATCACAAAGGCACAGTTGATACTCCACTGTGTACCAGGTTGCTAGGCACTTATGTTCAGTACAAAAGATGTATTAAATGCATTTTTTTCAACTTAAAGTATTTTCAGTGTATGAAAAGTTATCAGGTATAACCCCATTGAAAGTCAGGGAGCCTCTGTAGAGTGGTCCTTCCCCCCCCCCCCCCCCAGTCTTAATAGTGTGAAATTCATTCTCGGGGCAAGGGTGAGCTTTTCTGAACCCTGCTGCAGAGTGCTAGGAAGAGAAAAGACTTTTTGTAAGATTCATGGTGATTCAACTGATGGTTCTTGTGTTCTGGTGTGTTGAGATTGCTTAAAATTGTAGTTTTATCACTGGGGTCGGAGCGGGAATGATCATTTGGTTCTACCTCCTAAATTAGGAATTTTTCTACACACTTTTACCCCTCTAGTGTCTTTCTATGTAGTCCTGGCTGTCCTAGAACTCTGTATGTAGATAGACCCTTGCCTTGAACTCACAGAAATCTGCTTGCTTCTGCCCCAGCTTGTTTCTAGAGCACTGGTACATAGTATATAATGTGAGCTTCAAGTGTGAGCTATGCTTGTAATTAAAATTTGTGTGTGTGATTGTGGTGCTGGGGATTTAACCCAGAGCCCCATGAAACAAGGCAAGTGCTCTATCAGTTGAACTATATCCTCAGCCAGAGCCAGTGAGGGGGATGATTTCTCTGTCTCTCTGTGTGTGTGTGTGTGTGTGTGTGTGTATGCATGTGTATTTTATAGAAATACTTAAGTCATTTATTGCCATTAAGTTACAAGTCTGAGTGTATACCCTGGGAAACACTGAAACTTTTTGCCACACGAAATTATGTGTCAGTATATGGCTAACTGAAGGATATATTGTCATTAAAGAGAAAGTCAAGAATTTAGAATATGAAAGTCCTTACAGTTACAAAATTTTGTTCCCTTTGATTTTTATTACACAAATCCCAGTATGTGCACATTACTATATATGCATACTACATATTACTGGAGATAACCACCAGTCAGAATTATTAGTTACATATTTTGGACTGCTCTTGAAAGTAGCTGTTTGCAACTGATAAGGCGGCAGAGTTGGTTTAGAGTTTCTTGGGTGCTCTGTAAAGTTAGCATGGTTATTAGCGATAGCATTCTGTGTTGTCCCCTCAGCAGGACTATTTACACTGATCTGTGGTTTGGCAGAAGTGACTGAGCACTGTCCCTTTTAAGAGCTGGTTCTTGCATTGCTAATGAAGATACTCCCCACTCATCTCACAGTTGATAAGCTGTGCTCCCTGAAGGAGCTGATCTACTTCATTTGTTACATGATGTGCAGATAGAAGCCAGATTCCAGGTTGTACCTTGTAGGCAAATCTCATGTCACAGTGTAGCAACAGAGGATGAAAGCCATCCATTCACTGATAATCTCTGGAGACTTCTAAATGTCATTGATGGCTCTAAATGTCATTGATGTCATAGTTGGCAGCTTGTTCCCCAAAGTGCTTGCTCATGGGATAGCCCTGGAAGTCCTTGTGCAGCACCACTGCAGCCCTGCTCATGCCACTTAATGTGCAGCCGCTGCACAGAACAGTGACACTCTGTGTTATGGGAACTAACTTGCCAAGGGCTGTAGACTTGGCATGTGGGTTTGGGTGATCTGAATATATATTAAAGGTTTGTGTTTGTCTTGTAGCATTATGGATCCAAGCCTATTGAGAGATCGAGAGCTGTTCAAAAAGCGAGCTCTTTCCACTCCTGTGGTAGAAAAACGTGCTGTGCCTTCTGAGTCACCCTCCTCCTCTTCATCCAAGAAGAAGAAGGCAAAAGTCGAACATGGAGGATCCTCAGGCTCTAAACAAAATTCAGGTGAGGAGAACTGTTTTGGGATGTTTGTTACTATTTTTCAGGAAGCTAGTAATGGCACGTTCAGTTTCTCTTTTGAGATATGGACTCTATGCAGTTCCTGGCTGGCCTGGAACTTCCTATGTAGACAAGACTGTCCCACAGAGTTGACTGCCCTGCATCCTGAGAGCGTTAATAGACCTGTGCTGGTACACTAAGCAAGCTTTATATTCTTAATGAGTTTCTTGGTTAAATATAAAAGATGAATTTAAATCCATAGTATGTTCTCAGAACCCACATGGCAGTTTGCAACTACCTATAACTGGTCTCCATGGGCACACATGCTGACAAAACATCCATAAAATAAAATTAAAGGGGGAAAAAGTGTACACCACTCTTACTAGGGGGAAAAGTTTTAAAAAGCAAAAGCAAAAACCTACACTTACTGAAGGTTGGGTTCTAGAATATGCGATTTACTTTTTAAAAATATAGGGCAAATATTTTTTAGTAAATATGGTGCAACTAATTACTCCCATTTTAGAATATTTCCATTCTCATTCAGTGGTCTGATGTGCTCGTTTGCAGTGATTTCTGATCCCAGCCCCAGATAACCAAAATGTCTACCTTCTGTCTGTACATTTGCCTTCTGGACAATTGCTATACATAGACTTGTATACAGGGCGCCTTTTATTTAGTATGTTTTTCATTTTTACCTGTGTTACTGGGTGAGTCAGTATTTTTTGTTTGTTTTTTTTCGAGACAGGGTTTCTCTGTGTAGCCCTGGCTATCCTGGAACTCACTCTGTAGACCAGGCTGGCCTCAAACTCAGAAATCCACCTGCCTCTGCCTCC
>NC_034608.1:50883017-50884573 GCF_900095145.1 Mus pahari
TATGTAATTACACTGTAGCTGTCTTCAGACACTCCAGTAGAGGGTGTCAGATCTTGTTACAGATGGTTATGAGCCACCATGTGGTTGCTGGGATTTGACCTCAGGACCTTTGGAAGAGCAGTCGGGTGCTCTTACCCACTGAGCCATCTCACCAGCCCACAGCCTGTGTTCTTAACTACTACTGAGTCATCTCTTTAACCTTAGTCATGTACAGCTCAGGAGCACTAGCCCAGTCAGGGGTGTCACTGTCCACAGTGAGCTAGCCCTCTCACATCAGTTAATCACTCAAGATGGTGCCCCACAGATGTGCTGTACACAGAGCCAGTCTTGATGGAGGCAGCTCTTTGATTAAGGGTCCCTCTTTCCAGATGTGTCAAGTTGACAATCAGAATTAGCCATCATAGTAAATAGATTGTTACCTTTTCCCCAGAGACAAAGGAAGGGCTAGCTATTTCTCACACTTACCAGTACTTAGTTCTTTCTTGTCTTTTGGTTTATAGTAGTTCTTAGTGGATGTGAATGAATATTATTGTGGGAGTATCCTTGTGCATTTTTATTTGATTTATTTTTTTGAGACAGAGTCTCTTATTTCTGTATTCCAGGCTGATTTGTATTCATTGTATAGCCCAGACTAACATGACAATTCTCCTGCCTCATTCTCCGATGCTGGGGTTATAGGCGTGAGTTATGAGCTTCATTGTGTTTTTATTTTTCTTCTTTATTTTTGAGGTTCTTATTTTTGCGAATATTTACCTGCATATGTGTGTGTGTGTGTGTGTGTGTGTGTGTGTGTGTACTTCATGTGTGCCTAGTGCTTTCAGAGACCAGAAGATGATGTCGAATCCCCTGGAATTGCAGTTAGAGATAACTGTGAGCCATTGTGGGTACTGGAACCCAAACTTAGGACTTCTGCAAGAACAGCAAATATTCTTAACTACTGAACCATCTTTCTAACCCCAAAACGGTTGTGTGTGTGTGTGTGTGTTTACATTGATCCTACATGCATACCTTGTTTGATCTCTACTTACCTCTATTGATCTGTTAGACATATCTCACTATTCTTGGGCAAGCTATATATCTCAGTTGGTAGAGTGCTTACCTACCATGTATGATGTCCTGAATTTGATCCCCAGCATTACATAACCTGGGTGTGATGGCACAAATCTGTAAATTCAACAGAGGATCAACAGTTCCATTATATTCAGCATTTTTAAAAATTATGTTTTCAATGATATATTTGAAGTGCATTGGTGTTTTGTGTGCATGTATGAGTGTGTGTCTGTGAGGGTGTTGGATCCCCTGGAACTGGAGTTACAGACAGTTCTGAGCTACCATATGGATTCTGGGAATTAGACATGGGCTCTCTGGCAGAGCAACCAGTGCTCTTGACTGCGGAGCTATCTCTCTAGCCTTGTGTGCTGGCTAATTTTATATCAATTTGACACAGCTGGAGTTATCACAGAGAAAGGAGCTTCAGTTGGGGAAATGCCTCCACGAGATCCAGCTGCAGGGCATTCTCTCAATTAGTGATCAAGCGGGGAGGGCCCCTTGTGGGT
>NC_034608.1:50884992-50921268 GCF_900095145.1 Mus pahari
TGCCTCTGCCTCCCAAGTGCTGGGATTAAAGGCGTGCGCCACCACGTCCGGCTCCTGGTTGGTTGATCTTGAACTAATGGTCTTTCTGGCTCAGCCTTTCAAGTGCTGGGGATACAGGCATGTTCATGCCCAGCTTCTGTTTTTGTTTTTGTTTTTCTCATGGTTTTCTACAGGGAATATATATATATATTTTCGCCATAAAGCAAGTTACTAAGTAATAGGAGACAAAGACTTTAGAAATGAATGTGTAATCTGGCTTACCAATTTGGATCATAGAACTGTGATCTTAGGAGGTAATGTTAATATATATGCTTGTAGGTGAGTCTGTTTTACCTGTAACGTGTAATAGCAGGGAGTTTCCAGAGCCCTGGATGCAGTACGCATTTTTAACCTCCAAGATATATTGTATATTTTGTGTATAAACTATTAATTATAAATAGAAAATGAAGCAATGTCATTGTAAAGTCAGATTAAAAAACAACTTCTTTCTTTAAGGTTTCAGCCTAAAAGTTGTATTATATATTATATATTATAATATATATATTATTCTTGGGAGTGCATTCCAAGAGTCTAGATGTCTGAAACTGAGTAGTACTGAGCTCTATGCATTTTGTTTTTCATATGCACATTTTTATACAACTAAACTTGTAAATTGGGTACAATAAAGGAATCAAAGTAACTATTAATAAAGTAGAACCACTAAGAATTATTGCATTAAAACTTAAGTGAATGTAGCCTCTCTCAGAATATCTCTTTACTCCTGTGATTCGAGATGCTATAATTCCTGTGTGGTGTTAGGCCACTATAGAATGTTTGCTTGAACACAAAAACTGCAGTGCCTTAGTAGTGGGTTTGACAACCTCGAAGATTACTCCATCCCTAACATGGGTAGTATATACAGACTGGATACACTGGGAAGGCATGACTCATGGCCCAGGATGGAGAGAGCAGGACAAAGAGCTGCCATGTGGTTGGGAATTGAACCTGGCTCCTTTAGAAGAGCAGCAAGTATTCTTACCCACTGAACCATCTTTCCAGCTTCTAATGTAGTTTTTTAAAATAGCATAGAAAATAATGGGTTTCATTGTGAAATTTTTTTTCAAACATGTTTAGATTATTTATTCTGAGATAATTTCCTAGAATAAATTTGTAGCTGTTGTTTCTGGCTTAAAGGTAGTGTACTGGTTTTCTTAGGTTTCCTCTTAGGTGATAGCAAAACAGTATTGAGAATGTAAAATATAATGGTGGCGCACGCCTTTAATCCCAGCACTGGGGAGGCAGAGGTAGGCGGATTTCTGAGTTCGAGGCCACCCTGGTCTACAGAGTGAGTTCCAGGACAGCCAGGGCTATACAGAGAAACCCTGTCTCGAACCCCCCCCCCCAAAAAAAAGAATGTAAAATATGTTATCAGCGCAGTCATTGGGGTAAAAAGAAGTGAAATGGGGTGGAGGGATGGCTGAGCAAATGCATTTGCTGTTCTTGAAGTGAGCTGGGCTCATTATCTTGAACCCTCTTGGAAGTTAGGTTTCCAACTCCAGTTCTAGGACATGTGATGCCCTCTTCTGGCTTATGTGGGCAGTAGACACACACACACATATAGTCCATATAAACGCAGGTGAAATGTGCAAGCACATAACAAAAATAAAAGAAAGCCGGCTGGTAGTGGTGCACACATTTAATCCTAGTACTTGAAAGGCAGAGGCAGGCGAATCTCTATGAGTATGAGACCTTCCTGGTCTACAGGACAGCCAGGTCTATACAGAGAAACTTTGTCTTGAAAAATACTGACAGACAGACAGACAGACAGACAGAGAGAGAGAGAGAGAGAGAGAGAGAGAGAGAGAGAGAGAATATGAGAATGAACACGAACACACCTGTATGTCTTTTTTCTCTTTTTCCCTTCCTTTCCTTCCTTCTTTTTGAGGCAGGGTTTGGCTGACCTTGGTTTTGTGGAGTCTTCCTGCCTCTGCTTCATGGGTGTTGAGATTACAGGCAAGTGAGCCGTGAGGCGTGGTGGCGCACGCCTTCAGTGCCAGCACTTGGGAGACAGAGACAGGCGGATTTCTGAGTTCAAGGCCAGCCTGGTCTACAGAGTGAGTTCCAGGACAGCCAGGGCTAAACAGAGAAACCCTGTCTCGAAAAAAAAGAAAGAGATTACAGGCTACAGGCATGTGCTACTATATTTTTTTTTTTTTTAAAATGTGTGCACACACTTGTAACATGAAAAGTAGAGGCCAGACGCCAGCTGTAGATGCCTCCTTTCCTTCCAGCTTAAAAGAGTCTCTCCTTGTTGCTATGTTCCCTAGCTACCTGGCCCATAAACTTGAGGAGGTTATCTTTTGCTTTGTGAATGCTGATGACAGACGCGAGCAACTGCTTTTATGTGGGTTCTGGGGATCTTAATTTAGATCCTCATGGTTTGGAAAGTTCTTTACCTACTGAGTTTATCTTCTAACCACCAGGCTGCCACAGTTCTTAGTAGATGTTTAATGTCCTTAATGCTCTTATAAGAGACAGGTGTGGTAGTGTAAACCTGTAATCCCAATACTTGGAGAGTGGAGGCCAGCTTGAGCTGTACCTCAAAATAAACAAAACAATCCCAAATCCCAGGGGTCTGGAGAGATGGCTCAACGGTTTAGAGCTCTAGCTTCTCTTTTAGAGTTCAAGTCCACGCCCCACAATGGAGGCTCTAGCACCTATAACTATAGTCCCATAGGATCTGAAGTCCTCTTCTGTACATGCAACAGAACATTCACATATATAAAAAATACACACACACACACACACACACAAAAAAAAAAAAAAATCAATCTTGCTGGGTAATGGTGGTGCATGCCTTTAATCCCAGCACTCGGGAGGCAGAGGAAGGCGGGTCTCAGTGAGTTTGAGGCCAGCCTGGTCTACAGACTGTGTTCCAGAACAATCAAAGCTACACAAAGAAATCCTGTCTGGAAAAACAAAGACAAAACAAATAAATAAAAAATAAAATAAAGAGCCGGTCGTGGCGGCACACGCCTTCAATCCCAGCACTCCACAGGCAGAGGCAGGCGGATTTCTGAGTTTGAGGCCAGCCTGGTCTACAGAGTGAGTTCCAGGACAGCCAGGACTACACAGAGAAACCCTGTCTCGAAAAAAACAAAAAAAACAAAAACAAAAACAAACAAACAAAAATTCCCAAACCAAACCCGCCCACCCCCCAAAACTCTGTCAGCTCTAACGAAAACTTTTCACCTTTTTTTTCTCTTTGGTTTTTTTAAGGAAGGGTTTCTCTGTGTAGTCCTGGCTGTCCTGGAACTCTCACTCTGTAGACCAGGCTGGCCTCAAACTCAGAAATCCACTTGCCTCTGCCTCCCAAGTGCTGGGATTAAAGGTTTGCGCCACCACTGCCCAGTTCTTTTCACCTTTAACAGTTTTTGGTGCATTGAATATCTTTAGATCCTGATAGAGTGAATAGGAGAAGTAAAAATAAAAGAATACTTTCAAGAAATGTAATTTACAGCAAGTAGTAGTGTGTTTTTGTTGGAAATACCCTAGACTTTTGGACCCAAAGCAAGTCAATTTGTGGGCATCATATTTGTGTCCTTCCTGATCATTGTGAGATACATTCATATTAACACTAATGCTATCTGAAAGTCAAGCCATTAAAAATATATTGTCTTCAGTCACTTTTGAAGTACTGGAGTTTAAATAAATAGGGACTTTGTGCCATAGTGCCACATGCCTGTAATCCCATCACTTTGGAGGCTGGGGCCTATTGATTGAGGTTGAGGCTAGCCTGGGCTATATATCAAGACTGTGTCATCCCCTTCCTTGTGCTATAAAAAAGGGATTCTGTATGGACATGTTTTATTCTGGGTTTAGAGGCAGGCACATTTTAATAGAGGCACAATTTAAGTAGGATTTTGCTACCTAAATACTTTTTCATCTGTGTGACCTTGCCTAAGTAACTTATTTTAGCAGTTAGTTGTGCTTCTTTTTTATCATCTGCCTGGAAGCTGGCAGCTCTGGTTTAGAGTCCCCAGTAGTGCATGCTGGGGTGCTCATCTAGGTTTTGAGTTGCTGTATTAAGTAGACTGGTGAGTTCACATTATGGACTGCATATTTAATGAGGATACATACACAAGAGTGCACATTTCACACATGGTTTCTTTTCTACTAGAAATCTTTTAGCCATTCAAGTCAGATCAGTTTGTAATAAAGGTTGGCCTCAGGAAATTTTCATTTTTCCCAGAAGAGACAGAGGCTGTTTTTAAAGCTTTTGTTTATCTTCAGTGGAAGGCTAGACCACCTCACTGTCACGTTTTCTGATGTTGTCCATCATACTTCTGAGAGGATTCGGCTCGCTTTTCAAGTCCTTCACGGTTTTGTTCTTTGCACAGCAACAGCAGTCAAGTACCTCATAAAGGAAAGCCAGCACAACTAAGGACACCACAGTCACTATGAACAGAAGCAGGATGACAAAGCAGGCAGTGTTCCAGTTGTCATGGAAAGGGTATATCTGTTGGACTTGAAACCCAAGGTACTGGTAAACAGAGGTGGTGGTTTCGTTCCAGTGGCCGGAAGCCATTCTTGAGACTCCACTTCCTGTACTCCTGTTTGGAATCTACACCCAGGGAGAAAATGAATATATATAACCAGACTACCAGATGGGTGCATTCAGATCTTAGCTCTGAAATTCCTTAGTAAATTTATATAGTCACTGTGGACTTACTGTCTAACAAATCAATGATGGAATTACATGTACTTTTCTTTTGTGTTTTTACAATTAGTTATTATACTCAAGTTTTCATGCATTTCACTTATTATGTAATATTTGTGTTTGGGACTCACACACACACACACACACACACAGAAGAAAAGATTTGCTTATGGAATTTACAGCTAATAAAGGGAATAACTGGCAGCTTGAAGATTGGCTAACACAGTGGTCAGTGAGTGGTTACCCGAGACCATGCGAAGGAGTCTTGCCATTCCCTTCTAGGCTCTCCTTCCCTTCTTTGGCTAGCGTGTTTCTATCTCCTATTGCCACTTCTGTTAGCTTTGATCTGAACCTAGAAATTGTAAATGATATAAAATAACAGAAAAAGAAAAGCCAAATACTGTCAGCTTTCAGAATGAGGATAAAATAAACTTGCCTGTGAAGTGACATTACTGTTGGGAGTATTAACTATGTTGATGATAGTCTTAAATATTTCACAAACGTAAGTGACCCATAGCTGAGTTTAGGGCTGGCAAGATGGCTCAGGAGGTAAAGATGCTTGCAGGTAGGTAAGCCTAATGATAATGAGTTGAATTTGATCTCTGAGATCTGCCTTGTGGCAAGTGCAATAGTCTTTTTCCCATGAGTAAAAATGCAATTTTTTAAAAAGTAGAAAAATTAAACCCTTTAAGAAGTGTCAGTTGTTAATTTCATCAAAAAAGCTACTGAGTTAAATTTCTGTTTTTATACCAATGTTTTTATACTTTGGTTCTTATTTTTGATGTTTTTTTTGTTCTGGTTTGGTTTTTTTGGGTTTTTTTTTTTTTTTTTTTTTTTTTTTTTTTTTTTTTTTTTTGTTTTTTTGGGTTTTTTTTTTTTTTTCTTCTTCTTCTTCTTTGAGACAAGGTTTCTCTGTGTAGCCCTGGCTGTCTTGGAACTCGCTCTGTAGACCAGGCTGGCCTTGAACTCAGAAATCCGCCTGCCTCTGCCTCCTGAGTGCTGGGATTAAAGGTGTGTGCCAGTATGCCCGGCTTGTTGTTTTTAAACGATATAGCTCATCGTGACCTTAAATTTGGTATGTGGTTAAAGATGACTTTGAACTTTAGATTTTTTTTCCTTTTGCCTTCTTAGTGCTTGGATTATAATAGTGCATTACTGTTCTTTCTGATTTCAGTATTTTTTAATTTTGTTGACCTGATACTTATTATATCTTACACGGGAGTGTGAAGATTGCAAATTTGATGTAACAGAAATACTGTAGTTATTTACTTTTTTCTTTCTTGAGATGGGTTCTCCCTGTGTCGCCTTGGCTGGCTTGGAGAGACTCATCCGACTGCCTCTGCTTCTCAAGTCCTGGGATAAAGGCATCTGCCACCACTATCTTGATTTTTTTTTTTTTTAATTCTCTCTAAACAAGGTTTTCTGTGTAACCCTGGCTTCCTGGAACTTCCTATGTAGAACAGGCTGGCTGGCCTCAAACTGACAGAGATCTGCCTTCCTCTGCTTCCTCAGATTAAAAGCGTGCACTACCACTGCCAGACTCATTATCTTGATTTTTAAAAAGCATTTTAAGTCCTTTTGAAAACAGTCATTAAATACCTTAATACAGTTTAAAAAAGGAATAAAATCATGATTGTATTTACTTAATTTACCAATAACATTTTCTAAACTTTACTATATACTTGTCAATAGTTTCATGTATATTTACAGCAAGTGTCTTATCTCCTGTGTGTACCAAGTAGTTTTTCTAAATTGTAGACATGTCTTTTATGTGTGCTTTATGTAAAGAAAATGTCAACATAGTACTTAAGAGTATAATACCCTTGGCATCGTGGTACATGCCTGTGGTCCAGGCACCTGGGAGACAGAAGCAGAAGAACATGAGTTTGTGGCCAGCCTAGGCTATAGTAGGAGTTCCAGATGGGTCTCAGCTTTATAGTTAGACCTTTGTCTCAGAAAAGCAAAATAGAGCATGTAATGAGCCCCTGCGTGTTCATATTACATCTTTATCAGTTGGTGGGCATTCGGTAGTTACCCACTTGCTTCTATCATATGCGTCATTGGAAAGCAACTACTAGACATTATTTATCTAGAAATAATTCACTTATCTTTTGTTTGGTTGCTTTTTTTTCTTATGTGTTTTTTTTTTTTTTTAAGATTTTTTTATTATATGTAAGCTGCTTGTGGACGTTGTACATCGTGGTGCGCACTAGGCTCCGCACCACGATGTACAACGTCCACAAGCAGTTCCACTCCTCTGTCTCTCCTTAGAAAACAAATAGGCATCTAAAGAGTGATAATAAAAATAAGATAAAACAAAAACAAATCAGTAGTACAAAAAAGCCAAACAAGAAGAGCCAAGCCGGGCGAGGTGGCGCACACCTTTAATCCCAGCACTCGGGAGGCAGAGGCAGGCGGATTTCTGAGTTCGAGGCCAGCGTGGTCTACAGAGTGAGTTCCAGGACAGCCAGGGCTATACCGAGAAACCCTGTCTTGAAAAACAAAAAAAAAAAAAAAAAAAAAAAAAAAAAAAGAAGAAGAAGAGCTGAAACAAATACAGCAGAGACACACACTCATCTGCACATACAGGGATCTCATAAAAACATAAAACTAGAAGCTATAATATTTATGCAAAGGACTTGTAAGGTTAAAAAATAAAGTCTAAAAAAAAAAAGCCCTGACCTAACATTTTTTTTTTCTTCTTCTTTTCTTTTTTCTGACCTAACATTATGAACCAAAGAAACCTCCAGGGATGCCATTGAGTTCATTTTGTGTTGGCCACGTACTGCTGAGCATGGCTTGTCCTACCCTGTGCTCTGTGAGACTCCTCTAGAGAAAACTAATTTTTATCTGCAAGCAGCAATCAGCTGGAGACGGCTTCTGGGTTAGGTATGGGATCATGGGTCCATATCTCCTTTAGTTCTAGGACCTCATCTGACAAAGACCCTGTGGAGTGCATTCTTATGGGAAAAAATCCAGCAGTTGCCTTGGGCTTTATGGTACCATTGCCTTACAATGCAGTGTTAAGTGATGCCTCCTGTGTGATGTGGATGCCCCATAGGCTGTTACCCCACGTCTGTGTTGTCAGTGTCTTGAGTCTGAACAGTACGGATGCAAATGTACAAGTACTCAGAAACCTGGTTACATAGAGACAAAATGTAGGGGTGTGTGTGTGTGTGTGTGTGTGTGTGTGTTGGCTTTTTTTTTTTTAAAAGATTTTATTATTTATTATATGTAAGTACACTGTAGTTGTCTTCAGACACTCCAGAAGAGGGCATCAGATCTTGTTATGGATGGTTGTGAGCCATCATGTGGTTGCTGGGATTTGAACTCCGGACCTTCAGAAGAGCAAGCAGTCGGGTGCTCTTACCCACTGAGCCAGAGCCATCTCACCAGCCCTGTTTTGGCTTTTTTAGTAAAGGCACATGCTTGTGCAGACTTTCCATGTGACTTTACACTAGTATAATGTGAATATTCTTGCAAAGAGACCACATATTGTCGCAGTTGCTTTTATGTTAACATAAATGAGTTTTCAGATTCTTTTTGAAGAACAGAGGTAATAGTGATGGATAGAAAGACTCAGATTTCAGGAAAGTATCAAACCCAGGGCTAGGGGAGCACTCTGCCACTGTCTTATATACTGACCCTAGTAAAGTGTACTTTACTTACATATGAGCACTCATATATGATTTGCAATGACCGTGGAGTAACAGAATGTTTATAAAAGGTATTTATGTGCTTTGCTGAAAGTGTTAAGCAGTTTAAGAAGTGGTATATAAGAATGGTAGTTTGAGTAAGAATGGTTCCCCATATGCTCATATATTCAACTATTCCAGTCATCAGTGTCATGATTAGGATTAGGAGGTGTGGCCTTGTTGGAGGAAGTATGTCACTGGAAGTGGGCTGTGAGGTGTCAGTAGCACATTACCTGCCTAGGCTCTCCCTGTGGGTCAGGGTGTAGTTATTGCTTAGTACCTGCCTGCGTGCTGCCATGTTCCCTGCAGTGATGATAATGGACAACCCTCTGAAACTGTAACCAAGTCTAATATGAATTTTTTTTTTTTTTTTGGTTTTTCGAGACAGGGTTTCTTTGTATAGCCCAGGCTGTCCTGGAACTCACTTTGTAGACCAGGCTGGCCTCAAACTCAGAAATCCGCCTGTCTCTGCCTCCCGGGTGCTGGGATTAAAGGCGTGTGCCACCACTTCTCGGCTTTATTAAATACTTTCTTATATAAGAGTTAACTGCGGTCATGTGTAGAACAGTGACTAAGTTTATGTATATGTTATGACATTTTGCCACTGTCTACAGTGTTGAAGCTGATGGGAAGTCAAAACAGTGTTGCTTTAGTTAGTTGCTGGACAAGTAAACCCTGGATAGTAGGCCTCACTGCCTACATTTTATGGCAATGGAATTGGTGTACTTAGCACCTGAAAAAAGTATACCATAAGGTTGTCCTATTCTGGACTACATTTTTTTCAAATTAAAATTAAATTTGTATAAAGGAAGTGCTGTAAGCATGTTATAAAAACTGGGAGAGCCGGGCGTGGTGGCGCACGCCTTTAATCCCAGCACTCGGGAGGCAGAGGCAGGCGGATTTCTGAGTTTGAGGCCAGCCTGGTCTACAAAGTGAGTTCCAGGACAGCCAGGGTTATACAGAGAAACCCTGTCTCGAAAAACCAAAAAAAAATAAAAAATAATAAAAAACAAAAAGCCTGGAGAAACTGATTAAAAATACAATCAATAACAGTCTTTACTTTGTGGATCCCCCTTTATAATTTTATTGTAGGAATGGAAAGCTTGAAAAAAATCATATTTTTAGTTAGGTTTTGTTTTATGTTATTTTTGCTATATTCTTTTTACCTGTTTTTCTATCAAAAGACCCCAGTGGAATATTTATGGGGATAGGTCTTGTGACCCTGGATCACCAGATTAGAAATTATGATTTAGCTCTGGTTATGGTGAAAACTGGTAAATTAAATTCTCTGGCACTTTTAAGCACATCACTTTGAAATATGATCAGTTAATTGTAATAGCTTTTAAATATAGAACCACTAAATTCAGTTCAGACTCTGAGACTCTGAGATAAGGTATACTTGAAAGATGATAAACCTCCATTTATGCTAATAATAGATATATACTATATGAAAATGTAGTCTGTTAATGAATGTTAAGGCAACTTGAAAATTTAAACCGTAAATTAACTGTTAATTGTTAGTTATTTTTATATTTCTTGACTCCCATATTGTATGGTAAGCAGAATGGTTTCTAGGTAATTAACCTGCTGTGCTGAACTTGAGAGATCTGGTATCTTGTTACAGCAACCTTTTGAGTTTTTCAAGAGATAATCTGTCTGTGTAGCCTGAATGCTAAGAAACAGAAGGAATAGAAATTATGAAAAGCAGAAGTTAAAAAGAAAAGAACCTAGGAGTAAATATACTTAGCATCTAAGTAAAGGATAGAGTAGGATATTTAGATTATTAAGTACATGCAGAATTAGCAGCTACTAAGTAGGACTTACATCTTTAGATACCGTTCACAGAAATTTGGATGATTATGAGCTGGGAAAGTAATTTTACTACGTAGAATCACTGTTCTACTTTAGTCAGCTCTCCTTTTGACACATTTAATTTTAAGATGTACTTAATCAAAAAGACTGAATTTGTGTGTATCAGTACCAGTTTAAGATTAACCTAATTCAAATTTTTGTGTGGCTTATAATTTAAGGACATTTTAAAAGATTTTTGTTTGATAACATGGCTTGTATTGTAAGATTTTACTGTTAGGAATTATTTTAATTAAGATGTTAGGAAAATTTGACAATTTATAAATTATCTCTGCTTACAATATAATACAACTCACATAATGATACATGTTAAAAAATTTTATATAAAAATTATAGGGGCTGGTGAGATGGCTCAGTGGGTAAGAGCACCCGACTGCTCGTCCGAAGGTCCGGAGTTCAAATCCCAGCAACCACATGGTGGCTCATAACCATCCGTAATAACAAGATCTGACGCCCTCTTCTGGAGTGTCTGAAAACAGCTACAGTGTACTTACATATAATAAATCTTTTAAAAAAAAAAAAAAAAAAAAAAAAATTATAACTGGCATTTTCTTGGCTTTCTCTACATTAGTACTCAAAGTCAAATATAAATAATTTGAATTATCTTCTCCTTTGTTGATATACAAGCTTTCTTGTAACTGCTTTTTACCAGCCAATATAATGTGTACATATAATCAGAAAGATTTAGCCAAAGGCTTTAATATTTTAGAATTTTTTTCTTTGAGAAACATCCTTTGTTAAGACAGACCAGACTGCTGAAATACATTTGCTTTGAGAAAATGAAATTAGCAAAGACTCAGGTTAAACATCAAATGCTTTTGTCCTATTTAAGGTCTGAGTAGCGATCAGATTAGTAGAAAATGTAATAAATTTTCCATTAAGGCACAGATGGTAAGGATGCTTATCAAATAGCACGAGGCAGTCGGCATTTTCATGATAAAATCTTACCAAATAATGGGTTAATACATTGTCTTTACATCTTTAGCAGGCATAGTGCTTTCTGGCTTTCATGGTAAAATATTTTCCTACTGCTTTATAAGGGTATGAACTACTGAATAAAAAGGATCAAATAAACCTACCTCTTGTCTTGAAAGATGCTGTTGAAGCGATGGTACCGTCTGTTTGTAATGCAGTCTGGTGCACAGCCAAGATGGAGCTGTGCTCCTATTGGTCCAAGCATAATGCAGCTGACAGTTTCCTCTGTGCTCATTTGCATGAGTCCTGCTGTGCTGAGGAGTCGATCATTCATAAACTTGAATAGGGTTGTCTGGGGTATCACCTGCCCCCGCTTTTAATTTTTTGTTTGTTTTTCTCTTTAAGCTAATTTTTCAGATGGGAACTGTTGCTCATTTCCTAGTTTTTTTTTTTTCCCCTCCTATAAAATTTAACGTTCCTCTGTGAACAGTGTAGTGCTAAGGCTAGAACTTAGTCTCTAGAGGTAGTTACCTAGGAAACAGCTGCTCAGGTTAACCTCTTCGGTAAAATGTGCATTAAATCTCATAAGTAAGCTTAAAATTAAAACTTTTTCTCAATATGTTCTCAAGCCTTAACTTCTGGAGTTATGAACACTTGTATTTGGGAGAAATTTTTGAGAGAAAAGAAGTAATATTTTAGTTTTTTAAGTTATAGTAAATTTAGGTGGGTAATTTTTTTCTAAATTGTAAGATACAGACAGCTTTTATGTTTTTAATTGGGTCTAGTCCAACTGGCTTGGCTGTTCATTATTTTTAGTTATGGTGAAAAGAGTCTGGCCTACTCATAGCCGAATCAAGATTTACTTTTAATTAAAAGAATAGTAAGAGCTGTGCATGGCGGTGCACACTTGTAATCCCAGCACTTGAGAGGCAGAAGTTGGCCCCGGTCTGTATAGTGAGTTCCAGATTACATACTGAGACCCGTCTCAAACAAACAATAGAACCCCACCAAAAATCAAACGAACAAACAATGGAACAAACAAACCAGTGGGAGATTGGGTAAATCCTTGATATATATAATCTATTTATCTATATGTTATTTATATCTATAGATAAATCATTATTTATAACATCTATAAATATATAGATAAATCATAGTAAAGGTAAATAAAAATATGTAGATAAATCATTACATTAGTTTCTAATTAGCTATAGCTCCTAGTTATAGGAGTTCATAGAAATGCCCTTATTACATTACAGTAATAAGACTTTGATTGGCATTGACTTAGATAACAAAACTATATGTAGTTCATTATTGATCATTTGTTTGGAGTTTTTAATATACTGTGAATTTTTTTTATTTTTTATTTTTATTTTACCAGTTTTTCTTTTTTAAATACAATATTGTAAGATAAACTTAATACTACTAATTAAAATGCTTGTCTCAATGGTATGGGTCTACCATTCAGCTACTCAGGAGTCTGAGGCGGGATCATAAGTTTAAGACCAATCTAAGTAACTTTAAAAATACTTATTGTTGTATGCTATGGATGCTTTGTCTGCATGCATGTCTGTGCACCACATGTGTGCCTGGTGCCCAGAGACTGGAGGCAGGTGTCAGACCCCCTGGAGCTGGGGGAGTTACAGGTAGTTGTGAGCCTCTGTGTGTGTGTGTGTGCTGGGAATGAACCCTAGTCTTCTGCAGAAGCCGTGAGTGTTCTAACCACTGAGCCTTCTCCCCGGCACCACACTAAGTAAGTTAATGAGACTGTCTCAAACAAAAAGTAAAAATAGGGCAGGGGTTAATTTAAGCTCAGTGGTAGAATCTTTGTCTAGCATTTATGAGGTTCTCGGTTAATGTATATTTATGGATGTCTTTGTCCTGACAAAGTGGCCTATGTCAGATGGAATAATAATGTGTAAAGATCTATATAGGGTAGCATTCCGGATTTACAGCTTGATTTAAATCAATGTCTTGTTACAACCCTCACAATTTTTATGTTTAAAAGAGAACAATTAGAGCTAGGGCACTGGCTGAGTTGGTAAAGTGCTTATTGTGCAAGCAAGAACATCTAAGTTCAGATTCCCAGCATCCATATAAAAGATCTGGCATCCCAGTACTGAGGAGGTGGGTACAGGAAGATTACTGGGGCTTGCCAGCCATTTGGTGAGCTTCAGGTTCCATGAGACACCCTGTTTGGAAAAATGTAGGGGCAGGATAGCTGGCTTGGTGGTAAGAACACTGGCTGCTCTGCCACAGGATCTTGATTTGGTTACAGCACACACGTGGGTGCTCACAACTGTAACTCCAGCTCCAGGCCATCTGATGCCCTCTTCTGGCCTCGGGGCACCAAGGCATTCAAGAGGTAACAGACAAAACACCCATATTCATAAGACAACATTTAAAAAGAAAAAAAGCTAGAGAAGCAGTTGAGGAAGACCAGCCCCCACCCATAGTAAATAAATAAAAGAGGACAGTAAACCTTCCTGCTCGATGGGACTCACTCAGTGTGGTGCTTGACAGGTGACAGGGTCACTGAGAGTGACTGTTATTAAAAGTCTTTCAAATGTCTTGGGGAAAATAACCATATAATTAGTATTTCATAACTGAAACAAATGTATTGTTATTTTTGAGGCAGGGCCTTTTGTAGTGCAGGCTAGCCCTGGAGTTGCTGTGTAGCAGAGCATGACCTTAAAAATTTTGAAATTTTTTAATGTAATTTTTATATGTCTGTATGAGTGTATGCCATGTGTGTGTGAATGTCCTTGGAGTCCAGAAAATGGCATTAGATTTCCTGGAGCTAGCTAGAGTTACAAGTTGTTGTGAGCTGCCAGAAGTGGGCGTTGAGAATTGAATTCATGGCCTCTGGAAGAACAGCAAACAGTTTTGTTTTTATATTTTATTTTATTTTAAGATTTATTTATTTTTAAAGTTTATTTACATGAGTACACTGTAGCTGTCTTCAGACACACCAGAAGAAGGCATATGATCCTATTACAGGTGGTTGTGAGCCACCATGTGGTTGCTGGGAATTGAACTCAGGACCTTTGGAAGAGCAGTTGGTGCTCTTAACCACTGAGCCACTCTCCAGCCCATATTTTATTTTTTTGAAATAACAGATCATTTTCCTTTTCTCCTTTCCCCTCTGTCCCCTCTCATGTACTTCCTCTCATGTGATCCTCCTGCCTCAGCCTGCTGAGTTCTAAGGTTATAATGATGCTACCACCCCTGGAGTTTGAAACATCAGCAGATTAGTAAGATCAGTAAGGCATTCTTTTCTTTTCTTTCCTTTTTTTTTTTTTTTTTTTTTTTTTTGGTGTGGGGGAGGGTGGTGGCTTCGAAACAAGATTTCTCTGTGTAACAGAGTCCTGGCTACCTTGGCCTCTATTTGTAGACCAGGCTGGCCTTGAGCTCACAGAGATCCTTCTGCCTCTGCAGAAGTGCTGGCAGTAAGGCATTTTTAGTGTTGCTAGTTTGGAAACATAGTATGCTTTAATGTGCCAATTGAGTTACTTTTTTCAAAATGATAGGCTATTTCTAAGGGAAAATTTCAAAGGGCATTGTATTTTAGTATTAAAGGAAAGGAAACATGCAATAAAGACTTTTCACTAATTTCAAAGGGTATTATATTACATCTAGAAACTTGTTTTGGATCTCTGACAATTGTTGTGTTTGACTGTGGTTGTTCTAATGCAATCTTTTGTTTAAATGGTTATTACTGAGCTGATGCCAGAAATAGCTTCCCCTTCTTTCCTTATTTAACCACTCTCTCTGTGGACCATCCATGTGGAAGTGTAGATCTGATCTGATAGCTTGCTAATGGAGTGTGTGCTTCTGAAATTCTTTTCTTGAATTTGTAATGAATTTTTTAACCCTTCTGTCTGTGACTCATGCATTTGTGAAACTGTGATGGTATTAGGGTTTTGTCTGTAGGGAGGCAACACAGTGGTAGATGTTTTGAAACAACACATAAGGATTTCTGAGAGGAGAGGGCAAGAAGGGAGGCAGATGAAGAGGAAATTTTGGGGAGATGGATACCAGTCTGACTATTACTTATTTCTTGTGTTTATAATATTTTCTTGTCTAATTATTGGAGGCCTCTAATCAAGTTTAAGGTAGGAGTGGAATGAGGCAAATGTGCTTAGAATTGTCTTTTGACTTGAGTGTGGTGGCACAGAGTTTTAATTCTAGCTGAGGAGGCTGAGGCAGGTGAATTTTTTTTTTTTTTTTTGCTTTTTTTTTTCGAGACAGGGTTTCTCTGTATAGCCTTGGCTGTCCTGGAACTCACTTTGTAGACCAGGCTGGCCTCGAACTCAGAAATCCACCTGCCTCTGCCTCCCAAGTGCTGGGATTAAAGGTGGCCACCACGCCTGGCTTGAGGCAGGTGAATCTTAATGAGCTGGAGACTAGAGTGGTCTAGTAGTGAGACCCTGTCTCAAAACATACAGCAACAACAAACGATTAGTATTTGGGCTTGTGCTGCATCTCAGTGTTCGAGTGCCTAATCTACTCATGGCCCTGAACTTGGTTTATGGCACTCGCCTTCCCAAGCTATATTTTAGTGCTTTTAAATTGCATTTAGCATAGGGTATGATGTAACCTTATAATCCCAACACTTTTGAACTGAGGTGGAGGATGGTGAGTTCAAGACTAACCTATATACATAATGAGACCCTCTCTCTAAAAAGGGTAGGTATGTGGTGGGAATTGATAATTCAGTGTACATGCATGAATCTTGTGAATGTTGCCAAAACAAAGCAGGTGTACTGGCTAGTTTTGTGTCAACTTGACATAGCTAGAGTTATCACAGAGAAAGGAGCTTCAGTTGGGGAAATGCCTCCATGAGATCCAGCTGTAAGGCATTCTCTCAATTAGTGATCAAGGGGCAGGTCCCCTTGTGGGTGGGACCATCTCTGGGCTGACAGTCCTGGGTTCTATAAGAGAGTAGGCTGAGGGAGCCAGTGGAGGCAAACCAGTAAAGAACATCCCTCCATGGCCTCTGCATCAGCTCCTGCTTCCTGACCTGCTTGAGTTCCAGTCCTGCATCCTTTGGTGATCAACAGCAGTATGGAAGTGTAAGCCGAATAAACCCTTTCCTCCCCAACTTGCTTCTTGGTCATGATGTTTGTGCAGAAATAGAAACCCTGACTAAGACAGCAGGATAGACTTCATTGGATGAAAGAATTCAAAGAAGAATATTTATTTTTACTGCTCAAATCATAACATATTATATGAAATGTTAAAATAATTCATTTGAACTTCATTTCCAGATCATAACAATGGATCATTTAACTTGAAAGCTCTGTCTGGAAGTTCTGGATATAAGTTCGGTGTTCTTGCTAAGATTGTGAATTATATGAAAGTAAGTATTTACATGACAAATCATTTTTTTGACTAGAGGGGAATTAGATCTGGGTTTTCAGAAGTTAGATATTTATATAACAAAGCCAAGAGTTATTGAATTATGGATTTTAGTCTGTAGTTTATTTTATGTTGTGTATACTTCAAGAAAGCCCTAAAAGATGTAATGCTTACAGCCTTTATTCCTCTATTAAACTGACATTCCAGCAATGCACTTAACTAAATCTAGTTGACGTTAGAGTCCAGTATACAACTTAAGCTCACCATCTGACTTAAAAAGAGAGTGCCCAAGCAATAGAATGGAATGCTTTTTCAAGATAGTTTCTCTATTCATCTGAGCAAATGAACATATACTTGAAGCAGGTGATGGTGACTGGTCTCTGCTTGGAGAAGAAAGTTAGAGAGCTGGGCATGGTGGCGCACGCCTTTAATCCCAGCACTCAGGAGGCAGAGGCAGGCAGATTTCTGAGTTCAAGGCCAGCCTGGAGTTGTGTTCCAGGACAGCCAAGGCTACACAGAGAAACCCTGTCTCGAAAAATCATAAAAAAAAAAGAAAAAAAAGAAGAAGAAGAAAAAAAAGAAAGTTAGAGAATCAGTTCAGATCTTAGTAAGCTTTGATGCAGAAGAATTAGAGGCTGGGCATCTGGCTGTGTTTGAGTTGTGTAGTTTGTACTTGATCTCTATAGAGACATTTTAATTTATATTTCTCAGTATCAGATGATAGTAAATTTTGACTGTTGTCCATTCATCTATTGCCCTATGTGTAGAACAATTATTAAGATCTACTACTGATAGTAGGATAACAAGAAGGACTGTCCTCCTGGAGAGCTGTCAGTCGGTTGAAGGAAGTCGACTGTGGTTTACAGTCTTCTTAGCTCCTAATTTCCTTAGTAATATACAAATTAGTTAGCAGAGTTATTGTGATGGCAAACCTTCTGATTTGAGCTGCTTTGCAGTTATTGATAAAGTTGATTAGGATAGGTTGATTTAGTTTGCTTTGTATATACCAGTCATCCATCCCACAAGGAAATGAATGTTGCTGTTTTATCTTTGTTGCAAGGTCTGGTGTATGGACTTTGTAGGTGACAACTGTGTCATGATGTATAAAGGTTGAATGTGCCTGAATTTAAGCAAAAAGCCTTGCAAATTGTGAGTGGAAGTAGGCCGGATCCCTTCCCTTCTTCCTTTCTCCCTCCTTCCTCCTAAGGCCTGTTTTGAAAGGACACATGTGCATATCTAATATAAGGTAACTTGTAAACTGGCAGGGTTTGTCAGTTGTCCTCTCCCTCACCTTTAACTTCAGAAGCAAAATAGGTAAATAGAACATCAGAAAAGCTTGTAATAGACTGCTTTAGTTGCTCACCAAAAACCATGAAAAGTTCAAGGAGCGTTATAGGGGAATTGAGATCGATACAGTGATTGTGTAGTTCATTCCTGTGAAGAGACACCATGACCTAGGCAACTCTTACAAAGGCAAACATTTCATTGGGGCTAGCCTACAGTTTCAGAGGTGTAGTTCATTATCATGGTGTGAAGCATGGCAGCATCCAGGCAGATACTGTGCTGGAGGGACTAGAGTTCTACATATCCCATCTTGATCCAGAAAGCAACAGAAGGAGATTGAGTTCCATGATGGGCAGAACTTAAGCATAGAGGATCTCAAAATCCTCCCCTCAGTGATATACTTCCTCCCAAGGCCACACCTCCTAACACTGCCATTCCCCATAGCGCGCTCACACACCACCCAGACTAAAAAGCACACAGAAAAGACAGATGTAAGAACTTTGAAATCAAAACCCAAGAGCATTAGGTATGGGGTTAGACTGTCCAGTATATAAGATCCTGAGAAGGTTATTATATCATAATCTGGCAATTTAAAACAGAAACTGAGACAAGATGCTTAGATTATTATTGGAACTGCTTAGGAAAATAGAGAAGTGTGTCCATTTTAGAAGAATTTATTTATTTATTTTTTATCTTTTTATTTATTTATTTATTTTTGGTTTTTCGAGACAGGGTTTCTCTGTATAGCCCTGGCTGTCCTGGAACTCACTTTGTAGACCAGGCTGGCCTCGAACTCAGAAATCTACCTGCTTCTGCCTCCCAAGTGCTGGGATTAAAGGCGTGCGCCACCACTGCCCGGCTTAGAAGAATTTTTAAAAGTAGTTAAAACAAATTTTTTTATCTTCTAAGTAAGTTTTAAAAGTACTTGGAGCTGGGTTGGAGAGATGGCTCAGCGGTTAAGAGCACTAACTGCTCTTCCAGAGGTTCTGAGTTCAATTCCCAGCAACCACATAGTGACTCACAACCATCTGTTAATGAGATCTGATGCCTTCTTCTGGTGTGTCTGAAGACAGCTACAGTGTACTCATATACATAAAATAAGTAAATAAATCTTTAAAATAAGGAAAAAGTACTTGGAGCTGTCCTCAAGATTGCCGTGTGAGGCATGCCTTGTGTATGAGATTCTAGGTACAACCATGAAAACCTCTGCTACTATTTTTTTTAATGATTTATTTATTTTAAGTATATGAGTACACTGTCACCAGAAAAGGGCATCAGACTCCATTGCAGATGGTTGTGAGCCACCATGTGGTTGCTGGGAATTGAACTCGGCACCTCTGGAAGAGCAGTTAGTGTTCTTTAACTACTGAGCCATCTCTCCAGCTCCCACTGCTACTCTTATATTCAGTTTCTCTCCCAAACTAGAGAACATTACAAGGACTGCCCAGATCCAGCTTTCTCTTTGATTTCTTATTAAATTTATGATGTGCATTTGTGTGGGGATTGAACAAGAAAGTACTTCACACACTGAGTTGTGTCTCTAGCACTCACTCTTAAGTTTTTTTGAGACAAGGTCTCAATTCAGTTGTCCAGACTGGTCTTGAACTTTATTCTACTGCCTTAGCCTCCCAAATACCTAGGATTGTAGGCTTATTCCAGCTGGCCTGGCTTAAATTGGTCTTTTTTTTTTCTTTTTAAAGACTTATTTTTTATATGTAAGTACACTGTAGCTGTCTTCAGACACTCCAGAAGAGGGAGTCAGATCTTGTTAAGGATGGTTGTGAGCCACTATGTGGTTGCTGGGATTTGAACTCNGCNCCTTTGGAAGAGCAGTTGGGTGCTCTTACCCACTGAGCCATCTCACCAGCCCTTAAATTGGTCTTTTAAAGAAATATTTTTTTTACCTAAATCTTAGAGATACATGTCTGACTTGGCCCCAGTATTGGGAGTGTTGTCCTCAATCTGATTTTGTATGATTTCATGTTCTTAATCCTGGTATTCATACTGTTTCAGATATTACATGTTGTATGTTCCTGAAAATATTAGTTTATATATAACTTACTTAAAGCATTTGAAACCTTTCCTAATAGACACGACATCAGCGAGGAGATACACATCCTTTAACTTTGGAAGAGATTCTGGATGAAACACAGCACTTAGATATTGGACTCAAGCAGAAACAATGGCTGATGACAGAGGTAAGAATAGTCTTTAAACTGTTGTAAACATTAGTTCATTACAGAAAGGTGTGTCTGCTACATCTATCTAGGGTTATTTGTTTGTGGTGAGTGTGGTGCTAGACGTGGAACCCAGCCAGCATGTGCTAGAACAGTCCACTATTAAGTCATCTTCAACTGTAGATGTGGTTTACTATTTTGGGGTGGGGTGGGTGATTATACATGTGTGTATGAGACACGGAGAGAGGTGAGGAGAAAGGTGGGTGGGCGGCAAGGTCTCATTGTCGTCCGTGTTGACTTCAGACTCGGTGCACTCTGTGCTTTAGCTTCATGAGTCATTGTGTCTGGCTCAGAGTGGTTTTTTTTTAAATCCTGTAATTTGTTAATATTTTTTACTTTTTCTTAAGAGACTTGATATATAGTCTTGGTTGAATTTAAATGTACACATTTCTGTAATTTGTTTGGCTGTTGGTTTCTATATAATTTTATTTATGTTTTAGAAAGTCTTCTAAGACTACAGGAGAGTTGTGAAGTCTGTGTACCAACTTTGTTTTCATTGTCATAAATGGTAGTTTGAATTTTCAAACTCATAATCTTATATACTCATAAGTTATATATTGCATATATGCTTTAGAAAAATTTAAAGCCTAAGATGTTAGGGACAGTAAACCATTTTATTACATTATTAGCATTCTTTGGTTTGATAAATGAGTTATTTTTTCTAGTTACTCAGAGAAATAATATGATTGTTATGTTTAAATAAATACACACCATTTGAAGAATGTCTAAAACAGTCTCTGACCATGCCAGTTTGCAAGTGAATGAATAACATAACTATTATAACTAATAGCTATTTGAGTGTTTGCTTTTTGAAGTTTATTTTATTTTATTTTTTTAAGGATTTATTTTATTATTATATGTAAGTACACTGTAGCTGTCTTCAGACACACCAGAAGAGGGAGTCAGATCTCATTACAGGTGGTTGTGAGCCACCATGTGGTTGCTGGGATTTGAGCTTAGGACCTTCGGAAGAACAGTCAGTGCTCTTAACTGCTGAACCATCTCTCCAGACCTTCTTTAAAGTTTATTGATGCTAACGAATACTACTTTTCAAGATTAGTGATGCATCTGAGGACCAAATGTGAGCTGGGATATAGTGGTACATGTCTGTAATCCCAGCACTTGGAATAGAAAAGCAGAAGGATCACGGGCATCATTAATTTTATAGTGAGTTCAAAGTCAGTTTGGGCTACAGTAAAACAAAAAAGGAATAGTCCCTAAACAACCAGATGTAATCATTCATTCATGTATTTATTTGAGGCAGGTTCTCACTCACAGAGATCCTCCTACCTCTGTCTCAAATCCAGGGATTAAAGACATGAACTGGAATAGAGAGATGGCTCAGTGGTTAAGAGCACTGGCTGCTCTTCCAGAGGTCCTGAGTTCAATTCCCAGCAAGCATATGGTGGCTCACAACAGTCTGTAATGGGATCTGATGCCTTCTTCTGGTGAGCGTGAAGACGGCATACTCATATATGTAAAATATGTATATATGAACTCATTTACATAAAATACATAAATCTTACAAAAAAATAGATGTGTGCCATCATGACTGGCCTAATTCAATCAATTTATTTTATCAAGTAAGATGTACTTCTTGGTTTTCATACTATAAAGTGATTTGACTTAGTCCAAATCATTGGAGGTCATGTCTTCTGTCACTTACTTACCAGTTACTAAAAGCAGAACCTGCCTAAGACTGTTGTTTTCATTTTATTCTTTTTATGTATGTGTGTGAGTGTGTTTGTTTTTCTATCTATTTATTTATTGGAACAGAGTCTCACTGTGTAGCTCTGGATGTCCTAGAACTCACTGTGTAGACCAGGCTGGCCTCAAACTCATTGCTTCCCAAGTACTGAGGTCAAAGGTTTGTACCACTACTTGTAGCTGAGATCTTACTCTCTAGTACAGGCTGACTCACACTTGGCAGCAGTCTCCTGCCTCGGCTTCCTAACTGCTGAGGTTATAGGTATGAGTCACCACAACCAGCTTCTACCAAAGATTTTTAACTTTAAAATATTTAAACATAGGTGTTGTAGATAATGGTAATAAATATTGGTGATATACAGGTAATGGTAATCCACCTTTAAGTATGCCAGTTTATGTAAATTCAAATTTCATATAGTGACATTAAAATTTTAAATTTTTAAAAATTTTATTTATCATTATTATGACTGTAAGGGTGGGTGGGTACATGAGTGCCACAGTTCACATGTAGCAGCCAAAGGCAGTTTTGTAGATTTATTATCTACTTCTTACCTTTATTTGGAGTTGAACGTGGGTCATCAGGATCCTGTGGCAAGTGCTTTTAGTGAACTCTGAACCATGTTGCCAGCCCAAAGATTATTTTTAGTCATTACTCTTCTTTTTCATTTTCTTTTTCTTTTTCTGTGCCTGGTTGGCACTAGAGAAAGAAGTATGTAGGCTTCTTTTTTTTCTTTTGGTACTGTGGTTTGGACACAGGAAGGACTTTACATCTATTAGTCAAGTACTCACTGAGCTGTGTCTCTGGCCTTCCTTTATCTTTTTGCTTTGAGACCGTTCTAAGTTGTACAGGCTGTCCCGAGTGTGCTCTGTCACCTGTGGTTCTCACTGTGTAATCTTCCTGTTCCAGCCTCCCAAGTAACTGGGCATCCCTCTCCTACCAGGCTGGGCTGCTCTGATCTTGAGGTGCTTCCCTTCTGCTAGTAGCTGTGCACCAGATCTTGTAAGAACCTTAAGTTCAGTAATTGTGTTCTCCTGACATTAGAGGTAGAGTTCCCATGTGCATTCTTGCCATAGCTGCAATGCCAGTTGCTGCCACGAGAGGGGGACTTACTGTCGATTAATTTTTGCTAGTATGAGATAGACTATACTTTGGAGGAGGGATAGGTAATACCTAGTTCACTGTGTTTATTAATAGGTATTTTACTGATTCTTACTTTGTCTTATTTTTTAAATATATTTTTTAAGATTTATTTATTTATTTTATGTATATGAGTACACTGTAGCTGTACAGGTTGTGAGCCTTCATGTGGTTGTGGGGAATTGAATTTAGGACCTCTGCTCGCTCCAGCCTACCTTGCCCGCTCTGGTCAACCCTGCTTGCTTAGTCCTTGCTTGCTCCAGCCCGAAGATTTATTTATCATACATAAGTACACTGTTGCTGTCTTCAGATGCACCAGAAGAGGGTGTCAGATCTCATTATGGGTGGTTGTGAGCCACCATGTGGTTGCTGGGGTATGAACTTAGGACCTTAGAAGAGCAGTCAGTGTTCTTACCCGCTGAGCCATCTCTCCAGTTCTATTTTGTTTTCTAAAAGAGTAAAGGTTCTTCAAAGCAGCTATGATAAAATGAGTTTCTCTATAAAGAATGTATGTAAATAATGTACAAAATTTTCATTTGCTTTTAAATAAGAAGCAAACTCTGTGCTGACTCACCTGTTCTGGGATCCTAGATATCCAGTGTTTTAGGTCTGCTACTTCATGTTCACAAGATACTTCAGTATGCCACTGTGTTGGGTGACGTTAGAATTTAAGAACATACACATGGGGTTTGCTTTTATAAATATATCCAAACTGTGTTATTTTTACAGGCTTTAGTCAACAATCCCAAAATTGAAGTAGTGGATGGGAAATACGCCTTCAAACCTAAGTACAACTTGAAAGATAAGAAGGCCCTGCTCAGGCTTTTAGACAACCACGACCAGCGGGGTCTAGGAGGGATTCTCTTAGAAGACATAGAAGAGGGATTGCCTAATTCCCAGAAAGCTGTCAAGGTAATCTTTCTTTTTCTCCTGCATCATAACTATAATTTGAATTAGTAATGTTGTGCTTTTTTTCTTTATTTTCCTGAGACAGGGTCTTACTATGTATGTAGCCCTGGTTGTCCTGGAACTCGGAGATCTGTCTGCCTTTACTCCTGAAAGGTGGGGTTACCATGAAAGGTGGGCTACCATGCCCAGCATCTTATGCTTTTAAGATATACTTGTTTTTATGCATATATCTCTGGGTATCTGCCCATGTCAAGGAAAGGAGAGCATGTTGGATCCCCTGGAACTCAAGGTACTGCAGGCAGTGTGAGCTGCCTGATGTTGGTGCTGGGAACTGAACTTGTGTCCTTTGGAAGAGTAGCAAGGGCTTTTAACTGAGTCATCTTTCCAGTCTGCTCTTCATGGTTTTAAACTTATGGAAGGAAGGAAGGAAGGAAGGAAGGAAGGAAGGAAGGAAGGAAGGAAGGCAGGCAGGCAGGCAGGCAAGCAGGCAGGCAGGCAGGCAGGCAGGCAGGCAGAAAGAGAAAAGGAAAAGAAAATGAAAGAAAAGAAAAGGGAGGGAGGGAGGGAGGAAGGAAAGAAAAGAGGAAGAATGAAAGGGGGAAGAAAGTGGAGTTATTTTTAAAGTCTTTATCTTGTATATACATGGGGCTTTAGTGATCCAATTAAAATTTGAACTTTGTGGAGCTGGAAGGATAGATGGCTTAGCAGTTGGGTTTGTTCCCAACACCCACATGGTGACTCACAGCAGTGTCTAACTCCACTTCACAGGGATATGACTCCCTCTTCTGACCTCTGAGGGCACTAGGCCCATACATGGTACACATACCTGCATTTAGACAAAGCACTTACACACAAACTAAAAACTACTTTGTTCGGTGCCACAGCGCAAGAAAGAAAATAATCACCTTTGTGTAATGTTAACAGTTTTTTTTTGGGGGGGGGGGNGTTTTGTTTTGTTTTTATGTTGCAGAATGATTTAGTTCTTCAGATTTCTAGAAAGTTTTTCACAAAGGCATTAGCATTTCTCTTGTTATTTGAAATAAACTCTTCCAACAGTAGCATTTGATAACGCTTCCCCAAGGAACTAGAGGCATTGGGACATACCAGGGCCATCACTTACGAACAAGTTCTGATGGCCTAAGGGGTTGGCAGTGAAAGTTATGGTCATGAAGATTACATTTTCGGATTAAATTTGAGGCTCACTTGTAAAAGCTGCTTGTTGCCATTGCATGTTTGGCAAGTGCTGTATCACTGATCTATATCTCCAGCTTGCCTTGCGTCTTCCTAATTGATTTATATGTAAGTTGGAAAAGTCTGAGGTTATGAAATTGTCTTTTGGGGAGGCGTGGCAGTGGAAGAGGGAGACTGGGTCTCACTACATAGTTCTGCCCAGCATGGAACTCTTTTTGTAAACCAGTCTGTCCTTAAACTCACAGAAATGTCTGCCTCCTGAATGTTGGGATTAAAGGTGTGTGTACTGCTACACTGGGCTGTCTTTTTATTTTGAGACAAGACTTGACATGATTGGCCTTAAACTCCTAGTCCTCCTATTCACATCCCCGGTGCTGGAATAACAGATGCACACCACAGTGGAATAATTGACATAATCAGATTTATAAACAAAAGGTTTATTTTAGCTTATGACTTTAGAGGTTTCAGTCCATGCTCAGTTTTATAAGACTATGGCAGGAACATATAGTAATGCCCAGGAAGGAAAAGAGAGGAAGGAGGGGACCTAGACCTCACAGTCCCTTTCAGAGTCACTCCCTCGGTGATCTAAGGGCTTCTTATCTTACCAGGCTCATACTGTGCCACCCTGAAGGCCATGCCTTAAAATGTGGGTCTTTTGGGAGACATTCAGGATTCAACGTGTAGATTTATCAAAAGTAGAACTATCCTAAATTTTAACTTTACAGTATCAAATTTTAACCTGTACAGATGTTGCAAATAATGAGTTGTGACTTGGGCTGAGTGGTTGCATATGTGAGTCAGTGCATGTGTTGTGCTGGTGGGGTGCAGAAGAGGTGTTGAGTCCCTCGCAGCTGCTCATGAGTCACCAATGGGTGCTTGGAACTGAACAAGTGCTCTTACCTGCTGAAGCAAGCGCCCTCCAGCCTGGCCTCATTCACATTGTAATGCTACAAGATTCCCTGAACCTTTATATTCTGCGTAACTGAAGAGCACCCGTCAACATGTACTCTTCACATTGTTTCTAGTCATTACCAGTGTGTTTGAGTCTGACTTTACCAGTGTTTGTGTTTTTGTAACTAGCTTATTTTTATATCCTTACAGCTCAAATGTTGCAGCATTTGGGAGGATTTCCTCCCTTTTGTTTGTTATATGTGTACATTGCATTTTGTTGATCAAGTTATCTACTTTTATTTCTTTTGGTTTTGGTTTTTCTAGACAGGATTTCTCTGTGTAGCCATGGCTGTCCTGGAACTTGCTCTGTAGACCAGGCTGACCTCAAACTCACAGAGATCCCCCTGCCTCTGCCTCCTGAGTGCTGGGATTAAAGCATGTGGTACCACTACGTGGTTTAAATTTTATTTTAAAAGATGAAATTTGGGGCACTGAGGAGATTGTACAGTAAGTAAAATGCTTGCTGTACAAGCATGAGAACCTGAGTTCAGGTTCCCAGTGTCCACATAGCAGTATGTGCTTGTATCCCTAGCTCCAGGGTGCATTAAACCAGGTAGGCCTTAAGGTCTCTCTCGCTGTCCAGGCAGCCAAGGTTCAGTGAGAGAAGCTGTCACACAAAACAAGGTGGAGATCAGTTGATGAAGAAGATATCCAAAGTTGACATCTGGATTCTGCACTTGTGCAATCACGGTCAAGGACACACAGACACACATACACCTTTATGTTCTTTGACAGATATCTAAGAAGTTCGACAATATCCTTGAAGATAAAATTACTGAAGAAAGAAATTCAGCTCCAACCTGGGGCATGTAGACCCTAATGATTTACTGTGGGTTGAAATAAAAGAAGCCTGTTATCTCTCTCTCCTATATATAGAAACAGATTTCGTGTGTATGTGTGTGTGTGTGTGTGTGTGATAGTATGTATCATATATTATGTATAGTATATATTTTTAAATGAGTAATTTGATGTTAATTAAAATTTTGTTTATCTTCAAGGCTTTAGGGGACCAGATACTGTTTGTAAGTCGTCCTGATAAGAAGAAAATACTATTCTTCAATGATAAAAGCTGTCAGTTTTCTGTGGATGAAGGTGAGCCATTTTGTTCAGATCTTACAGTTGCAAACATATTTCAGTTTTGAGGTGATAAAGTTTGCAGTACTTACAGTTGTAATTTAATATTTAGCTAAAAGATACATATCTATTATGCTACATCTTAGAATGCATTTGAAATGCTGACTTGAAAGGTTTTAAATAATTTGTACATGAAATTACAATGTAGCAGTTTGCTTTAATTTTTTTTTTTTTTTTTTTTTTTTTAATAATGAATGTGTGCTGGCATGTATTTTTTTGCACCACTTGCATGCCTGATGCCCAGAGGCCAGAAGAGGGTATTAGAGCCTTTGAAACTATAGTTACAGATCATTGTGAGCCACCTTGTGGTTACTTGGAATCAAACCCAGGTCTTCTGGAATAGCAACGAGTGCTCTTAACCAATAAGCCAACTCTCTAGCCCTAGTTCCTGTTTTTTTTAATGCTGAGATCTCACTTGTACAAAGTAGAATTCAGTTTTTTTGTTTTTGTTTTTTTTTTTTAAAGATTTATTTATTTATTATATGTAAGTATACTGTAGCTGTCTTCAGACACACCAGAAGAGGGAGTCAAATCTCGTTGCGGATGGTTGTGAGCCACCATGTGGTTGCTGGGATTTGAACTCAGAACCTTCGGAAGAGCAGTCAGGTGCTCTTACCAGCTGAGCCATCTCACTAGCCCCTAGAATTCAGTTTTGAATCCTGCGGCTGTTTCCTTGGTTTTTATTTTTAAAAATTTTTTTTTTTCTTTTTTGGTTTTTCGAGACAGGGTTTCTCTGTTTAGCCCTGGCTGTCCTGGAACTCACTTTGTAGACCAGACTGGCCTCGAACTCAGAAATCCGCCTGCCTCTGCCTCCCGAGTGCTGGGATTAAAGGCGTGCGCCATCACGCCTGGCTTTTAAAAAGTTTTATTACTGGCTCTGGGCATGGTGACCCAGCACTCAGGAAGCAGAGGCTGGTCAATTTCAGTGAATTTAAAGACAGCCTGGTCTATAAACCTATTCAAAGTCAGGGCTACACTGCAAGACAGTTTCACTGTATGTGGGACTGGATGGGAGGGCATTTCATAGTGTTTATATCGTGGTAAGCGTATTTCCCTCATGTCTTCCTTGCCTTTACTTTCTCACCTTTCATGGATTTCTTTATTGTGATCATAAGCTGCTAAAGACTTGGTGCATGATGGAAAATATAAATATTTGTTGGTGACTGATATTCTCTTAGGAATCCTAGGAACCAGATTTTGTAAGAAAGAAATTCATGCTTTTCCTTTATAGCAATTATATACTTGTGTGCTATGCTGTTTTGACTTGACCTTCAGAATTTATGAGGTGTGTGTGTGTGGAGTGTGTGTGTGCGCGTGCGCGTAGTTGAATCCATTACCTCCGATTTGCTGGGCAGGCACTACCACTGAGTTCTGTGTCCAGGCCTCTAGCGTATTCTTCTCATCTCTCTGTTTCAGCATCTCTTTCTCTTTGTCCAGCATGAGTATGTCACTTAGTTCATTCAACCTTTGCCTTGGCACCTTTGATGTATCCACATATTCTCAGTCACAGCTTTTCGTGTGAAGCTTGTTCTGCAGCATGCCTGCTCTGGAAGATGTTTGAGTTGAGGTGAGTTGTTGATAGAAAAGAGGTTGGGATAGACCACTAGCCCACTGAAAACTTCTTGGGGGCAGTTTGTGGAGCCATTTCAGGAATATTATTTGTTTAGCAGTAGTAAGTCCATATACTTTTTTTTATATTTATATATTCAACATTCTGCCTGCGTATATAGCCACAGGCCAGAAGAGGGCACCAGATCCCATTAGAGATGCTTGTCAGCCACCACGTGGTTACTGGGAATTAAACCCCAGACCTTAGAAGAGCAGCCAGTGCTCTTAACCTGGAAGCTCGCTCTCCAGCCCCCAGCCATGGATTCCTACAATCTTCCCGCTGAACTATTAATAGTTCCTGTCTCTAATGTGATTTTTTTCTAAGAATATAGCTGCTTGGCTTTCCCAGCCGCTTTCTGTTTTGTCTTTTACTCTAGTTTAGTTTGTCATTTTATATGTCCTTTGTTGGTCTAAAATCTTATTGTTTGGCTGACAGAGACACATGGGAGTTTTTATTCCCTTACCTCTCCAGATTATATAAGTAATGGACATGACTACATACATGGGGTAAAATTTCACATACTAAGGAACAAATTTTGTTAGTAGCTTATTCTTCTAGTTTGATCTTTGCACTACAGATATTCTCTAATGATGTATAGTTGATTAACTGTCCACTACACGTGATAAATAGATTCTACAGTGTTTGCCTGTGCCACAGCAAGTGTCTTGTATGTGGGATAAGGTGTATTGGTGAAATAGCCATATCACTCAGGAAGATACTGGAGAGGTAGACTGAGGAAAATAGTTTTGCTTCTTTTAAGATCTTTGTTTTTGCTTACTTATTCAATATATTATGAAATGTTTTCCTAGATTGTTCACTACTGAACCATGGTCAACACTCCTGCAGTTGGACTAACCTTTGGTGTCAGATATTTGGTCTCCATCTCTGTCTCATTTGAACTGAACCTGGATCAAGAGTAGTATGCACTCCAAATGATAGGAACATTTGTCCGGACCCATTGCTCAGATTTCTACTTCAGATTGGTCAAGTCTAGCTTCTTCCCTGCTCTCCTTGTCTTCTTCTTTTTTTTTTTTTTTTGTTAGCGTATTAGGTTCCTTGAATACTAGAACGTGTTCAGTACCATAGTATTGAATTGGTTGCCTTTTGCTTTGACAGTATTCTTAGTTTCTTCTTTAGCTTTATGTTAGTTTTTTTCTTGTTTTTTGTTTTTTTTTATACAGGGTTTCTCAAAAACTGCCTGGCTTTTTAAATTTTCTGTTTTGTGTGTCAGTCACACTACATTGTGGTTTCTTTCAAAATAATTTATTTACAAATTGCATCTTTAATGGCAACAGATTTGCAGAAGATAGCTTCTAGAACCTTTTTAACTTTCTATTATTCCACTTTGTAATTGCCAACTTTTTATACTTGGTGTGGCTTCCTTAATTCTTTTTTTTTTTTTTTTTTTTTTTCGAGACAGGGTTTCTCTCTGTAGCCCAGGCTGGCCTTGAACTCAGAAATCCACCTGCCTCTGCCTCCCGAGTGCTGGGATTAAAGGCATGAGTCACCATGCCCGGCTGGCTTCCTTAATTCTTGATCAAACTATTATTTTACTTTTATTGCTTCTTGTTATTTTTACTTTAACAACATAGAATCTGTCAGATCACTTGCTACCTATTAAAAATTTGACTAGCCGGGCAGGGTGGCCCATGCCCTTTATCCCAGCACTCGGGAGGCAGAGGCAGGCAGATTTCTGAGTTCGAGGCCAGCCTGGTCTACAGAGTGAGTTCCAGGACAGCCAGGGCTATACAGAGAAACCCTGTCTCGGAAAAACAAAAAAACAAAAAACAAAAAAAACAAACTAAACAAGTTTCACACAGTTTTAATGGTTGTTGATTTGCTTCAGTACTTGAGTAATTGATGTGTTATATATTTTCATGGAGTTTTAAACATGTGCATGTTCTTTTTTGTTTGTTTGTTTTTGTATCTTGTTTGAGACATTTCTATTGTGGGTGGTTGTGGTTATCCTTAACTTTTTTTTAAAAAATTAATTTACTTATTACATGTAAGTACACTGTAGCTGTCTTCAGACACAGCAGAAGAGGGTGTCAGATCTCATTACAGATGGTTGCTGGGATTTGAACTCAGGACCTTCGGAAGAGCAGTCAGTGCTCTTAGCCTCTGAGCCATCTCTCTAGTCCCTATCTTTAACTTTTAAGACAATTTTATGTGTATGGGTATTTTGCCTGGATATATCTGTTCACCAAGTGCCTGCCTGGTGCTGGAGGAGGCCAGAAGAGGGAGTTGGATACCTCGTAAACCACCATGTGCGGGCTAGGAATTGAACCTAGGTCTTCTCAAAGAGCAGCCAGTATTCTCAACCACTGCTGTCTCTAGCCCCTCTTTAAGTTTGTTAATCAGTCCTGGTGCCATTTTATATTTGTCTTTTATGGGCATTCTACCCTTCCTTTATTTTGAAAATTGTACAATTTTTGTTTCTCTTACTCTCTACCAACTTTTTTTTGAGAAAAGCATCTCACAGTGCTATTCTGGTGGTGTAGACTCATGCTCTGGCCCTGGCTCTGTAGATGAGGCTGGACTTTAACTCAAAGTTTCCTAAAGTGCTGGAATAAAAGGTATATGCCATCACACCAGGCTTTCTACAAACTTTGTTTTTGACAGGTTCTGGGTTTTTGCTTTAGTCTCTGAATGCTTATTTGTAAACCTACTAAATAATTTGTTCTGTGTGCCGTAGTCATTAAGTGAAGGCGTTCCACTAAAGGGCTTAATCATTTCTTCCTACATTTGTTTATCTACTGCATGGCGACGTGCCCACTGTGGCACACATGTGGAGGACTGCTTGTAGGGGTCAGTTCTCTTCTTCACACATGTGGGTCCTCACAGCTGAACTCAGTCCATCAGGCTTGGGATACAGTGTGCCATCTTACCTGCCCTGAAGCTTACATTTTGAAGAAGACGATACATATCTAAAAATATTACACATAGTCAGTACACTAGTAAAGACCTAAATAAGCGTTTTGCCATGCTTGTTTAAGGGGGGGAAGGTGGGTGGAGTTCACAGGTGACCTCTGTGAAAATAGATGAGGTCAGCGGAAACCAGAGCCACGCGAGCCAGCCAGGAGCGCATCCACGTGTGATTCTGCAGAGACACCGCTGGGTCTAGTCTACTGATGTTTGCTTAACCAGACTTAGTAAGCTGGCTTTTTATGACAGTCGTTTTGTTACTTTTATTCTTCTGAAATCTAAATATAACACATAAGCTTTTTAAAAAATATTTTTAATTTTATATGTATGGGTGTTTTGTCTGTATCACATATATGCATGGTTCCTGTGGAGACCAGAAGACTGATTTGGGTTTCCTAGCACTGGGGTCTCATCTATGAGCTGCTCTGTGGGTGCTGGTAATCAAACCTTAGTCTTCTGGAAGAGCAGCCAATGCTCCTAACTACAGGTTCATATCTTGAGCTCCAATATAAACTTCTAATGTATAATTTGTTTAAAAGTCAGTAGGGTACTAAATGTAATGTGAATGATTATATTTAAATTTTGTCTTTGAATATTTATAAGTAGTCAGGCATAGTTAATGCCTGAAATGTAATATAAATGAAATAACTGTCAACTTAAATGTGGAGTTACCATGACTCCACATATGTGATACATGATAGCTGTAGGTAACCAGTAGATGTTTGATGCATGGGCAGCAAAGTGTATGTGCTGTAACTTGTGATTTCCTTCAGTTGTTCACAATTCTTGGTGACGTTCTAAAAGATGAAAAGTGTACCTTTTCTGTGCTTTACAATAGCAAGCCATTCTATATACTGTATACAACGTAGAAAATGAATTAAAATGACACAAAATAGTTGTGAACAGTATTGAATTATAAACTCCATTTAATATAAACTGATATTTTTCAGTAATTGATACCTTCCAGTAAAGATGATGGGAGCAGAATTTTTAACTTTGGCAGCATTGACATTTGAGGCCGAAATGTTTGTTGTTGCTGTAGAGGCTTCTGTGCAATAAAGAACCTTTACCAGCATTTCTGGCTTGTTTAACTGTCAGACACAGCTTCCCATGGTGTGAGGCCATAGCTGTCGCTGTATATTGCCAAATATCCCTTGGGAGACAGACTTGCTCTGGGGGAAGATTGGATTAAAGATTCAGTTAATATTTATGAAAGAGAGAAAATGAGCCGGGCGTGGTGGCCCACGCCTTTAATCCCAGCACTCGGGAGGCAGAGGCAGGCAGATTTCTGAGTTGGAGGCCAGCCTGGTCTACAAAGTGAGTTCCAGGACAGCCAGGGCTATACAGAGAAACCCTGTCTTGGAAAAAACAAAACAAAACAAAAAAACAAAAAACAAACAAACAAAAAAAAAAAGAAAAAGGAAAAGAAAATGGATTGAGATATGATTTATTACCTTAAGTACTTTTCTCACGGGTTCAGTTATTTACCACACTCAGTGAATAACGGTTTTATTGACCTTATAGGCAGTGATGTGAGAACCCCATTTTGCTATGTGTTATTCAGTAGTTTAGGTGTATTTCAGTTTATATGTTCCACTTACCAATGAGTTTATCAGGATGTAACCTATTCATTGTAAGTCACACATCTGTATGGTGTAACATGTTGCATGTTTTATAATCATAGAGTGCTCTAGAGACATTGTAGGGAAGAGTCATGGACAAGAGCCCTGAGGATAACATGATGTTTTAGTAGATATCGGTATAAATCACTGATGTAAAATTTTTAGAAAAAGTTTTGTTTATGATGTATTTCCATGTAAGGCCAATTGAAAATCTACAGGTTTTGGAGTTGGGGTACTGTAGTAGAGTGTTTGCCTAGCTTATATGAGGCTCTGTCATGGCACAATGTGATGTTTGTCTTTGATATGGTGGCATTTGTGGTGGTGTTTGTTTTAGCCCACTAGGTGTCAGTCTCCACTAGAAATGCTCTTCAATGGACAAGTTTCAAGCAAGTGAAAGATCACCCTTAATTTTGTCTATAATAAAAACACGTGTTCTATAGTTTTTTCTGTAGGAATTTTCTTAATTAAGAAATAAACAGAATATTTAAACCAAAGCGTGCATTTAATTTCAAAAGGACATTTATTTCCTTAAACCAGACTCTTACTAATTTAGATATATCAATGTTGGTGGTTAAGGAATGTAAGAGAACAGTCCGAGGAATTAAATCTGTAGCTTCGACAAGATCTCCCTTTCCCTGGAAACTGGGGATCTTTACCTTGTGAGTTTATGATGATTAAATAAAAAGGAACCTGGTGCCTAATTAGTACATAGAAATTGCTAGCTGCTAGAAGTAGTAGTATTGAAAATATAGTATCTAGCCGGGTGTGATGGTGCACACGCCTTTAAGCCCAGCACTTGGGAGGCAGAGACAGGTGGATTTCTGAGTTGGAGGCCAGCTTGGTCTACAAAGTGAATTCCAGGACAGCCAAGGCTACACAGAGAAACCCTGTCTTGAAAGACCAAAAAAAAAAAAAAAAAAAAACCGAAAAGAAAAGAAAATATATTATCTAAGAAACAAGTTGGTTTAGTCCACCTATCAGGCCACTTGCTATCCTGACTCAAGGTTTTGTAGTTTTGGATTTGACTAGTTAAATAGGAAAGAAGTAGACGGATTTTAGTAGTCTGTGCTACATTTGCAACTATCTTCTACAGGTACATAGTTTAATGGCTCTTGGTATTTCTGATGGGAATCCCTGTAATGGACTGACTTTCTCCTCGTTGCTGGTAGTGTTTTTTTAGAAGCTTAAATGTTTTACCTTTATCCCTAGAGTTCCCAGATCCTTCTAGCAGCTATCGTTGTTGAGTCTTTACTTGCACTCTGTTGCTCTTTTAAGTGATGATTTAGTTTTATTTTTGTGGTGTTGTGGATGGACCTAGGGCCTTTTGCATGTTGGGCACATTCTTTGCCACAACATGATGTCTCCAGAGCATTCTATTTTGATGGTTTGGTGACATGTATATACTTTAGCACAATTTTTATGCAGATCGAAAGTTTCCTTGTGTGTGTGTGTGTGTGTGTGTTTGTGTGTGTCTGTGTGTCTGACTAGCCATATGCTATTATGAGTGAAGCTTGGTGTCATGCATACATATGGCCATTTTGTTTGTTTGTTTGAGACAGGATCTGTCTACATAACTCTCTCTCTGTCCCTGAACTCACAGTTACTGCCTTGGCTTCCCACAGGTTGGACTGTAACCTGTAAGCTGAAATAAACGCTTCCTCCTTGAGTTGGATTCAGTAAGTGTTTTATCACTGTAACAGACAGCAAAACAGAACACCTCTGCTTCAGAAATGCCTTCCTTCACAGGCGTTAGCAGAGGTGTGTCAGGCCAACAGTGAGGATTGTGTGTCTGCTACTGTCTACCAAACCACCAGCCTGTCTATCAGAGATAACACTTTCACTGTCTCTACTTTGGTCCGCTCCTGAGTTCAGTCTAGTCCCGGTGTTATAGTGAATCCAACTTAATTTGTTGTTTTTGTTTTTTGTTTTGTTTTTTTTTGGTTTTTCGAGACAGGGTTTCTCTGTATAGCCCTGGCTGTCCTGGAACTCACTTTGTAGATCAGGCTGGCCTCGAACTCAGAAATCCGCCTGCCTCTGCCTCCCGAGTGCTGGGATCAAAGGCGTGCGCCACCATGCCTGGCTTTGTTGTTGTTGTTTTTTAAGCGACCTGACAATATTAGAGAAAATAAAGATTCAACTGGGTATGGTGGCACACACCTTTGGTCCCCCCACTTGAGAGGCAGAGATAGGTGGGATCTCTGAGTTTGAGATTACCGTGATCCACAAAGTCCCAGGACAGCCATGCTACAGAGAGAGATACTCTGGGAAAACAACAACGACAAAAACAACAAAATCATCAAAATTACCTTGCTTTTTTTTTTTTTTTTAAAAATATTTATTTATTTATTATATGTAAGTACACTGTAGCTGTCCTCAGACACTCCAGAAGAGGGAGTCAGATTTCCTTACAGATGGTTGTGAGCCACCATGTGGTTTCTGGGCCATCTTACCAGCCCCTTACCTTGCTTTTTAATTTGTAATTTATTAGACATGTTTTATAAACTTAAAAAGTTTATTCCACTTTGTACCATTATTAAACAATTTGTATCAAATATGTTAAAAAGCAATTAAATTTGGGGTCCTCTCAAAACACTATTGAAATTTGCTTTGTCATCTGATGTTCATCTTAAATATTTGAGTAGCGATAAAATATCTATATAGTTTCATTGATAACAAATCTTATAACAGGCTAGAGAAAGGCAAAACGATAAAGTCAGAAAATGTTCTGAAAATTATTTAGTAGCCATGTTTTTAAAAGGAATAGTTAAGTTTTATTTTAGTGCATGAACAGTATTTATCTTAGATTGAATTACTATTGCTATATCACCATGACCAAAGCAAGTTTGTGAGGAAAGGGTTTATTTGGTTTCTACTTACATAGAACTGTTCATCATAGAAGGAGATCAGGGGGCAGGAGAAATGGCTCTGTGGTTAAGAGCACTGACTGCTCTTGCAGAGGTCCTGAGTTCAAATCCAGAAACCACATGGTGGCTCACAACCATCTGTAATGGGATCTGATGCCCTCTTCTG
>NC_034608.1:50922338-50947672 GCF_900095145.1 Mus pahari
AGATCCCATTACAGATGGTTGTGAGCCACCATGTGGTTGCTGGGAGTTGAACTCAGGACCTCTGGAAGAGCAGTCAGTGCTCTTAACCACTGAGCCATCTCGCCAGCCCCCCGAGACCAAATTCTTAAGGCACAGATATTTAACTACTAGATATAACTGCTAGACACAGAATTTAAAATGACCGTTAATGTTGACCTAAGTAGTAGAAAAGACCAGACCAACTGTATGATGAAGTGGAATATGTCACTAAGAACATCTAATGGAAAGTGTGGTGACAGAGCTGAGGAGCAGCTCCAGTAGCCTCTCAGGAAACATGATGTAACCAAGGGGAAATTAAATCTTGAGATGTAAACAGAAGAAAGTGTGAAAAACCAAACTGCATCCTGGAGCTGCAGGACAATATCACATGGTCTTCATGGAGAATTGCAATCTCAAGGGGATGGTGGAAGAGACAGTTGAGTATCAGTGGCCAAGAATTTTCTAGAATGAATGACATCAAACCAGGATGGATCTAAGCACATGAGATAAATCATCCCTCTCCAAACCAACGAAGGAGGAAAACATCAGACTTGGTTTATTCAGACTGCTATCTACTGAAGATGCAGTGAAGAGAAAGAGTCATTACAGAGGAACAGATAATTACCGAAGAGCTCTTAAAACTCTGTGTGTCTGTGTATCTTTAATCTACATCAAGTTGACTGCTGCACATGATATAAGGAACCTGCCTTTTCTGCTTGTAGATTCAATTATTTTTCTGGCACACTTTATTTTGTGTGGGGGTGTTTTGTATGTACTTATGTATGTACTGTATGTACTTATGTGCCTCCGGCCCGTAGAGGCCAAAAAAGGGCCTAATCCTGAAACCAGAATTAAGAGATGGCGTGAGGGAGCCACCATGTGGGTGCTGAGGGTGCCAACCAGGGTCCTCCGGAAGAGCAGTTGGTGCTCTTAAATGCTGGGCTATCTATCACCCCAGCCACACTTACTCCCCAAGACATTAATAGAGACTTTGTTTCATTTTCTGCTTTTACATTATTAAAACTCAATTGAGATATTTACTGTATTAAGATAATCCTTTCTGTACTCTATTCTGTTTAGTAGGTTGACACTTCTTATTTTTATGCTGCTGTGATTACTGTAGCTTTGTAATGTGGTTTGTGGTCATGTTGTCTCTTGCCTCCAACTCTGCTCCTTTTAGCTTAAAATTGCTGTCTTAGTCTTCTGTTAAGAAGTGTCACAGACTGGGTGAGTTATAAAGCAAAGAGGCTTTTAGTCAGGGACTTTCTTCCTGGAAGAGTTATGTCTTCAGACGCCCCAGAAGAAGGCGCCGGATCTCATTACAGATGGTTGTGAGCTACTGTGTGGTTGCTGGGATTTGAACTCAGGACCTTCAGAAGAGAGCAGTCAGTGCTCTTAACCGCTGAGCCATCTCCTCAGCCCGAACTTTGACTCTCGAAACAATGCATTAGTCGCTTGCATGTATTCACATGCACATTGCTTTAGTCACCGTTTGTTTGCTTTAGATTGAAAGAGTTTGAAAAAAATTTATTATATTTTTTATTTTTTTATTTTTTGCATGGGCATTTGGCCTGCATGTATGTTGGTGCTCTTAACTGCTGAGCAGGGCAGTGGAGGTTACACGGGCTGAGAGCCCCTAGAACCTGAGTTAGAGATATCTGTGAGCTGCCATGTGAGTGGGGGCTGGGGACCAAGTCATGGGTCCCCTTGTAGAACAGCCTCAACCACTGAGCCGTCAGGTAGCTTGCATGGTTGTGGACTGGCAAGGAGGGTGTGTGTGTGCTGGTGTAGGGTTGGCATGATAGTCAGGCATGCACCCTCCTCGGCTGTGGTGAACAAGAAGCCTGGTGCACAGAGCACACTGTAAGGCTTTGCCAGCACAGGTGGGCTGTGTGTGGGAAGGGCTTCAGGGCTCTTAGTGAGCCTGCTCAGTACAGCTGCTTTTAGGAGCAGAATTTAAAGCATGAAGAATTGGGTTTTTGTACATGTCCAGTATGAGAATGAGATATGCAGGCTAGACACCTACCTTTTTCCTTTGTTCATAATAGGGAGTGTTCTCAACCTACCCTCTTCTTCTTCCTCCTCTTCTTCCTCCTCCTCCTCATTGTTGTTGGAATGGAAGTGCTAACTGCTTCTCTTCCCTTTGAAAATGGGAGAAGCTTGAGTTACACCACCCTCCTCTAACTAAATCATGAAAAGTAGAGTGCACTGGTGGCCCTGTCGCTGCTGCCTTCCACGTCCCACGGCCTTCTGCTGCTGTCTCAGCACTTGACATACTTTTGACATTTTCTCTGTGTCTGTCTGTCTCACTCTTTCCTTTTTTCTTTTTTGAGACAGTGTCTCACTATGTATCTTCATTGTCTGCTTGGAACTTGCTATTAGGCGGAGCTGGCCTTGAACTTGCAGAGGTCTGCCTACTTTGCCTCCTGAGTGCCTGCTAGGGTTTAAGGTATTTCTTTGTTTTCTTAGTTAAATCTAAGATGTACTAATTTAGGCCCAGGACAGATAATATTCAAGGTGAATTTTGATCACCAAGATGCTGTGGTTTATACAAATTTATGATAAAATAATTACTGTCTTGGTACAGAATTCCAGAAACTGTGGAGGAGTGTCACTGTGGATTCAATGGATGAGGAGAAAATTGAAGAGTATCTGAAGCGACAGGGTATTTCTTCCATGCAGGAATCTGGACCAAAGAAAGTGGTATGTATTCGTTATAAAAACAGTTTAGACCCTTCTTCTCTGAACGGTTAGCTGTTCCTCATCCTGCTCTCCCAACAGTGAGGGAGGGATTCTCTCTGATGGAGACAGCACAGAAATTCACAGCCTCTCATTTTACTGACTTGGTGCCCAGGAGAGCTGTGTTAGGCTTCTGTGCCTGCCTGCTCTTTTCCGGTGGAGGTTATAAAGCTTTGTGGTATGAGAAGGCACAGGTCTAGTTGGAGGCTGTGTATGTACTGTGAATGGGGTGTTTGAGGCCAGACCTCCAAGCAAGAACCAGGAAAGGCTCAGAACCCCGTGCCTGTGCTGCTGGTCTTTGGGCTTGTGAGTAAATCTTAGCCATCTGCCCCCTGGGGTCACTTGTGTTTAACTGTATTTACCTTGTCCTGCAGGCCTCTGTTCAGAGAAGGAAAAAGCCTGCTTCACAGAAGAAGCGACGGTTTAAGACTCACAATGAGCACTTGGCTGGAGTGCTGAAGGACTACTCGGACGTTACCCCTGGCAAATAGGGAACACTTTTATTCTTAGACACAGTTCCAGACACAGTCAAGATCTTTCTTGATGCTTGGGATCCCAAGACTTTCTGCCTTCCTGTCTGCTCCTCAGGACCGAGGAGAGGAGCGGTTCAGTTTACAGAGCAGGATTGGATTACCAAACTCACTCTTTTCCTCCAGCAGGCCAGGGGGGATGGGTGTTCCTGTTTAACTTTCTGGGCTGGTTGGTTTTATTTTATTAGAAAGACACTTCGCATGACACTCAGGTGTCTGCTATTTATCTTGATTTCTAAATGGTTCTGGATTCCATGTTTTCTCTATTCTTATAGAAGAAGTTGGAGGATAGTGCTGAATGCAGTTTTTGTTTATTCCAAGAAAAAATATTTATAATAAAATCATTTGTAGGAAGCTGTTTAAGAAGTTAGGAAATTCTGTTTGACTCTTACTTCTTGAGAATGGCAGAGAGCAGCTGCAGTCCCTGACTTGTCTGGATGGGTGTTCAGGGTGTGACAAAGATTAGAGTCAGTACTGCTGGCACACAGGGTATGCCTCTGGTTAATAAGCTAAGCAATAAAATTACACTACATATAAATGTTAATGCTTTGTCTTAAAAGGCTAAGTCAGTTTAGTAAGTTGGATTTGTGATTTGCTACCACCTTGAACATGGATAAGGAAACTCTTCTTGCCAACCTGGACATATCCCAGGTTTACCATATCCCGGCTCTCACTCGGGTGAGAGCTGTCCTGCCGCTTCTGGTGAGGGGCCCTCGGTCACCTGTTAACAGTCCATGCAGTTCCAGTCAGAGCCATCACCAAGATGGTGAATTTTGAGGGTTATCACTGTACTGTAAGAAGGCATCTTCTTACCTGCAGTTCCCTCTAATGTGTACCATGCTCCTGAGTGGATCACTGGTCTCATCTCACATATTAAATGATGTTGGAGTATAAAAGCCAGGTTTGGCGTCCTCAGGAAAGGTGGGACTGTAGCCCAGGCACTGGGCCTCTGGTGAATACTCCAGTCCACTGCTTCACCTTCCTCACTTCCCAGCTCCAAAAGACGGTCTAAGGAGATGTCACAGACTGGTTTCCACATCAATCAGAAGATAAGAAACGTACCCCTTGGTTGCTGTCTGAAAGCTTTTGCTGGTAAGGATTTATAATAGTTATGGCATCAAGTTAGCTTTCCCCATAAACCTTGAACTCACTTATCTCCCAGCAGGTACCTCCACTTGAAACCATGTTCTTCAAGCTAAGTTATGGCACAGGTCTGAAAGTGCAAGTCTGTCTGTCTGACTGCTTCGTCTGGCTTTATAAGAAGGCAGACACGTGCCTCTGTGTCCTGGTGATTTCTAGCTCAGTCTGTTCTCATTTGTTTCCTTAGGGACTGGCCTGATAATTGATTCTAATTTTTTATCTCCACAGAAATGAAGAAACTAAATCTAGCAAAATGAAGTATCTAAGTAATTGGCAAACTTGCAAATTCTCTGATTTTGTTTTGCATTGTCTTACAAGCAGTTCCGTTTGTTATTCTCTCTGCTGAAGTACTAGACTGTATTCCTGGGTGATGTGTAGGGAGTAGGTCATCTCTGTGGTTGTGTTCAGTGGCCATGATATAAAAGAAGGGATTCTGGCAGCAGCTCTTCTGGGTGACTAAAGACTTCCTCCAGAAATTTCAAGTTGAAGTCTTGGTCTCACCTCTGCCTGTTTGTGTCAGATCTGCTGCCATTTAGAAGCAGGTGGGAATGGGCATGGCTGGGAGAGCTAAAAGGCATCTGATCTATAATTCATCACGAGAGGCTTTTAGGACTAGCTAACAGATGTAGTGGAACTTAGATAAAGTATAAAAAAAAAAAAAAATGACCATTTGGCTGCTGCTGTCACAGCCTGTAAGTATGGTCAGATGATGGGTGGACCCAGGGGATGGAGAAACACTCAAGACTTGTTGATGTGAGTATTGGGGAGAGCCGATGTAGGAACTTGAGTCTGGCTGCTTCTGGGGAGTGCACGGATGCAGTCCTAGACTCCTCTCCTGAGCCTTTGTTTGCAGTCACTAGAGCGGAAGAAGCATGCTCTGAAGGTAGGCACTCATGTGGGACAGATACATCTGGATTTGTGAATTTCCCAGTCCTTGTAATGGCACTCGTCCCAGGCATAGAAGGTGAAACTCAGTCCCCCCCTTTTTTTTCTAGTACCGTTATTTTGCTTTGATTAATTTTTGGGAAGGTTGGGGTTTTTCTGACTGCTGTTTGCTAGCTGAGACTAGTGCTGTGCCTGGGAAGCAGTCATGCCCTCTTATCGGTCTCATTGCTGCCTGTGGGGCTGCATGTGCTGCACGTAGGACGGGTCATCATTTCCCAGTGGGTGTTCATGTAAGGGAGGCTCAGAGGGAACTTGGAAACCCTCTCAGACTAATTTAGAACACCTGGCTCTGGCCTGTCTTGTGAATCTGAGGGGAACATGCTTGGGAAAGCCAGAACAGGATCTGACACTCTGTCATTGCCCCTCTTGTGGTTCTAGAGTAAAAGCACATTCTCCTTCACAAAGGTTTTCCCACTAGAAATAAATAGGAATGGCTAGTCCTTGACCGTAACACCTTAAACACGTCTTGTCTTGAAAGCTGAGTGTGATCTGGCATGGTTAATCCATGTACGGAAGAAACACATGCCTCTTTAGCAGACTGACAGGCCCTCTGGAAGATGCTTTAGCACATTCCTGGGACCTCGTGCTTCCAATGACGTTCCACCTGGCCAGGACACTGCATGCACGCGGCTCTGGGTAAGTACCTAGGTCCTAAACAAACAGCCTCAACTGCCAGCTCTAGAAATGTCAAAAACTGCTTTATTTTTGCACTTGACTACTACTGTAAGACATTGAACATGTTTGGCAAGCCCTTACATTGAAATCTTCTGTTGTAGTTTCAGGAGAAAAAAGCTCCTATGTCCAGGTAAATATTTTAATTTGAACATTATCTCAAAGTGCATTTAAGCCTGTTTTTGCTCAAAAGATACCTTGGGTGAAATTTAAGCATTTGACCTGATCATTTCTCACTGGGGATAGGGCTGGGGAAGGCCTGGCTTTGTAGTTAGTTCATTTCTGCATCCTATCTCGGCTCCATGAACAAGAATGTGTTGCTGTACCCAGCTTCCAATCTGCATCACATCAGTGAGGGGTGCATGTAAGCAGTTGACACACAGGCTACATTATTGGGTTATTTATTTAAAGTTCTCTTTTTTTAAAAAAAAAAGTATTGCCTACATGTCTGTCTGTCTGATGGTGTCAGATCTTGGAGTTACAAATAGTTGTAAGCTGGCATGTAGGTGGTGGGATCTGAACCTGGATCCCCTTAACCACCAAGCAACTCTCCAGCCCCTCTTTTTGCCTTTTCCAGACATGGTTTCTCTCTGTAGTCCTGTTTTGGAACTCCCTCTGTAGACCAGACTGGCCTCAAATTCAGGTCTGTCTGCCTCTCAGGTGCTGGGGTTGGGTTAAAGGGATGCACCACCACCCAGGCTTTCTTCTGGTCAGGTTATGTTAAGAGTTTGTGAGAAGACTTTCCTCCACCCCCAGTAAAAGAGAACTTGTGGATATCACTGGGATACAAAGGAGGACAGTGTGAAACAGTTCTTGCAGGATGGTTTTTTAAATTTTTGGATCTGGGCAGAGCAGGGCAGTTGACTGAGGGTTAGTATTGGTTCTGGTTGATAATTTGGATACTTCAATTAAACTGCCAACTGCATATAGTTTAACACCAGTCATTAAAAGTTTTAAGCATTTTGAGTATTTCAGAGAATCAGTATTCAAAGATCATGTCACTAGTGACATCCTCTCGTCTTCCAAAAATATAAATTGTTTTGTCATTGAGAACATAGCCCTAGTTTAAAAGTTAAAGAGGAAGAGGGCATCCATTGTGCTGTCAAAGCAGGAAGAGAACTATTTTCACTGAGCAGTTAGCAGCTGTCTTGTCTCAGTGGCCAGGAGAGTGGGGCACAGCTGTCTGCATTTCTAGCATCGAGCTTGTCTTGCCTGAGCTCTCAGAAGTCACCTGGCTTCAGTTACTTTGACATAGACACAAGAAGTCTTGATTTTTGAGATTCAGAATCCAGAGTGCTGGCTGGCATTCCTGGTCTTATGAACCTTCATCACCATGTCTGGTTAATTCTGAAGGATGCTCATTGTGCCACATAACTAAGGATGCCACATGGTGGAATGGGGCAGTACTAGTTGCAAAGTTGTTTATGAGATGTGGGCAGACGTGCAGGCACTGGGTCCCGTTAATCTGAAGCACAGATGTGACTTAACTAGAGGTGTTCTCATTTTGGACACGTAAGACTCAATAGTCATGTTCAGTTGTGATGCCGTTGGCGGGGGGGGGGGGGAGGGGTTATTCTAGATGCTAGTTTTCTAGTCAGTCTGTGTTCCTGGGGAGAGTCCATTTGGCTCACTTACCATTCCTTTTAAGCCTATATAAGTTAAGCCCTTTTGATAAGGGAGCAAGAGTGAATGAATGAACCAATGAACCTGTTCCTAATCCCAAGTTAACTGGTTCCCAAAGACCCTGCATTCATTTCTGCTCAATAGAGAGCGAGCAGCTGTTGGTGTTTGTAGAGAAAGTTAGTGAAGTGGGTGTTCAGTGCTTGGTCAGTGGGTATGTATCTGACACCCAAGGCCTCTTGTGGAAAATGCATACAGATGTGACGTGACAAGTTAAGACTGCTTGAGGTAGTAACCCTCCAGTGATTAGCCTGTGTGTGGTAGTCTCTGGTGTCTTAAGAGTTGGAACCTCTAGACTAGCTGGGAACAGCTAACTTGAAGACAAAGCCACGGGGATCAGTTTGTTCCACAGAACAATCTTCAGTAATAATTCCAAGAGCTGGAGGGTCTTGGTGTTGGTGAAAGGTACACTAGTTTTTTTTGTGAGTGCCAAATGATCAGAAAGCAGGGTTTGGTGGCTAGTCTCTGAAAAAATATCAGAGCTTAAGACTGCAAGTCCCAGTGACTACTGAACATTTAAGAGGTGAACGTCGGGCTGCAGATGGAGTTCAGGTGCCTGCCTTGCCTAGCAGACTCCTAAAGCCCTGCATTCCAGTCCTGGGACTCCTGCACTGGAAGGCAAGGCAAGGAACACCAGGAGCTCAGGGCATCCTAGGTTACAAAGGAAGTCTGATGTCAGCCTGGGGATTTATAAGACCTGGGGTGGGGCTGGCAGTGGTGGTGCACGCCTTTAATCCCAGAACTTGGGAGGCAGAGGATTTCTGAGATTCTGCCAAGCACAGGGGCATACACCTTAAATCCCAGGATCTGTCTCCTGGGATTTAAGGTGTATCCCCTGTGCTTGGCAGAATCGTAACAATTTTGACTTCAAACTGTAAGGGTCCATAATTTGCCAAAGAATGATACCCTGGACTCCAATAATAAGCAACGAGTACTTTATTTGTAGAAGTCCAAAATGCTGGGGTGTACCATGAACCAAGATGGGTATGCCCTAGTGAGCTTGCAGGCCTGATTTAAAACATTAGGGGGATTCCAGCTGTGTGAGTGTGTATGTGTGTGTTGGGGGGGGGGGAGGTGACCTCTATCTTAGTCTGTTGGCTCTATCTATTGCTAGGGACATTCCAGAACCATTTCTGGGGTGTGGAGGGCTAGAAACTGTTGCTGACCCATTGCCTTTACCTCAGGCCAGTGGCAGGGCATTTTCTGACTGGCAGCCTGAGGAGGCCTGGTGTGCCTCCTGAAGTGCCGATCTGAAGCCTGTCATGGAGTCTGCCTGTAGGTTAGGGTGGCTCATATCTTCTACTGAGCAAAGGTCTGTGTGTCCCTTGGTGGCCGCTGGGTGTGTCGTAAATCACCTCGACTCCCATCACTGGCTGAATCTTGCCTAGTTCTGCCACAGGCTAGAAATGGAAATCTCTGCATTGTAGGACATGCTTGCTTGATGTAAGTTGTCAGACAAATCATGTAATGGCTGGAATAAACTTTTATTTTTTAAAAAATGACAATACAAAAGTACCTTTACACAATTTATAAAAGCATACTCGATGATGATGAAGAAGCAAGTAGAGGAGTCTCACAGTCAAGTGGTACGGGGGCTGGGAGGGATGAGCAATCCCTGAACACCAGCTTGGATGTCTTAAGTTCCCAGTGCTGCCTGCCCCCGTCCTCTAGTTTACACTGAAGAGGCCCTTATTCCCGGCCTTGGTGTTTCTCTTTTAAAACCTTTAAAAACTTGACATTACTTCTAATGAAAAATAATGAAATAACCCTCCCAAACCACCGACATAATCATTAAAATATGACCCTTTTCTACACAGCACATGCAGATCAGTAACAAAGATACAAAGATTGTGATTATGTCTAGTATCAGCAGCTGGGAATTCTGAGGTCAACATAATAATACATAGCTCTTTTTTTAAGGAGCAGGAGAAGCTGTGCTGTCACAGCCTCTGGAAATGTGTTGGCACACACACACCACAAGACCTTGAAGAAGTCTTGAAGCAAGTGTAATGGTATTCATTGCAGAGGGCCAGTTTCATTCCCCACCCTGTGCAGTGTAGTAGGTAGTCTCAAGATGAGCTTGTCCAGAGAACGCGATGGGCGGTGTATCTGACATGGCTGCCAGACCAGCTATCTACTCAGGTAGCCAGCGCTTTGCTGAATCACTTGAGAGCTGTGATGCCCACTGCAGGCTGAGTGGGCAAAGCCTGTACCTCTTGAGGCAATGTTTACCTCCAAACTAAGGGTCCTCCACTTAAACGTAAGGTTCCACTGGGGAAGTGGAGACAGTTTATTTAAGGTAGGGGATATATATTAGGTTGTACACTCTGAGGGTCCTATCATAAATGCTAAGTATAGATTGTCAGTTTGACCCTGGGCACAGTTGGTATAGTCTCAGCTGGAGTGGCCATGGGTTTCAGAGACATTACCTAAGTAGTCTTTGCCCAGTGGTGAATACACTGCAATGGCAAATGCTCTTGGGGGCACTGATTGTCTTGCAGAGAGATCCCTGGGAGCCAGGATTACAGAGCTAATACTGCAGAAGCTCCTTTCTACACCAAGTTACTAATAATGGGGCCTGACTCTGGGCCAGGCAGAGGGAGTCCACATATTTACAACACAGTTGTGGAAAATTTTGATGCTATTTAGAGATATGCTTCAAACATGCATCTTATTTCAGAAGAAAAATAAGAAACACCATTAAAAGCATTCAAAAATCAAGTGAAAAGTTGTGGTGTAACCTAGTGTAAGAATCCATCTGTCCATTCTTAAAATGTCTGTTATAAAAATACTAATGATCTTGGCTTTACTGCTGTCTTTGTTCTAAGTCTCCAAACCGTACAGAAATGTCAGACCATGCATTCACAAATAACACATTTCTTAAAATTATACAGTGTAAAAGAGTAAAACACATTTTATTATATATTTTTTCTTTGAGGAAAACAGATGTGTGATAGAGGCTGTTGTGAAGTCTTGAAGGGATCAAAACGGGGCAGGGTGTTTTCAAGCCTGAAACAGAAAGAAGATGTGTCGGGAGAGCATCTTTAAAAATCCCATACAGCACTCTCACTGTGCCCCTATGGTAGTCTCAGTAGACTTGTGGGAAGTGGAGGAAGACTTTAAGCAGTCCAGCACTGGAGACCTGAGGCTGGAGGATCAGCTGGAGTTCCAGGCCAGCCAGGGCTAGAGAGAGACCCTATCTAAAGGAAAAAAAGCAAGAGGCCCAGTTAGACAGATGGCTCAGTGGGTAAACATTAGCTGTCAGTGACCCGAGTTCAATCTTGGGGGCTCATGTGGTAGAGAGTAAGATTTCTGTGAGCCGTCCTCTCCGTCCCATCTCCACACTAACAAAGACAAAAGTCCTCCTTTCCTTAAAGTTTTAACAAATGCTTGTGTATTTTGCTTTGGCTGAGGCTGGTCCTGGATTTTTTATCTAAGAGGAGCTTGCCCATGTTCCTCAGTCCTCCTGCTGAGTACTGCCAGCCTTGGTTCTGTAGTGCTGTCTGGGATACTCTGTAAGCCCATTTTACTCTGTCATTCATTTTATATTCTCTAACTCCCATTTTACTGACAGGTTAGATGCAACACGGAAGAGATAAACATATCTTTGTACAGAGAAATGCTTATGTTGTAACAATAATGCCTACATGTTTTAAGGGCCAAATACAATCACCTGTGGAGTTTGGAAAGACAAAGCAAGCTGTACACAGCTTTCCAGAGCAGAAACCGACATGCATCAGTGTACTGTGCTCTTACTCTACGATTTTCTGTCTTTCCCAGTTGTTGCCAATATGGAATCTTGGCACATCAACAGCTACTTCCTGTAGAGAGCTGTAGGAATGCTTTAGCCTTGTACACACAGTGACCACTTCCTTTTCCCTGTCCTCTGGCAGCAGCATTCTGAGTTGGAAGCATTTATCTAGCAGGGATAAATAGCTAAAACCCCTTTAGGGAATTCTCTCTGCCTCTTGGCCTTCTCCCATTTAGTGCCCCGTGATGCTCAAGTGAGGAGACTCCATCTCTAGGTGGGGGATGAATAGTCATCAAAGAACCACACTTTCCCTGGGAGTGGTACTTGGGCAGAAGGTGGCATCGACTTTTTGGTGACAGCAACACTAGTTCCTTTGTGAGTCTTAGCCTCCTAGTTTGACTGAGTTCCTCACATCACTGACCTGCCAAAGGAGCTTCTGCTGAAGCACTGGTTCTCTCAACACCCCTGCCTTGCTCCCCATAGACAACTGGCTCACACAAATGACCCAAGTTCTACCTCCTAACCCTGAGCACAGTCCACCAAGCTGTGCTGCCAGGGTTCCAGGAACCGAACAGGACTGCAATTCTCCTGGCTTAGAAGCCACCATAGGAACACAGCAAGTGAGACTGTGATGGTGACTTAGTATGATGCTGCTTTCAGAGGCCCCAAGAAAAAGGACAGGATTGCCAGGCTACAGGAACAGGCCTGCTGCTATGGGCTGTGCCTGGTGGAGAGGGGGCGATAGGTTGAGCCACTGAACACTAGTCTACAACAGCCTTTGTGCACTGGTCCTACTTACTGTTGCAAGTCAATTCTCAACATCACTATCTGTCCCGGCACCAAGGCCTGGGTAGCTCTGTTCCTTACATAGATGCCAACATAGCTCTCACCAAGCTCTAACTTTCAGTCTAAAGCCATTTTGCCTTGAGTAGCAAAATGAAAATGATTCTTTCAATGGCTCCTTGTATCTTTTCATGCAGAGGCAGGCGGATTTCTGAGTTCAAGGCCAGCCTGGTCTACAAAGTGAGTTCCAGGACAGCCAGGGCTACACAGAGAAGCACTGTCTTGAAAAACCAAAAAAAAAGAAACCTCAACTTTTTTTAGGCTCCTCAATCCTGAAGGGCTTCTCTCTCAACAATGTTGTAGTCGGCAGAGAGGGCCCTGCGCAACCATCTCAGAGGCAGCCTTCTAAAGGAAGATGACCCCTGTCTGTAGGTAGTAAGCGCTCATTCTCTACACACTCTTCCTTCTGCACCTCTTAACAGGATCTTTTGAAGTTGGGAAAGAAGAAATGCAGAAACTATAGTCAACTGAGCTTTCCAGAACCAACCATGGAGATGTGATTCTCACATGGGAAAAGAATGTATCCACACTGCCATCTATGTCCCAGACTGAACACAAGGTCAGGATGGAGCTATTTCAGTCCCTGTAAACAAGAGCTTTAGCTAGGAATGGAGTTCAAGCCTTGGAATGTGTTAACAAGGACATTTAAACAGAATCCAAAGCCATCCGGGAACACAAAGCACCACAGAGGGGGACAGCAGGCTGGGGTGACGAGGGGCAGATTCTTTTCATACAGCCTTTGGGAAAGGGGGCCCAGAGCAGCATGTAAATGATCTCTCAAAGCCCAGGGGAAAGAGCAGCTGGCAACATGGCTCTGCAAACGCCTGACAGACACCTGCACTTGAACCAGCCCCTGAAGGTTGTCACAATTTCAGCTTCTACACACCCCCCACAATTTAAAAGCAGCAATAATCATGTCAAAGTTGCTTGATATTTTCAACTTTTGCCTGATATTTTAAAGCACTGGCCCTCAACCTGGGGGGTAGGTCAAATGACCCTTTCACAGTGGGTCACCTAAGACCATGGAAAACCACAGGTTTATATAATTCATAACAGTAGCAAAATTACAGGAATGACGTAGGAATGGAATTTTGTTGCTGGGTGGACACCACAGCATGAACAATTATATTAAATAAAGGTCTGCAGTGTCTGGAAGGTTGAGAACCACTGTCTTATAAAGTATATGCAACCCTAAAACCCTTGACTTCACCTGTTTTTGATGTGTAAGCTCACTAGGGCACTCTGCTGACTGACATCTGGAGGGTACGTACAGGAGGAAACTGTCTGGGGCTTCTACATGGCTAAGCCACACTCCTGGCCAGGACCCTGCTTTCACCCTCTGCATGCGCTCTGCCTAAGAGCCTGACTTTAACCTGACATTCGGTTTTGCCAGGTCAGGTAAGAAATACTCCCCCTGCTGCCCCGAGTCCAAGTAAACACAGGTGAATATTTGAAACACTTCAGTGTTTATAGTCTTCTGCAGAAGCCAGGCTCCTGGGCTGTGTTTATTGATCGTTTTATCCCTAAGGGCAGAAGGACCACCTTCCCTCCTCAGCCCGGGTGTCCCTCAATGAAATCGCCTTAGATCAGCAACAAGAACAGCCTTTACATTCTTGCCAGTCTGTAACCACAGTACCACTGTCGCTGCCTGCCGCCCGCCACCCCCCACTGCCACCACTCAGGGAGCATCCCAGGGGCACGTGACCCTCTAGTCCTCAGCCCCTGCTTTAATATTAGGTGCTTCTGGCATCAGGTTTGATGTTCGCATCTACTTCTGACAAATGGGCTGGTGGGCGATGAACAGCTAATATTTTGGATGTGTTATTGCACTGAGGAACTCTGGGAGAGCACGTGGCCTAGCATGCACAAAGAAAACCCACTTGGGCCGGGCGTGGTGGCGCATGCATTTAATCCCAGCACTCGGGAGGCAGAGGCAGGTGGATTTCTGAGTTCGAGGCTTGCCTGGTCTACAAAGTGAGTTCCAGGACAGCCAGGGCTATACAGAGAAACCCTGTCTCGAAAAAACCAAAAAAAAAAAAAAAAAAAAAAAACAAAAACAAAAGAAAAGAAAACAAAAAAAAAGAAAACCCACTTGGGAAAACCCACTCCCATACAAACTGCACGTGAGACTACAAGCTGATCTTTAAATTACTCCAGAGAAAGGAAAACCCTTCAAAACAAACCAACCCACGAAGATGGTGCATATCATGGGCACTCCTGGTGAGAGCCACGGTGAAGAGAGAAGTTACAAGGGCATAGGGCGATGTATGACATGTGGTGCCTTTGACAGCCTGTGCTACTGTGGGAAACGAAATCAGTGAGAAATACAATGTTGGAGGTGCACACTTCTAAACAAGTGCCAAGAGCTGGTATCCTCAGCATAAAGTCACTCAAGAGCCCCCCCCCACCCACCCAAAATGTGGTAATGGTCTCCTTGGACAGCTGCCTGATCCTCTGCCCTCAGCAGCAATCTCGCAGCCTCCCTTTGACTTTTTTTATAGGCACCTCTGAAGGAATGAAATTCACCTCCTTATTTGGGCTGAGGCATGAAGTGTCCCTGGCGTTCTGCTACCCAGAGCCAAATTCTGCAGTCACTGAAAGCTGCCAGTGGGCAGGTTGTCTCAGTTAATGTACATTATATTCATTTAACACCTTCTGCTGAGGGCCAGGCTGGGTGGGACACACCAGTACGCTCAGTGGGAGGGAGGGAGGTCCCAAGCTGCTTGCTGGCCTGAGGCATATAGAGAGAGTCTGCCTTCCTAACCTGAAACTGACAGCAGTGATAGCTGCTAACTACCCCCTGAAGGACAGGCCATCAAAGCAGAGAAGCACTGCCACAGAGGAGCCCTGGAGACCCCCGCCCCACAGACTTAGTTTTGTCACACTCTCATCCTGATTTCAGACCCTCATAAAAATGTCCTCTGGTAGAGAAATGGCTTCATTCCACTTCATGTAATTGGACATAAGAAGGGAACATATATGTTATGTCTCAGACTTCCAACAAACTGCTAATTTCAAACAAAGGCTTGGAAAGTGAAAGGGAGAAAACCGCTTCGCTTTCATGTGAAATCCCCATAGGCCATGTGCTACCGGGCTAACTAAAGGTGAATGGCGCCAGCCTTAAGAAGGCCACCGTATGACTTATTGCCAGGCATGGTGGCATAGAAATTTCCCAGTGCTAGAGAGGCTGAGGCAGGACAAGAGTAAGGCTAGTCTGGGCTACATAGTTTAAGATACTGTTTCAAAACAAAAAGCAATAAACCCAAGGAACAAAACCACCTATTGCTAATGTCCTGGCTGACCTAAGTAGTTGGTGGCTGGGAGACACTGGAAGGGCCTGCCAGACAACTGGAGAAGGTAGTATGCAGGTGCCATGGGCCAATGCAGAGGCTCTGGTTCCAGGAGATACTGGTGCCCATCCTGCCCACACTGGTTGCCACCTGACTTTGGCACTCACCAGCAAGCTCCAGTTTTGTAGAACAGCTGGATGACAGTCGCCACCAGTGAAGACCGCATTAATACCCACAAGACAGATTGCAGCCGCCATCACACACCCGAGACCTGGGTGGACAGAGAGATCTGTTAACTGCACATGGCAACCTTTTCCATGGGCCTCCTACTGCCCTGGGTCATGCTGACCAGTCTGCTCTGTTGGGGAGAGGAGCTGAGCACAGCTGTCACTGCACAAGAACCTCGCAAGCAGCAAGGAATGCTTGCAGACAGGAAAGTGACTTAGAACAATAGGAGAAGGCCACTGGGACAGAGACATGGGCACAGAGAAGTTGCTGAGGTAAGGGCCTTAGAACCAGAACCTGGCTGTCTAGCCTGTCAGCCAAATCATGAGATCTGAAGTCCTAACACAGACTCAAGACAGTCACCAGTTCTGGGGGCTGCCTCTGACCTTAACAGCTTGGGACAGCCCGAGAACCCTGTCACTAAGGTCTGCTATGAGCAGGAAGCATATCTCGGATTGTCCTGGGATGCCCAAGGTGCTAAAGAGTTGTGAAGCCTGAAGGTGTAGACACCTAGCTGACTCATCTTTAATACACCTGGCAGCACGGCTGGCCCAGCTGGGTTCTCCAAAATTCCTCACGCCCAGAAAGGAGCCCAGCTCCGTGGGAATAGCCAGCAAAGATCCTACTGGAGTGCTTCTGTTTCCATATACTCGCTGAGGACTTCTTTCCTAGAGTCAGGCTATTTCTAGCTCGCAGGGCTGCCTGTCTGCTGCAGAGAGAACAATTGCAGCTTATGTGGAGTCTGCTCTTTCTAGAATTAGGAATGAGTCTGCAAGGCTTATCAGAATAAATGGGAAAGATTTCACTACAGAAACATTCGAGGAGTAGGTATGATTCTGGTTTCGTAGTAGATGCTGGGTTATTTGAGGAGAGAAAATATACCTAATCTCTCCCTCACCTTTGTCACACTCCGAAAGGGACCAAGGGTGCCCCCCCCCCCCAAAGCCTTGCTGGCAACAGCAGGCCCAGGAAACCTTTTGAGGTTGCCAAGCTGCACTGAGTTTTGTGGAAGCCCACTGCTGCTGAAGTCACACCGGTGACTGGCTCTCTCTTGACTTCTGGATTATGCAAATCAGGAGGACTAACCCTCTTATGTTCACCAGAACATGGGCTTGACCAACAAGCTGTGCACACCCGGGCTCATAGGTGATACTGGGCAAGAGCCAACCATACAGACAGTGAAGTAATGACCAACCACCAGGCAAACAGTGCCCCTGAATGTGTGCAGTTCCCACATCTTACTGAGCAAAGCAACCCTCTGCACACCCTCTCAAACTCAGATGTGCGGGGACCAGAGGGTGCTACAGAGGCTGCTCAGGTATCCTGCTCTCAGTATACAGTCTCACACACAACCTTCGAGGTCATGGGCAGGCTACAGCTCTCGTGCACATGGCTATCAGTGAGCCTGGGGGTCATGTTGAGGAGCAGGTGTGCTGGGCTACAGCTTACCAGTTTTAGGGGATCTGGGACTGGCTGGAAGGAGCATGTAGTATCTGGCAGGGCAGAGGTTTGCAGCCTTGTAACATACATGTAACCACACCAGATCTAGGCTCAGAGCAGAAAGAGCCTGACTCCTCTCTCCCTGTTGAGGTGACAGACAGGAATCTCCCAGAAGGGCTCTACAGTTGCTTCTTTGTAGGCTTCCCTGAGGTCATTGTCCACTGCCCAAGCCTATCTACTTTTATTTGTTTTTCAAGACAGGGTTTCTCTGTATATCTCTGGCTGTCCTAGAACTTGCTCTCTAAACCAAGCTGGCCTCAAACTCAAGAGATCTGTCTGCCTCTGCCTCCCAAGTGCTGAGATTAAAGGCCATGTACCACCACTGCCTGGCTCCATCTACTTTTATTTAGCCATGGGAGAGGCAAAAGGATTGGAGTCGTCACGTTTCTAGTCCAGAGGGGTCTGCTTGGAAAGATCTGGACCACTAGGTAGGCCCCCTTCCTACATGGAGCACTACAAGCTGTCACACCCTGGCGAGAGACTCCACGCTCCCCACTACACTCGCCCTTATTTGACCTATTATGTCCGTTCTACTACTCCATCCCGCTCGGCCTCGGCACACTGCAGTTGTTCACTGGATGTTCGCTGCTATGACATCAGGTGTGATGCCAGTAAGTAGAAATGTGAAGGGCAGGTCAGACACAGAACTGCTTCCCGGTACACTGCAACACGGAGCCCAGCCCTCGGTGTCTCCTGCAGGAGAGAGCAGGGGAGACAAGGCCAGGCCAGGCTGTTCCTCCCAAACCAGATGTAGGCACAAACTGCTACACATTCCAGCTATTTTTCTCTCTCACTGTTTCCACTACATTGGTGAGGCTGTAACAACACGTGCTTACAATTTCTACGCCATGGTCCTGGTCGAAGGCCAAGCGAATCTCACAAGTTCCTAAGAATATTATCTCATCCCACACCAATTCCCAAGCTCTCAAAGAATTGTTTAACTATATTTGGAGTTTCAACAAGGAAAGCTGTCACTGTTACTTGAGAAGAATGACAGAAAACGTGTTCGTGCTCTCTTGTTCTTGATGGAGCTGGGAAATTGGTAATTTTCAAACCATTATATCTTTCAAACATTATCATAGTTCTCCGTCACGTCGCTGGGCCATCACCAAAATCCTAGTGATGAGGCGATTCAACATACAGACAGACTAAACATCACTCAACTATCTACTACATGCCAAGCGAGCATCAGCACGTTCGGGCCTCTGGCCGCTCTTCCAAAGTTCCTCCTCACACCGCCAGAGAGAGCAAATCCACAGACCCTCCTCTGCAGGCTGAGCCCAGGGCAGCCCAAGCAGTCCATGAGAATGAAGGACACAGGTACAGCCCACACTTACACAAAGAGTATTGAGCTGGTTTAGTTTAAATTTCTAGTTTAGTCATTTATTTTACGTTAACACTAAGGAATCAGAAGCAGATAAACTAGAGATGCCACAAGCTGTCCAGCATGCATGACACACGCCTGTAATTCCAATACTTGAGAGAGAGCCAGAGGCAAGAAGATCTCGAGTCTAAGGCCAGGCTGCTCTATGAGACTTTGTCTCAGAAAGCCAAATACAGACACCCGAGAGCCTCTTCAGCCACAGGGTATCCAGGATTGGAAGGTCAGCAGCCAATATTCTCCAACATCAGGAGTGACATTATGATGTCTGGTACTGCCCACCTGGCCAGCTCTGGCCTTTCTGACACGAGCCTTGGTCTGTGTCTCTGTTAGCTCATCAACACCAGTGTTTCCAACTCTGTTCTAACTCCCCGAGATTATACAGCTTGGGTTATTAGCTGACTCTGGAAGGAGCTGCAATGATGGCCATCCATGCCTAACTCCATGCAACGCTACTGGGCACTGCTCCACAAGCGTTTTCCAGATTACCCCACAGGACATACAAGAGCTCACACGCCAGCCAAACTCTGGCCTGTGGCCCACGCTCAGCTCAGAAGAGATGACTCATTTTCAATAGATGCCACACTGTTTGGTTTGGATCTCTCTAGGGCTTTTAGAAGCTGTCTGTTGATGGCACCCTGCTCAGATAACTGCCACCACTGGGCCTCTGGCTGACAGCTACCTGTGAGTAACAGGGGTTTGGGAGAAAAATATGACCATGCTAATACAAACTATAGGGTCTTTTAAACTAGAACCCATACACTCAGAGACAGTTTTCTTCCTTTAAGCCTATATAAACAGCAAGCAAAATGAAACAAAAAGAGAAGCCCTACCTTAGGCTCTGTGCCACCATCCCTGGCCAACTTGTCCACCAACCGGAAGCAGTGTTCCCAGAGCACCTACCACAGTGGACAGAAGCTGGGTGGCTCTCCGGCCACGCTGAGTGCACTATATGCACTCCTGCTTGGTGGTTGCACCCTGCCACAGTCCAGGAGCATGACGGCAAACACTGGCCTCCCTCCACAGTGATGACTACGCAAGTGCAGTCAACACTGAGCATTGATGCTGTAAGTTGAGCCATTGCCACCTCGGCCTTCAGGCCAAAGGGGCCTGAGGGAAGTAAGCTGCAGGGCTCTCCTCTCTCCTCAGGAAGGCAAGGCTAGCCCATCTCCACCATTCCTATTTCCTTTCTCCATGAGTGCTCACAAACATGTTGCTCAAGTAGAACCTAAGCCACCTCAGGGTCTGTTCGTAACACATGGGGGCCGCTTAAGTCCCTGTCACAGACCTACCAAAGGACTGAGACTCTGGCACTGTGGCGGGAGAAGGGAGCGGCAGTTACATAAGGCCGACTCAGAAAAGAAGGGCTCTGAGAGCCTGTGACTGTCAGCATCAGCACACGGGCCAGCGCCCCTGCTAGGACAGCATCAGTGCCCACCAGGACCCAAGCCTGACCCGCGCACACCCGACCCCCCTTACTTCATAAAGAGTTGAGTAATCTAGCAAGAAGCTGCCCTGGACAGCGACACTTCATGTTAGTCAGAATCCCCATCAAATTACATACAGCCAGAAGCATGCTATCTCGTGCTTAATCAGAAATTCAGTCAAGATGCTCAACTACAGAAGGCAGCTGGGGTTTGAGGACACTTTGAATTTATAAGAAACAATCCATCTGACTGTTATCTGAAGTGAAGTTAGGCCTAACTTGGCACAAAGATGCCCTTTTAGGACATTGTTTTTAACCCCACTTAAGGGCAGGCCCCATGACCGGCATTTGGCCAACATAAAGCAAACTCAATGGTATTTCTGTTGCCTTGTTCGTCTCCTCCTGGTTTGTCTGGGTGTTTTTGTCCTTTGCTTGTATATCCTAGTTTCTGTGTTTTGTTTTGTTTTTTATTACAGGATTTGTTTTGTGCATATGTCCATGTTTCTTATGTTTTTTTTCTTATTTTTTTTTTTTAAATTCTAGTTTGGTTTCTGTTTGTTTTCTACTGGGAGGGTGGGGAGGTGGGAGGAGTTGGGGAGGGGAAACTGTGATCAAAAATATATTTGGAAAAATTCAAGTTCAATAAGTGGAAATGGAAAAAAACTTTTTTTTTTTTTTTTTTTTTTTTTTTTTTTTTTTAAAGTGACAGCTGGAGAGATGGCTCAGTAGGTAAGGGCACTTGCTGCTCTGGTATAGGACCAGAGTTTGGTTCTCAGAACTGACATGGTGGCTCACAACCACCTACAGCTCCAGTGCCAAGGGAACCAACGCTCTCTTTTGGGCTTCTCCTGAATGCACGTAGTACACATGCATACATGTAGGCAAAACCAAAACTAAACAAAAGCTTCATACACTTAAGGAACGAATCTAAAAAAACTGAAAAGTTACTTTTGTGGGTCTTAGGGTCTTAAAGCAGGCCTTGGCAGCAGCGCCTTTGCCTTCGGATGTGACGTGCCCTGATGTAGAGCCAGGATGGGGGATGAGATTGGGAAGGGTTTTGGTCAGTGCTAAGAGCAGGTGAAGCACAACTGAGCGATCCAATTCCCTGATGTGGTCCATAGACCCCAGCACTGCTGCTGGCTCACAGAATGGGATCCCCGAGGGAGACTCAAGCCGTGCTTGGCCTGCCCCTCATGTTCCCATGACAGGTGGGTGCTCAGGAGACATGCCCCAGTTCTTCCCGGATGGCGGATTACAGACATCCGCCAGGAATGGGCGTGCTGACCGTGCATGCCCTAGGGTACTTACACAGCCTCAGCAGAACTGCCGTGACTTCCAGCCCTGGGAAGTAGCCTCGGAGGGAGGGATCCAGCGCATCTGAAAAGACAGGAGAGGCTGTGAGCTGGGGGGGTCCCACCTCATTCTGGAGCTTCAGACCCTGTTGCTGCTCCAAGACGGGTCAATCACACTGGACAGGGTGGCATTTCCTGCCCGGGGGTGGAGTAGTCCCACAGTAGCATCCTGAATTTCTTCCTTTTTTTTTGGTTTTTCAAGACAGGGTTTCTCTGTGAAGCCCTGGCTGTCCTGGAACTCACTTTGTAGACCAGGCTGGCCTTGAACTCAAGAAATCCGCCTGCCTCTGCCTCCCAAGAGCTGGGATTAAAGGCGTGCGCCACCACTGCCCGGCCACATCCTGAATTTCTAACGTGCCCTATGAACCCCAGCCAAATTCACAGGGCAGCCCACTTCAGCCAGTATAGAGGTTCTGCCAACTGCCCCTGCTTTTTCAAAGTTCCTCTCTATACTTCCCAGGCTGGGGAGAATTAGTTAACCAAAATGTAAACAAAGGGAAGGGCACTTCATGACCAGCCTGGATGGAACTGAACCTTCTCAGTCAGAGAGCCTGCTCTCTCAGGAAAAGGGTCAGCTTCCGGGCATACTGTGTTCACCGGGCCCCAAGAGGCACCCGTAGCCTGTGACAGAGCTAGACAAAAGTCAACAGTAGTGTTGTCTCTCCTAACCATCCTAACACAGCCAGACTGAGGGACGCTCTCTCCATCTGGGAGGATGCTCTGGGATCTCACACTATACACAATGTGAACAAGGTCATGCACATTTCACTCATCCATCTGCCGACAGTGCCAGTTTTCTCTGTTACCTGTTGGGCAGAAGGAGGCATGTTTGCCCGTGTCCCCACCCATCATTCTTTGTTTTTCTTTTCTTTTGGAGACAAGGTCTCCCATAGCTTAGGCTAGCCTCTAACCGTGGATTACTCTTGAACTCCTGCTCCCTCCCTGTCTCTGCTTCCAGAGAGCTGGGCTCACCAGGCTAGCTCAGGCTAGCTCCTCTCCCATCCTTCAGTAAGTGGGGTGGCCTCCCATGGAGTGCACACAAAGTGCTTCTGGGGACAAGGAAGACATAAGTGACGGCAAAGAGGGGAGAGACCTCAACAGGAGACAGGATGAAGATCAAGATGAAGTGGGAGCCACTCTGGCTGTGGTGGAGGGACAACTGGGCCAGAGGCAACTCGCAGACAACCCTCTGAAGACTCGGGACTGTGGGGTTGGTGGAAACTGGCCGCTTTCTCTCTTTCATGAGGGTGGGAAACAAGCCGCCCCAGAGTCCAGCTCAGAAGGCAGAACCAGGCTCCGCTAGGTCCTACTGACGACTTGGCTCTAAAGGCTGAGAACCCAAGAAATTGGGTCCTAGGGAGAAACTAATTCTTGCCCTGGTCCCCAAGAGCTCCTTGTGGTTTCCTTCGGACTCAAGGATCCCACAATAACAGCCATGTTCCCTAGCTGCCTGTGCAGAACAGGAGCCACACTGGGGAACTCCACTCCAGCTGTGGTAGAGTCCTGTCCCCTAAGGATGAAGTGTCAGCTTCTGCTACATCAGAATCTACCGCAGATATCCCTTGGGCCATCATTTTTTTTTTTTTTTAAATTTGGTTTTTCGAGACAGGGTTTCTCTGTGTAGCCCTGGCTGTCCTGGAACTCACACTGTAGGCCAGGCTGACCTCCAACTCAGAAATCCGCCTGCCTCTGCCTCCCGAGTGCTGGGATTAAAGGCATGCGCCACCACCGCCCAGCTCCCTTGGGCCATCTTCCACACTATGCTTCCTCAGGGACTGTGTCAGATGTTATTTCCTCAAATATCATGAGGGTAAAGTTATATCGCTGGGGGCCATCGGAGCCCCCAAAGACCCTGGAAGCCAGGCAGGCATCCCACCAGGCAGGCAGGGACGAGAGATGAGAAACATCCTTAGAGACAGACTAACTACCCACACTTCAGTGTTGTAGAGCAAATGGACCCATAGACAGACAGAGACAGATAGACAGACAAGAGGGGGGCAGTGCGGAAGGAAGTGGGTTAGGAAGGCTAGAGACCAGGAGCAGGAGGGCGGAAGGGCCGAAGTCAGAAGAAGCACGTACCTACCCTTGGTCATGGCTCTTCGTCTCAGTCCGTTTGCTCACTAAGCAGAGAGCAGAGCTGGAGCTATCTTCCTGAGACAGCAGGGAAGGGCAGCCTCGGGGCCAGAGCCCTCAGGCCAGGGACGCTGGGAACCTAAACCCAAAATGGTCCGTGTGCAGTGTGCACTGTGTCCGTGTGGAGCAGTGGTGGCAGTTGTGCGGCCTGGGTGTGGGGTGGGGATGTAAGGCCCTGCGGCCAAGGAGGCATAGTGTACACCAAGGGGGTCACAGGGAGGGGCTGGCTGGGAGGACAGTGAGCTGCAGGGTAGATGGCATGAGTCTGGGACTGGTGAAGGTGACTAAAAAAGAGAGGGGTCCTTGCTCTCGGCCACCCAGGCTGCCTCTCACTTCAGTGCTCTCCACCACTCTTTGGTGAGCGGGCGCACACACACACGCACGCACGCACGCACGCACGCACGCACGCACGCACGCACGCACGCACCCTCAATCATGCAGTGGCTGATGGGAGAAAAGATGGACTCCCAAATCTACCTTCTGGGACAGCCTGGCTCTTGCCTCATTTCAGACACGCGAGGTGCCCGCCTTCCTGCAGGAGGCAACACATGCCAGGTCAAACCAGGCAGCTTCCTGTTCTTGCACCCACAGAGAAGCAGAGTGCGAGGGGCATAGCCAGGAGTATGGGCAGCTGGCCCAGGAGAACACGCTGTTCGGTTGTAACCACAACAGCTTCATCTTTTCTCCATTTGGGGCTGTTTGCTCGGCGGTAGCTTTTGGTCCCAGGTCACTCCTGTCTCTGTCCTGGAGGCTGCTGGACTGCAGGGGCCAGAGGTTACCCCAGTCTTGCTCAAGCTCAGCTCTTCAGAACAGTTAAGTACACACACTGAGGCCACGGAAGAAGAGCTGGGGTCACTCTGGCGATTTCTGCACTAGCAACAGAAACATGTGCAGGGAAACACACAGATGCACACACTCACACACACCCATTACTCACACGCCTATATTCAATTCCAGGGCTTTGAGGGCCCAGTGACAATGTCTAACATATTTAACTAACACAAACCCTGACTTAGTCTGCGCCAGACAGAGACAGACAGTGTCATGTGTACCAGACTGAGAAGCCTAGCGTGACTCAGTTCACTGCCTGCGGCCACACTGTGCGGACTCACACTCAAAACACTTCTCACAGAAAGACAACTTTTTGGGACTCCACTATCCCACGGGGTGACAGACCAGACAGGAGCAGCAGAAACCTGGGCAGGAAATAATCGGGAGGAAAAGACTAGAGTCGATAGCGAATACTCGGAAAGATGCAGAATTGAACACGAAACCTAAGCAGCACCACACGGAATTTATGTTTCCGACAAGGCCAAGGACAGAGAGGCCCGGCTGTCTCCAGGGTGGAACTCCCACTCCGTGCAACATCCCTGGCACCTTGTGCGCACTGAGAACACAGGGCAGGGCTAATGGTCACTAGCTTTGATGGTCCCCTCTCTAGTGACCAGTATCACTGTCCTTTAGATTCCAAGAGTAATGAGGAAGGCTATGGGCATGGCGATCAGCAGTTAGCTGATAGGTAACCTTTGGTGGCTTTTTCCTCTGTTGTCCCTGGGCCACTGGCCTTGGCCTTTCAGAAATGCAGTCCTTCTAGGGCTAGGGTCCAAGTCATTTAAAACCAACAGACCCTGTTTATTTGTTCATGAATTCATCTCTCTCTCTCTCTCTCTCTCTCTCTCTCTCTCTCTCTCTCTCTCTCTCTCTCTCTC
>NC_034608.1:50947708-50956072 GCF_900095145.1 Mus pahari
TGTGTGTGTGTGTGTGTGTGTGTGTGTGTGTGTGTGTGTGTGTGTGTAAGGAGGACAGCCTGGCCCAGTTGGCTTGCCTGGCGGCAGGCACTTTCACTTGCTGACCCATCTCACTTGCATTTCAAGGTCCCCTCTGGGCTGCTGGCACGCACTAATCCAGATATGGGGTACCTGCTCTTGACTTAGATCTTCAAAAGTGTGACTGGAAAAAGACCCGTCTGGAAAGGCTCTCCAGCCCAGACAGTTTGAGAGCAACGCACCGTGTCCTGGGGTTGACAGACACAAAGCAGTGTGTGAAAAGTTTTGCTGTGATATGGAGGGACTTGTTTCACTTGACTCCCTGGACATCCCAAGGTCATCTGACTGCAAGATATTTTGATTCTCTGCCAGCTTATACCCATGGAGCTGAGAAAAGTCAGTGTGGGGCCCGGTCAGTGGTGATGAGGTCGAATCCAGTGTGGTGGCATCCAATCCCCCTGATCTACTGGCCATGGAACAGACCCCAAAGCAAGCCCATCCCCTTTGACCGATATCCTGAGCTCCATTCCCGGGATTTGTGTGAATTGGTCCAAGGTTATCTTACTTTTACTTGGTCCATCATCTTACTCGCCCCAGCAGCTGGAGAAGAACCAAGTGAGAACTTCTTGGCCATAGCCAAGAGCTGGCTTATGCGTATAATCCTAGCTGAAGCAGGAGGATTGCTGTGAGTCTGAGGCCAGCCTTGAAGCCATGGCAAATACTATCTCAAAATACCAAAAAGTCCCAGCTGGAGAAGGCTGGTTCTTCAAAGATGGCTAGCCAGAATGACTGTGTGTCAGTCACTGGCCTGTGAACCTCACAATCAAGGTCATAGAATCATGAGTCCCCTCCTCAAAGACCAATCACACGTTGGGGACCAAGAGCGAGTCCTTGGGGCTCTCTCTCCTGAGTCTCAGCTCTTCCACCAGGCTGTTCTGATCACAAGTTAGGTTTCTGTTTCCAGACAGGTGTGTGGAATGTGCTCCAACATCTCCCAGTTTGCTGGGACGCCACTCTGGTCGAGGGCACCCGAGCGTATAACACCCTGCGTCAGATTCGGTCCACAGTTGTGGCTTACCATCCGTATTTAATCTTGTCAGCTTGTTAATTTTTAACTATGTTTGCTAGCAAGGGCCATTAGAGGTCCCTGGGCGCTGAGCTCAGTCAAGCGGGTAGAGCTCGTGCACAATGTATGAAGCTTAAAGTCGGGGTGCCCCACTTTCCCGTCCTGTCACTGGGTCCTGGCCTTCCACCCTGGCAGCACACTCTGAATAAAACATGATGCCATTTGGAGTCAATTTTCCTTTTGCTCCTGTCAAAACTTGTTTTCCTCAAAGAGAAAAGTTCCCTTTCTCCTTTTATAAAGCTTGGTGTTGGGTAATTACAAAGTTTCCTTGTGGCTCTGGGTTTGTTACCTACAGAATGTACTTGGGAGCCCTGTACCTAGGGATGCTGAACTAGAACTCACAGTGGAACCCCGAAAGTCACATATTGGGTACCTGGGAGCCTGAGCCTCAAGAAGCAACTAGAACCTACAATGGACCATGCAGTGCCTCTCTGTTCACACTGCAAAGCTCAGGGCGGTGCACCTACTCCTTCTGTCCCCAACAAGTGCAGCCCAGAGGCTCCGCTCACCAGGTGCTGCTCCGATGTTCCTGTCCTACAGATTTCTACATATATCTCCTGCTTACCTCCGTAACTGGGAGCCTCTAGTAACTAGAGGCCCCACTCTGACAAAGGCAAGGTGTGGAGAGGCTCTTGAGAGAGTCCCGAATGCCACACATATTGGTATTCTTCCCCTCAAATTAACCTTACATGACAGATGTTCATTCTGTTTATACGGAGAGCCAGGAGGATGGAAGACATGTGTCTAAGATACCAGGTTTAACAGGTCGGGTAGCAACTGTCATTTAAAAAAAGAATCCTGTCCACAGACGGGGCTAGCTAAGTGGTTCAGCAGACAGAGAGCTTGCTGGGGGGCAGGGGGGAAATGGGGGGGAGGAGGAGCCAGAAAACCCAAGTTCAAACCCTGGAGCTCACAGGAAGGTGGTGAGAAAAGAACTGACTCCACAAAGCTGCCCTCTGACCTCTGGGTGTGCAGTACAATACAGGTGCCCAAACACACAATCACAGACACACAAAAATATTAATTAAAAAAAAAAATCCTGTTTGTGGCCCACCTGCGATCCCCACATTCAGGAGGCCTCTACAACGACAGGAGGATCAAAAATGAGAATGGCCTGGGCCACAGAGTGAGACCCAGTCTCAAAAACCAAACAACAAAATTGCTGTTGGTTTTCTGTTTGGGAGACTTGTGGTCTCGACTAGTGAGTGACCTTCCTACCTTTAGGTCGTGAAGGCTGGGATCAGAGGTACAATCTCAGCGCTGAGCCAGTGACAAGGTCACAAGGATAGAGAGAGGGCTTCCTTAGCCAAGAGCAGAGTTCCTGGGCTTGGATCACAGCTCTAACTCAATCCTTCCAAGGTGGCAGACATGACTGGAGCCAGGAGGCAGAAGGCGTGTGTGTGGGAGAAGGCGCCAGAGCCCACAGGGCTTCCTCTACTGCAGCTTAGTTGACAGAAGGCCAGGAAAAGGGCCCTGGCCTCGTGTGGAATCCTAAGCACCATGCCGCTCTCTGGGATGTCCCAGTGGCCTGGTGCCTCCTGCCAGGACTGGCTTTCTACAGCTGGGCGTGTGCTGGTGTGCCTATGGGGGAGGGGGAATCGTGTAAGGAATAGCATGCTGCAGGGTGGTGCGATCACAGAGCAGCCGGGAGAAACCTGTCCTTTGATAATGCAGCTCTCCCTGCTTTGGTGTCACTCTTCTGGTCTCTGGCTTTGGCGTTTCAGGTGGCTTTTGTCCTCTTACCAAGCCAGGAGAGTGGGAAGCTTGGGCGGAGTCCCTTTCTATGCAGAAAGTTCAAACATTCCTTAAAAAAGGCTAACCTTGGGGGTGGGGGGAGAAGAGGGGAAGGTTCCTGAAACACAACTCAGGGGTGAAATGCTTGTCTAGAACATTCTATCCCCAGCACTGAAAATAAATAAATGAATAAATTCAGTCACTGCAAGTCACAACGACGTACCAGACATTACTAATACTTTAAGATTCCTAGCCCACGTTCCTGAAGCTCTGAGATGTTTAACGCTGAGGTTGGCCAGGTAGCGCTGGAACCCGCACATGGCTCTGCGCTACCACTGCCAAAAGGAGGGCCCTCAGGAAGAAAGGATTGCAACCTGACCAGCTGAGGTGGGTACTGACCCCTACAACCCCAGCCTCCACAGACGGCCGGGGTTCCCATTCTGGGGTGCCTTCTGCAACTACGAGCTCACAGACCTGTAGGGTCGGGGCGCCACCGCTCAGTAAGGCCTAGGTGTCCCTCAGCCCCTTAGGGCAGTCCTGGGGGGACACCAGGATGAGCTAGCACTGAGTTGAGGATCTGTGGTTCATAGCAGGACACACCCCAAATTTCCACGCCCCTCCCTGACTTCTGAGAAAGGGTATTACTAAGGTATTAAACTCCTTCTAGGGGTCAGAAAGGCCTAGTGAACTGTCTTGACAGGACTGGCCACCAGCACAGAACTTGCTACCACCTGCTCAGCGGAAGATGAGCAATACAGAGTATGAAACCTTAGTCAATGGGGCCCAAACAATGATGATTGTCACCAGGCACCAGTCTCCCAGGGTCCCTAAACCCTTGTGTTCTGAGGACATACCTTGTGTGCCCAAACCTTAAGTCTATACTCTCTATTCTCCACAGGGCAGTAGCGACTGACAGCAAGATGGGAAATAATTAAAACAAACAAACAAACACCCCCCCCTCCATAATCCAATTCTTGTTAGTTTTATCGTGGGGCTGGGGAGATGGCTCAGAGTGTTCTTTATGTCTGCCTTCAAAGATGGAGGCAGGGTATTCTCCGGAGCAAGCTGGCAAGAGAGTCCCACCGCGTCAGTGAGCTCTGGGCTTGAGACAGAGTCTGGTCCTCAATGAACAGAGTCTAGACTGCATGACTGCCCTCATTGACCCCAGTCTACTACACGCATGTGCCCTTGCATATGTGCACACCACACACATCAAAATGGAAAGAGAAGAGAGTTTACACACTACTGGGTAAACAAATGCCCAGCTCTTGTGACAAATGGGTACAGACCTGCAAGAAACCCAGACAGCCTCGAAGTCTGTCTGTCCGTCCATCTACGTTCTTTATTGTGTTTGCCTGTGGCAATTTCCTGTGGACTAGCTCTCAATTTGTTTGGAGTTAAATCTCTAAAAAATTTTTTTCCAGGGGTGTCTCAAGATGCACACCCCGAGAAGTATCTGGCCCTCGGGGAGGAGTCCCCTGAAACAGCTGACCTCAAGACCTTCCCTCGAACCCGCTCCCCCGACAAACTTTCAGGGCCCAGCTCTGGGGCTGCCTCTAGTGGGGGTCAGGGGTCAGGGGCTCCACCTCTGCTGTGAGGTGAGACCAGCAGACTCACAAGGCAGACCGTGAACAGGTGGTGACCAGGGTCTGTATGTCGCCTTCCCCTTCTGGAAAGTGGAAGATGAAACCGGTCTCTGCTGCCCTGACAGTGTAGTTTGCAAACGTTACACACTAACGGCCTTGAGGGTGAAGTAGACAATCACTTAAAGATGCTAATGACAGAAATCTGACCCTGGCTATAGAGCCACACCATCCTCTGTGAAAATGCTAAGGCAGCAGCCGCACTTTGCCGTCCTGTCTCTTTATCCAATTTGGAGAAGGTGGGAGTTGTGAAAGAATCTTACTAAAGCACAGGCCGGCTAGGCGCTCTGGATTCTTCCATCTCTGCCTCCCAAACACAGGGATGACAGGTGTGTGCCACCATTAGATCAAAACCACTGGCATCAGATAGCACAAAAGGACCTTTAAACCAGAGTGGAGAATGGCTGCGCGAGGCTAGAATTGAACCAGAAGTGGCTCCGACTCATTTCTCGGGGCAGGTCCCGTTTCCTGAGGAGCAGAGCAGGAGAGCAGGAGGGCAGGGAGGATGTGTCCACTAGGGAGATCCGTCAGCCTTGTTCTGATGCAAGAACTTCTGGTGGCGGATGACTTGTTGGCACGAACATCTTCTAGTGTAAAACTCAGGGTGGCTCTGGAGCTCAAAAACCGGGCGGCAGCGGCGATGCGGCCTGGGCACTGGGCACGGTCTTCTGGGGTGCTCTTTCAGAGTCTGTTCCCATGGGACATACAACTTAGCTGCTATGGACCTGGTCCTTCCTCACAAACCTCAGCCAGAGATCAAACACCTCGGCTCCAAAATTGTAGCACCGTGAAAACAGAAAAACAAAAATAAAAACGCTGTAGTCTACTTGAGACCTTTTTTTTTTTTTTTTTGCTCTGATTAAAATTTTTATTGAAATCTCTCAAATATCATCAAGAAATAGTTTTTTTTGCAAAAGGGGGAGGGAGGGGGCTTGCTAATAAATTCAACACGGGAGCTCCCTCTGCTGGTCTGCAGTAGGTTGGTATGTGACAAACACATTCCCAGAGACAAATCTAATCTGCTGAAGAAGTGGACAAAAGACAGGTGTGTTGGGCTTTGCCTCTGGAGAGAAACACTAGAAGAAAAAAAAAAATCCATGTCTCAAAATAGAGCACAACAATCAAAAAATTAAAAAAATAAAAAATAAAACTAGAAGACTCTCCAAAACATTAAGTTTCCAGAACAAAACACCACTCGCCTAGTAAGGGGTTGCCCACTCTGCTCCCTCCAGTTAGCACCTTGGAAGTCATCTTTGCCTCAGAGTCTCTTCTGACAGACTTCCCATCTACTTAGAGGGGAATGTTCCAAGGCGCCATTGGAGCAAGGCCTCTCCGAAATTCCATTAAGAGCAAGTCTCTGGTGAGCCCCCGCCTTGCTGTGTTAGTCAGCAAGGAGAACACTTGCTCTGGTCACCGTAGGAGCACTGCGATTTGGGGGCCACCTTCCATCTTCTCAGACCCATTTCCTCATTGTACAGTGGGCTGGGCCAGCTGTCTATAAAGCCTCTACTGGGTTCCAGCCTGGACCGATACATTCGACAAGAATGTTCTTGTAAGTGGTTCCAGAGAAGAAGTGGGATTCCAGGACACAGGCCTCACCACCAGCAGGTCAGAGGATTCCGGGCTGGGTAAGTCTCAAGAAGGGGGCCATCTATGTGACGGGAGCCAGTGAGGCACACGGCCAAGATCCAGCTAATCCTGCACTGTCTCTCCATCCTTCCTCAGTGGCGTAGGCTTCCTAACTCTCCCACAAAAGAGATCCTTGGGAGAACCCTCACCTTCCATACCCCCCCCTCCCCCGTCACTCCTGAGTCCATCTGTTACATCAGGACCAGAGCCAGCAATCCCCGTTCTTTCTGGACGCAGCCGGGTCCTGATTCTCCAGGGCAGTGGTGAATGGCTTGTTGTGGACTACCCAAAGCCACAGATTCTATAGACTATGTACAACCTTGTAGCATGCGCCCCTAATGGCCTCAACTGTTGGTTGCTCCTTTTGAGAGGGGGGCATAGCACCCGCACATGAGGTATGGGACCCACACAAAAGGGGCTTTCAGTCACTCTTTGCTGTCCACAAAGATCAAAAACATAAAGGACTCAGTGACAGACAGTTACAACGTAGCCCCCCACCTGCCTGCTATCTGTTGGCTATGTTGGCTACTTAACACTGAGGCAGGATACGGGGCAGAGCAAAGAAAAGCAAAAGTCCTTGACTTCAGCTTGTTTCCCAGACCATGGCCACTCCCTGCCACCTTCGGCACGTTTTCCTCAGTCTTTACACTGCTGGCTAGCTTCCCCAGGGGAGGATATTTTGGCCTGTGGCACAGGCACTGAGGGCTTCCTGCCTGCCTGCAGCTGATAGGCCCCGGGAGAGCAGCTCAGAAGGCCAGCTGCCAACGCAGGCAAGAAACGCACTGCTGTGTCAGATTTAAAGAGCACTCAGCCCTAAGCACTTGGGGTCCCTCACTGGGGCAGCTTAAGGGGCCTTAATCAGGACTGTTCCGTGCAACATGTTTCACCAAGCCCTGGAAACAAATACCAGACAAAATGAACATGCTCCGCACCTGACCAGCCCGATAAGCTAAAGAGATCGACTGTCTCTGTCTAGTGTGCACGCGTGTGTGGAAGGCAGAGGACAACCCCAGGTCAGTTCTCTCTTTCATTGTGTGGGTCCTGAGGATTGAACACAGGCTTTGGCAGCAAGCACTTTTGCCTGATGAGCCATCTCGCCAGCCCATAGCCTGGCAAGTTTTAAAAGGCCAGGCCGAGTGGCAGATTAGTGAGAAATATGGACTAGTGTTTCTGCTTGTTAATGACTGGCACTTTCCATGGGCCAGTCAAATGAGGGGTTACTTCCAAGGGCGAAGCTCAGCTCTGATTACTATCTTCACTCGAGACAGATCTCGGGGAACCACGGCCGTGGGGGGGGGGGTGGTGTGGGGAGAGGAAGCCTTAGTATGCCTCAGACTGTTCTTAACTAAGCAAGAGAAACTCACAGCGGATGACTACCTTTGCCACACACTGGGCAATGAACAAGCTTTTGTCTTTCCTAAAGTTTCAGGCTTCCTCATGGAAGCCTCCCCTCTGGTCCCTCAGCTCCCTGTGGAGAAGAAAGCAAGCCTTTTAATTCATACACGCCAAGCACACATTAAAACCTGTGTCAAGTACACACCTCCCTTCCACACCAGATGCACGCACGCGCACGTGCACACACACACACTCATGCCTTATGCCCCTGTGGTGTCCTTCTGCTAGCTGGGAGCCAAGGAGGGAAACCTGCTCAGTCCTGGAGTGTGACATGAGGGTGAGATCATTAGGGAAGAGAGAGGTGGTCCTTTGGGGCAGACATCAGGCAGTGGGTGGGGTCATGGCTGTCAGATGGTCCTCAGAGGTACCGGAGGGAGGGGGGTCAGCTTGTTGTAGAGGAAAACCATTCACTTCTTGGAGGTGGATCTGTTAGCTGGGTAGGTGTTAGTCACATGGTGTGCTCTGGGGGACCGGGTCTGAAAGGGCTGGTGGTGGGGTGAGTGGAGAGGTGGCCGATGGGCATAAATTACCTGGGCATGCAGTGAAGCGGGGTAGGTGAAAGCGGCAGGAGGAGGAAGAGCAGGCGCTAACTCCGCTGGGTACAGAGGGTACGGGGCCCACACTTCAGGGCTACTGGGGTAAAGTGCAGGTACTGTGAGCTCATCTGCAAGAGAAGAAGAAGGGAGAGTTAGTGGTTACCCCAGGGCTGCAGTCACATCAGAAAACAAACATCCAGTAACCCTGAGCCCAGATCAATGGCAGAGGTCAGAGGTCAAATCACCCTCCTCCTCCTCCTCCTCCTCCTCCTCCTCCTCCTCC
>NC_034608.1:50956113-50970782 GCF_900095145.1 Mus pahari
AACTCCTCCTCCTCCTCCTCCTCCTCCTCCCCACCACCACCACTACCACCACAACCTGATGCTTTGCTTCCCACAAAAAAGCAAAGCACTTTAAGTACAGAACAAATTTGTTTAGCATCTGCTGCCTGCCCGGCGAGGTCGTGGGCCTGGGCCCTGTCCTCAAAGCTGTGATGTCTCTCCAGCTTTAGCTGGGGACCCAAGAACATGGGAACTTCCTGCTGAAACAGAGCGTGGTCCCCTGAGGAAAGGAAGGAAGAGTGTGTGTGTGTGTGTGTGTCTGCAGGAGACATCCCAAGAGAACCTTCTGCGTGCCTTTCAGGGAACAATGGGTTACGGGCAGGCCCCCAACAGGACAGACCTCCAAGGCTGTGTGTGTGGATATCAGTATTGTTATGGACAAATAAACCATGATAAAGCACTTTCCATTTTGTCCTCAAAGTACAGAGCCAAATACTGGGACCACAGGACACTTAGAACACTACAAACTCAAAGAAGTGAAGTATCCCGAATGTCCCAATCGAATGTCCGGAAAGATGGAGTGAGGAGGGTTAGTGGCTGCTTATTCTGACTGCCTGGTCTAAAAGTTCCGTGTGTAGCCCGGACTCTACTCAGGTCAACCTGCAGTGGCCCAATGCATCCGTTAGCAAGCTGTTAAAAGCAGAGGCAAGTGCACCAGTGAGCTCAGCCTGAGCAGTCCCACGACCGCTTGAGGGACCCTGAAGCAGCAGTCACAGCATTGGCTTTTCTCACCTGTCAACATATGAAACCACACACACTGAGGATGCTTCCCAAGACAGCCGAGGGAGGCAGGAAAGGGGGACCGTAAAAAGCCATTAGTAACTGCCACACCGGACGACCCAGAAATGCAGGGGACGTGTGTGTGACCAGAGGGCAAGGGTCACTTCCCTTCTTGCCATCTCTAAGCAGCCAGCCGCCCTCCATCCTCCCCTGCCCTAGAAACACTGGCTTTTGCCAGGACCTTCAATATTAGGGAAGGGCACGGAGGACAGCAAATGCTATCTATGCTGGACATAGATCCACGGAGCAACGGGCTTGCAAGTAAGTGTACATGAGACGGGCACAGGGTGGAGGAGGCAGGATCCTGCAGGGACAGGATTACTCCTGTGCTGGCGAGGGGAATGGATAACCCTCAGTCAGAGGTAATGCTTATCTCCAGGCACACACTGGCTAACATACTAGGGCTGACTCCTTCCCTCCCTCTCTGCAGCAAGATTGTTAAAACTCTGGTGAACTCGGACAGAGAATCCAGGCGGCAGAAACCATTGGTAATTGCTAAGTGTGAAACTAATTGTCACCATTTAGCAAGGGACATAATAGCACCACTAATCACTTTTAAAAATTCACCAAGTCTGGGGCTGGTGAGATGGCTCAGTGGGTAAGAGCACCCAACTGCTCTTCCGAAGGTCTGGAGTTCAAATCCCAGCAACCACATGGTGGCTCATAACCATCTGTAACAAGATCTGACTCCCTCGTCTGGGGTGTCTGAAGATAGCTACAGTGTACTTACATATAATAAATAAATTAATTAAAAAAAAATTCACCAAGCCTACCTTTCTACTTCAAGGACTAGGGTGTGTGTGGTGGAGCAGAAGGCTTAGGAAATCCCTGAGAGGGTGGAGAGAAGGCTCCGCAGCCCCTGCCTTTCCTGCCCTGAGGGGACATGCGCTTTCCATCAGAGCTGCTCTTGTGGGAACCAGGCGCGGCCTGGACCATAGCCACGGATTTTAAAAACCAACCACGCGCAGAAATGGCGAGCTATTATTGTTGTTATTGTTATTTTAGCTACCAGACTATTTTAAGACATTCTGTGTCTTTTATAAAAGTCAAGAGAATCTCATGCCCTGGTGCACTCCAAGCTAGCTCAAGTTTACTGGGCCTGATGTGACAGCAGGAAACCTTAGCGCTGACTGTCAACCAGCATCAACTGGAGAAGCCAGCAGAGGGGCGCACTTGACTGCAACTAGTCTGTGGTCCCCAAATCGCACTATTAGTGGGCGGTGACTGACTCCAGGGGCTGGGAGGAGGAACCTAAGCCAGGCAGAGAGTGCTTCCTGCTGACAGTCTGCAAAACAGAACTTTCACCTGCAGGAGTACCCAGCCTGATGACTCAGGAAAAACAAAAACAAAACAAAAACAAAATCCCGGACCACACCCGCCAGCACACTGCTGCCTTCTCAGACCACCCAGGAATGTTTGCAGCAGCTATTTTGTAAATGTAAGAATTTTAGTAGCTCCCTAAACACTCTGAAAGAAAAATCCTGCCTCATCCCGTTTAAGAGTCATTATAAGCGGTGAAATTATTCGCTGGTTATTTTCTTGGCGCAACAATGAAGTGGTGAGATGCTGAGGCACGAGATGGCTGACATTTCTCCAGAAGGTTAGTTTAGCATATACTAGATACTCACAATACAGAGCGAACTAAATGTGAGGGGCAGGAGGACCACGAGGACATGGTGGCATTAGACTTCGATCTTGACCCAACTGAAGACTAATGGAAGATTTCCAAGCCTTTCTGACATGTCACATTCTGACATGTGACTTCTATCACATCTATGTGTATGCTTGGATGCAGCTCAGCAGAATGGGATGCACTTGACATTCCGTAAGGGCGGGTGATGAGCTGGCCACAGCATCGTGTGGTTATGGTGAGCCTCTGGGCACATCTAAGCATTTCTCTCTCCCTGCTTCCTTCCAAGTAGAGATTTCCGGTTCCTTGAATGTCCAGGGACTGCTGTTACTTGGGTTACAACCTACACCTGGAAGCAGTCCCCACAGGCTCGGACTCCAAACACATCCCCTTCTAAGCAGCTGGCTTTCTGCCTGCTAATATGGTCTTGAGAAAATGACAGGGTTACAGAGGGAGACCTGTTCTGGGGGCAGCGCTTAAATGAAACAAACATCATGACCAAGAAGCAAGTTGGAGAGGAAAGGATTTACTCAGTTTACACTTCCACATTGCTGTTCATCACCAAAGGAAGTCAGGACTGGAACTCAAGCAGGTCAGGAAGCAGGAGCTGATGCAGAAGCCATGGAGGGATGTTCTTTACTGGCTTGCTTCTCCTGGGTTGCTCAGCCTGCTCTCTTATAGAACCCAGGACTACCAGCCCAGATCACTAATTGAGAAAATGCCTTGCAACTAGATCTGGTGGAGGCATTTCCCCAATAGAAGCTCCTTTCTCTGTGATAACTCCAGCCTGTGTCAAGTTGACACAAAACTAGCCAGTACACAACCCTTGGGAGTTTATCAGCTGTAATCCTAGCCAATATACACCAGAAACTGACCTAATGTCGCCGAAAGTGAGGATATTATATCACCACAGTAAATGTCTGGGTTCAGTAAAGTGAGCTAACTGTACTAAATACTGGGCACACAAGAAGCCAGAGCTAGCTCCAGTTCCAGCTGCCACGGACCTTGGCCATTTCTTTCACATCAGTTACTAGTTATGATGACCCATAAAACCATTTTGTTTTCTTTTTTTTTTTTTAATTTATTTATTTATGACATGTAAGTACACTGTAGCTGTCTTTAGACACTCCAGAAGAGGGAGTCAGATCTCATTATGGATGGTTGTGAGCCACCATGTGGTTGCTGGGATTTGAACTCGGAACCTTCAGAAGAGCAGTCGGGTGCTCTTACCCACTGAGCCATCTCACCAACACAACAACTGGCCCACAAAGGAAGTTGGCTGAGCATGTGCCCAAGGCTGCCAGGTCTTCAGTCCTCCTGACAGCCACAATCCCGCGTGGGACATCCAGTGCATCACAGTGTAAAAGAACCTGCTTCCTCTGTAAGAGGTGGCCGATACAGGAACAAAGCTATCCCTCCAGAGACGCTACAATGTCCTATTCCTGTTTATTCCATGAGGAGATTTTCCTTACCGTTTCACCCCGTGCCCTGCAGATGCAGCGGCGAGAGCTTAGCTAGTTCTCTCTGGCCAAGCCCATGCCCAGGCCTGTGTGGACTGAACTCAGCCCTAAGCATCTGCTAGCCCAACAGACTGCTGCGATCAAGCTGTGGACGAGAAGCCACGTTTTCACAAAGCACTGGTTTTCATGTCATGTGGGCAACATGGGAACATCTGCTCGGCTCAGCTTGCCACAGAGGTTGTGATCATCTGGGAAGAAGAAGCCTCAGATTGGCCTGTGGGTGCGTCTGATGTGGGGAGTGTCACACCCAGGCCAAGTAAGCCACAAAGAACAAGTTAGGAAGCAGCACTACTCTATGGCGGCTGCTTTAGTTCCTGCCTCCGGGTTTCTGCACAGACCTCCCTTCATCATGGACTGTGATGGGGGCTGGGTAAATCAAGTAAGCCTGCTTTCTCCTCAGGCTGCTTTTCTTTGTGGGGTTTTATCACAGCAGCAGAAAGCAAACTCTCTGTTTGCATACATGCACTGTATGAACCCTGACACGTCATCTTGTTGTTGTGTAAGTAATTCTGAGCAAACACATAACACGTGAAGAGGTGCCTAGCACACCTTGTACAAAAAAAAAAAAAAAAAAAAAAGTAACTACCTCTAGAGCCACAACAAAAACCAGTACCTAGCTTATAAATTTTGTATGCATAATTAGAATTATGAATTTCTCACCACTAGAAAGAAGGTCCCCAAAGACTAAGAAAGGAGCAATATTAATCAGCCATTTAAGATCCTACTTGAGGGGGGGAGGGTATATGGGTACATTCGGGATAGCATTTGAAATGTAAATGAAGAAAATAGCTAATAAAATACGTTTAAAAAAAAAAACCAGAAAAAAAGAGTATAACTAAAGCAAAAAAAAAAAAAAAAAAAAGATCCTACTTGAGTAAAAGTAAAAACATTTTAGATAAATAATTGAAAAGTTGTAATGTTTTCCCAGATCCTCAAAGGAATTTCAATCAACGCTGTAATTAGGATCCAGCAAATTTGGTACATCAAAGTGCTTGTTGTGCACACGGGAATCCTTAGAACCCAAGAAAAAGCCAAATTCAACAGCAGGCACCTGAGACCCCAGTGATAATCCCCAGAGATGGGGAAGCTGCCCGGAAGCACACAGGCCACCTAGCCTGGGCCACAGAGAGGAAGCACACAGGCCACCTAGCCTGGGCCACAGCGAGGTAGCACGCAGGCCACCTAGCCCGGGACACAGTGAAGCAGTAGAAACGAGAGGCCTTGCTTCAACATCAACATGGACGGTGGGAACCGGCTACTTTATGGTGAGCTCCATGTGTATATCCAAACTCATACTCTCTATACATGCTTACACACACACACACACACACACACACACACACACACACACAGTACAGTACAGTGAAGGCAGGATGGTTGATCACATCTATAATCTCAAGATCTGGAAGGTAGAGGCAGAAGACCCTGCCTCAAAAAAAATAACTACAGAACCACCAACTTGTCCAACGGGATGCATTAGCAATTCTGAGACTGAGCTAACTCTGAGTTCCTAACAATAAGAGTCCTTACCCCACCCTCACCAGGATATCCGCCTCCTTCCCACCCTCCTGGATGCAGGACTCTGAGACATATATCTGAGTGCAAACAGAGGCCAAATCAAGAGAATGGCATTTGAAATCAATGTGTCCTCAATATCAAAATGTCCCAGGAACACACAAGAGTGTCCGTGTTCCCACCCCTTCCTGCCCCAGTCTGGGAAGACTGACTTGGGGATGGGCAGAGCTTAGAGGAAGAGGCAATCAGATCTCCTAGAGTGTCTGGACTCCACCTACTGGAGGCCCCTCCCTCTGCCAGAACTGGAAAACATAGGAGGTAAAGGATTTAAAAGTATTTAAATTATCGTGTAGGTTAAACAATGTTACTTCTAGGGATGGATTCTACATTAACACAAACTACAGAAAAACATCTGAGAAGCTACAGAACCTTTCTAGTATCAAAAACAAGGTTACAACAACAGAAAGGGTCACTAGGGAACCGGGAAGGCTAGCTGCCATGCCATGTTTGTATAGACAGGCTTTCTCTGTTTAACCGCCCTGGATGTCCGGGAACACAGAGGCTGCCTTAAGTGCTGGGATTAAGGGCATGTGCCACACCATACCTGGCTCAAACGGTATCACTTACTGGTTTTCTGTATGACTCGGCTGTCTGTGCTTAATTAAAAGCCACAAAAATGCTGATGGACTTTAAAGAAAGGCCTGTAAACGGTATGACTAATGATTGAAATTCTACTTTAAAATTGTGTTAAGGGAGCTGAGAAATACGAACACACCCGCTTTATACAATGCACACGATCTATCACCAACATTCACGTCCATTTGGGGAAGCTTAGTGACTTGTGATAGATGACACAGCTCACCCTGGGGAATAATGGGGGGGTGGGGGGGTGCTTGACAAACTGTAACCTTTGCTTTACACTATCAGACATTCAGGGGACCCTTTAAGTGTCCCCAGGGAATCTCCAACTGGAGAAGAAGAGGGTCAAATAAAGCCCAAGTCACAGCCTGGAAGATCTAGCCCGACAACTCTCCAAAGCTTAGGCCTGACAGCCCTGCTCCCTAGAAGATAAATTAGCATATGCAAGTGTCCTACCTCAGCTTCCCTACTGCTAGAAGCCAGCAACCCTGCTACAGGAAGGACGCAGTCCCTCTTTCCTTGTGTTTGCCTTTCCCAACAGATTTCCAAATTTAAGATACAAGGGAATCATGCCATGAGTTTGTGAAGCTAAGACCTGAAAACGGAAACAAAAATCAAGCAGTTGCTTCTGCAGGGGAGGGTCAGCTTCAAGGGTGCTTCATGAAGACCGGAGACAGGATGATGGGGGTGGGGGGAGTGGGAGGAGAGGAGAGAGACAGGGACAAACTGCTTCGAGGAGATAGAAGAGTGTCAGGGGACAGGACTCACACTTCTACCTGAACATACACTCATACAAATAAATAAACCAACCTTCTTAAAGAAAATGGCTTTTTGTTGTTGTTGTTTATTTTTTATTTTTCTTGGTTTTTTTTTTGAGACAGGGTTTCTCTGTGTAGCCCTGGCTGTCCTGGAACTCACTCTGTAGACCAGGCTGGCCTCCAACTCAGAAATCCGCCTGCCTCTGCCTCCCAAGTGCTGAGATTAAAGGCGTGCGCCACCACTGCCAGGCTCAGAAAATGGCTTTTAAGGGCTGGAGGACGACTGCAGAGGCAGAAGGGGACCGGGATCATACAACCAAAGAACCTGAGTCTGATTCCCCAGCGATTGGGACGAAGCACTCTCTAGAACTTTCCGGTCTCTGACCTGACTGGTAAGCTCCAGGCCAATGAGAGAGAGGCTCCCCTCAAAGGAAGTGGGTGGCATTCCTGAGGATGGGAAACAGGGGCAGCCAGTGTACATGCACATCTTAAAAAGAGATTTGTGCCAGGCAGTGGTGGCCTCCCAGCACTTGGGAGGCAGAGGCAGGCGNATTTCTAAGTTTGAGGTCAGCCTGGTCTACAGAGTGAGTTCGATTTGCTCCCAGATCCTGATTCCTATGGGGGCTCATTGCCCAACCAGTGCAAACTTTCTGGGCTGGAGAGATGACACAATAGTTACAGGCTGACACAGAAGCACCATGTGTTTTGGGCTTGGACCACAGAGTAAACAAGTATCAGCCTGCAACATCCTGTGTCACAATACCAACCAATAAAATAAGCCCAACAACAACCGTCCCCTCCATCAGTTTTGGCTTTGGGAGTTGAACAAGGCCACCAGAACCAGGCGATCTCTAGGTAAAATTAAAGTACGCGTACAGAACTAAAAATACATCCATTTGTTCAGATTTTGGTCAACATCTTTAATACGTACTGGGAACCAAACAGCAGGTAGAAATGTACTTTTTCAGTCCCAACAGCTTGCTGATTCTTACTAAAACTGCCGGCACCCTGGATGCCCTGGCGCAGTATTGAGAGCAATGTACTCGGAAAACAAAACAGACCAGGGCCAAGTAATACCACGGCAGCAGTCTACCAGGGGGAGATAACCCGGGAGACCAGTCAGGTGAGTAACAGACAAAGCAAAGACGGGGAAATGGGAGGACTTGGAAGCAAGGGTTTGGTGGGAATGAGATGAGAAAAAGGGAGGAAGGCATGAACTAAGAAAACACTGCACACATGAATGGGGGCGGGGCAAGCGAGGTTACAAAGCATGAAGAAGAATCCGAGATGCACACATTAGGGGCACGCTAGCTGGCACTTCCATGAAAAAGGAGTTAGGATACAATCTGGAGATGTGATCAAGGTCACCCTGCCCTGGGACATCGATCTGTCCTTCTTCAAAGATTTACTTTCATTTGTATTTGTGTGTGTGTGTATATATATGTGTGTGTCTGCCTGAACCCCTTGAAGCTATAGTTACAGTCAGTTGTGAGCTGCCTGCTACAGGTTCCTAGAGGCAAACTTGGGTTGTCTGGAGGATGTTTGAGCATCTGTAAGCATCTCTCCAGCCTCCAAGTTCATTCTCATATAGGAAAACAGATGGTGAGGCCCACATCTGCCCACACGCGGGAAGGCGGGAACCTGCTCCGGAGTGCAGTTTCTCCTCCTTCCTTTTGTACCCTGTTTGGCTCCTTTTGCTTCAAGTTGAGTTGTCCTCAATTTCTCTCTGCGTACACCACCGCTTACAGGGCCCTTTAAGAGCAGGAGGCGTCCTTTAAAAGGCTCCATGCCCTCCAGCTGTGCCCAGGGACTCTGACTTGCTCAAAGGCCTGGTTCATTAAACAGCCACTCAAGTGTCTTTGGAGCATCCGACTCCATCTCCTTGAGCATCCATCCAAGGAACCATGCTACGTTCCCAAAGCAGCCCGAGGCATCCATGCAACCAGTCCTGACTGGTCAGGCTTACTTGCATTCTGGTCTACAGAGATTTCACAAGTTTAAGAGCCATAACAGACGCCTGGATTTCAATAATGAAGACTCTGTCACAGGGTCGACTGCCAGTGAGATAGACAGTTATGACTTTGCAAATGCTGGCCCAAGAAAGCCCCTTTACACCCTCTCATTCCTGAGGACTGTACTCATTCCTGGGCAGTGAACAACAAGCAAGAGTTCACTTACAAATGCAAGGCACCCTAACCTGGCTAAAGGCAACGGAATGTCAAAAGGAAACTGGAGGCTTTAGCCAGACCAAGGCTCTGAGCTCGGGTCTCCGGATGACCAACAAGCCAGTGATTAGCTTCATCTCTGAAGGGGGCTCTGACTCTGTCCTCTTCCAGTCGGCGGGATAGCTGACGGGGGCTTTTCAGGGCAGGTAAAACACACAGGAGCCATGCGGGAAACTTCAGAGGTGGCTTAGCCAGCTCAGTGTAGTGAAGATCTATGTTCCCTTGCCTCTGACCAGAAGTCATCAAAGACGGAAGTGGAGGGCATGTAGATGCATGGCTCTTGCCTTACTACACAGGAGGCCTTGGGTTTGCCAGGAAAAATGAGACATAAATACATTTAATATAATGACAAAGGAGGAAAAGGAAAAAGGAAGGAGGAGGAAGGAGAAGGGGCAAGAAAAAAAGAGGAGGAGGAAGAAGGAACAGAAGCAGCAGCCACTGCCGCCAGCTCAGGGGTCCCTGTCACCTATGACGCAGGATGCATACAACATACAGAAGGACAGGTGTTTGTGCATTGCTGGGGTTGTACTATACACAGTCACATCTATTTTGTATTGACTGTTCTGTGCACATCCTTCATACTTATAGACACAGTTGTCTTATATTTAACCATTTAGCATAGCTCTTACACACTGTTTAATAGTTATAGAAGTGGTCCACAGGGGTGAGTTAAGGAGCCTTCGTCTTGTTCTTTACAAAACTCATTTGTTGTTGTTGTTGTTGTTTTGTTTTTTGAGACAGGGTTTCTCTGTGTAGCCCTGGCTGTCCTGGAACTCACTCTGTAGACCAGGCTGGCCTCGAACTCAGAAATCTGCCTGCCTCTGCCTCCCTGTACCACCACTGCCCAGCAATTTGGGGGGGGGTACAAAACTCTTACAACCACCTTTGCAATGCTTATTTACCCGATTCTAGCTCAGGGTCTGAGCAGACCTTTTCCTGTGCCATTGAGGGAGACAGGAAGGAATATTTGAGGGTAGCCTCAGACTGTCGACCATCTCCACAAACACGTGTACAAATATGCAAATGTGTGTGTATGTTTGTGTGTGTGTGTGTGTGTGTGTGTGTGTGTGTGTGTGTGTGTTTCTCTGAAGAAGCCAGACACAGAAGGTAAACATTATATAATTCTACTTACACCAAGCAGCTTATTGGACAGGTTCACTGAGAGGAAAGGAAGGGGAAGCTAACAGCTGGGATCTGTGGTGAGGGAAAGATGTGAAAACCAAGGTAACTGTTGCAAAGCCTTGTGTAAATAACATGTTCAAGTATATGTGTGAGCATACGCACATAAAAGGAGGTCAGAGGGTAGCCTTATGACGTCAGTTCCTGCGTTTATGCACGTTCCTGCCTGCCTGGTGAATTATTACATTTAACATTGAAAGTTTTCTTGTACTTTGCCACTTCTGATTTGCTAAAGCAAGAAAACTCAAGGCTGGACACTTGGTTTGTTCTTGTTTTAAGATAGGATTTCACTATGTAGTAGAGGCTGTTTGTGAACTCACGCTGTAGCTCAGGCTGGCCCCAAACTCACTGTTATCCTCTGGCCTTTGCCTTCTTTGCTTGACTTTTCTTTCTGTGTGCCTGTGTGGGGACGTATGTGTGTCACGGGTGCCACAGCCCTTATGGGGAGGTCAGAGTACAATCTGCAGGTTTTATCTTCCACCATATGGGTCCCGGGGATTGAATTAAGTCATCAAGCACAGTGCTCACCGTCTCATCTGCTGGCCCATCTCCTTGGCCCCTGCCTTTCCTTTACAATCCAACCCTGACTTCTCTCATAATGGAGTTTCTGTCCTCGCAGATCCTGCAGCTGCCACCACCTCCTGGGCTGGAGACACTGCTCGTCTTACCTTCGTCCCCTTGCCTGGGTCAGCAGAGTCCTAAACTCACGACTGGCTTCCCCAAGGTATCATGGGAGCTTAAGCCCACTTCAAGGTTTCCAGGCCTTCAAAGTCACTAATGTTGAAACTGCACCAAGCCCCTAGTGAGTTGCTTGTTCAGGCGGTGTCCCTGCTGCCACCTTCCCTGGAGGCTCTGCCTGCCCTTCCTTGGGAAGAGGTGACCCTTTCTACCTCTGTAGTCAGCTCATCTACAAACCCACCTTGGTACAAGAAAGAACTCTTCTGGGACGTTCTGCTCTCTGGGGACTCAGCCCTCAGAAATCTAGAGCTTTCAAGGAAGCGCCCATGAGGCCCGTGAACACAAGTTCAGAGCACACAGGTCTTGATCAAATAGTCACAGAGATGAGGCTACAATTAATTAATAACACGTATTTATGACACACCAACTATGGGTCAGACAAAGGGAACCCAGAGACTAGAATAAAGGATGGAAAAGCAAGGTTTAGAAGGACGTACATCTGTAGTCCGTGCACACGATGCAGAGATGAGGACTGTGAGTCCTCACGATAGCCTGCGCTACACAAGACCCTGTTCTATCACCACCTCTGCCGCTACAAGGAATAAAATACAGACTCAGCAAATGGAACAGTTCTGTAGCAGCAAGCCCACATGTGGAGAGTCCCACGTGGCGTCTACAAAGGGAGTGATGGGTGATGGGACTTCTGTAGGACAAGCAGCTAATCATAAAGGAACTAAATCATGGCCAGAGAGTGATGACTCTAAGAGAAAGTTCAGAAGCAAAGAGAACATGGCAGAGTCTTTGACCTTTGAATGCTCCCCTGCTAGTATCGCAGAGAGCATGCCCGGGTATGAGGCTCACTGGTGGGGCTGGTCAGAGTGTACACGCTGTGAAGACTCCATGGAGGGGCTACGCTGCTAACTTCTGGGCTTTCAGATTGTGAGGTAGCCCAGCTAATAAGGCAGCTTGATGTCCCAAGATCCCTGGGACCTGCATGGCAGAACAAATCCTCAAGTTGTCTTCTGACCCCCATACTCATGCCATGGCAGGCACATATATGTGTATGTATGTATACATGTGCACACACAAATCATGCCTATTATCATGGCCACTATTAATCTAAAACAGAACATTTGTAAACAATTCAACACATAGATGTATATGGCTAAGACGTGAGGAATTCTTTTACACACCTATAGCTATTCAGAAAAGAGTCCAAGGGAGCCGGGCAGTGGAGGCTCACGCCTTTAATCCCAGCATTTGGGAGGCAGAGGTAGATCTCTTTGAGGCCAGCCTAGTCTATAGAGCAAGTTCTGGAAAGCCAAGGTTACAAAGAGAAACCCTGTCTTGAAACTAAGTGAATAAATGGGCCTGGGTGGCTAGGTAGCTGGCCCCACGATGGTGACAGCCTGGAGCAGCAGCTGGCTAGCAGTTACGGATGATGGCTCTCGCTATCTGGATGGACGATGATATCATTCATCATCCATAAGTCCAATGATATAGAGAACTAGATCAAATGTGTTTGCAACAGCGTTAGCCTAGCTCTACCTCTTGTTTACTTCAGAGACTTCTGGCTCATCTAAAACAGTCCTTACTGAGTCACTTTCAGGACTCACTGAAATCCCAGGAGCCAGTGGGAAGGGACTTCACGTTTCCCAATGAGAAGCCTAGGTTGCACTCCTAGGCTGTACTGTCTGCTTGCTACCCTCAAAGTATCTGACCAGAGGGATGAGGGAGGGAGAGGTGACTCCTCAACCTCCACAGGAGGAAGGAGGCAGGGCAAGTGGAAAAATTATTACATGCTTTCCATTTTTTCTTTTCGAACCATCACAGTTTTCTCTTTGAATATCTTTCCTGGCATTTGTTGATATCATTGTCTGGGTTTTAAGTGAGGTCTGTGTATTTTAGTCCTTTCAAAAGTTCCTTTGGACTTAAGCTAGAAGCTGAGGGGGGGATGATGTCTAAACTGAACATCTCACAATTACTGGAGGTTATGTATTCAGTCAGCCGAGTCAAGTTACATTGCTATTTTAGGGAAAGAGCTTAAGCAAGTTAAGAAACATTCATTGTATAATCAAATACTCTTTTAAATAACTTTTAACGACAGTTTATCAAACACATCTAGACTAAATTTATCCAGAGGATATAGTCACAGAAACAACAACGCACTAGGAAACAAACGGTGTGTGCTCAGGAAAGATGAAGGACCAGGCTTGGAGTGTGTGCATGCCTACGTTCCTGGCACTGGCGTTTCTTATGAACAGAATTGATCACTGTCTTTAAAAGACACGAGAGAAAGTGGACACAGAAAGCAATCTTATTAGCAAAGGTTGAAATTAAGATCCCACAGCTAATACAGTCCAACGTAACTCTTGACAAACGCACGTGACTGGAGGGGTGACAGAAACTGGTGTCATGCTTGAGACAGAAGCAAGACTGTACTGGACATCTCAGGGGTGGTACTTAATACTACGTTATGGGGGTGGGGGATGGTGGCTAGGAGCTCCAGTTCATTTTATATAACAATGGTTTGATACTTAAAAACACATGACTGCTGTCTATGTAGAAAAAAAAGTATGCTGACTGACACACACACACAATTCTTTAATCTCAAGAAATGTTAAAGCAAGGGACAAGTTCATAACTAAATGCAAGGAGAAATGGGCTGTGGTACATCTTGACTAACAATCATCAGAACATCGCTGAAGGATCTCATCAGTATCATGTGCTCGATGATTTATGCTCATTTTACATTAGAAGGCACCCCAGCCCTTGGCACACTGTCTAGACAGGGTTTGTACCCAGAGCTGGCCTCAAACTTTTATGTAGCTGAACCTAGTGATGCCCCTGCCTCTACCTCTCAAGTGCTAATTTTATAGACCTGTATGTTGGCCTCCGAAACAAATTAAATGAAAACCAACCCCTGTAGCCATCTTAACTCCTTTGTGGGTTTCTTCTTCTTCGCACCCTTTATCCCCTCCGGTTCACCCCCATTACTAGATAGGAACAAAGGATACAAGGAGAGAGACTCCTGAATCTAATTTCTCTGTTTCTTCTTTGAGCATGACCAACCCCCCTGAACAACCCATCAACCACCTACCCCACCTATGGGGCACTAGCATTTATGTATCCTCTAAAAAACTCCCAGCATTCCAGACGCCACACAAATTCAGCTGGCAAAACCACACCTCTGCTAGAGCATGAGGCAAATCACAATCAGCTACTTCGAAACGAGTTCCATACCCCACACCTGGGATTAAAACAAAAGCCTATTCTTATAACATTTCTGTTTTTAAAGAAACCAAAGTTTTTGCTATAAACTCCGTCCCCCGTTTTTAGAGGAAGTGTCTCACGTACCCCAGACTTTCCTCCCACCTCTGAATTTTGGGATTATAGCCCTGCACTATCACAGCTCACATGAGTGAGCTGCATGTGTCCCTGCCCTTAAGTTTTTTGTTTTTTTGTTTTTTTTTTTTAATTGATACCTGCAGGTGGTCCTTAATTTCAATTTTGCCAGTGAAAACTACTAGAAGTGCAGTAGTGGGGGCTGGTGAGATGGCTCAGTGGGTAAGAGCACCCGACTGCTCTTCCAAAGGTCCGGAGTTCAAATCCCAGCAACCATATGGTGGCTCATAACCATCCATAACAAGATTTGACGCCCTCTTCTGGAGTGTCTGAAGACAGCTACAGTGTACTTGCATATAATAAATAAATAAATCTTAAAAAA
>NC_034608.1:50971112-50989267 GCF_900095145.1 Mus pahari
AAAAAAAAAAAATCTTTATTAAAACACTTCCTTTCTAAAGTTTTTCAAGGGGAGCTATAGAGGTGTTTTCCTCTGTAGCTACGAGAGTTGTGTTAGTCAGAACTGTAGTCAATATGGAAACCTACCTCAGCGACACCAGCTCACGGGCACCTGGAACCATCCGTCAGGGCCACATAAACCCTCTCACTCCTTTGCAAGATGTACACACCAAAACTTGGCTTCACTGAGGCAATGCTGTGAGTCTCCCTCCATCAAAAGATGCCACACCTGCCCTGCCCTCAGGTGTTAGGAAGAATGGCTATTATACACAAAAGCACCCTGAGAATGTGAAAAAAGAGAAATTCAAGCCAGCCCTGATGCAAATTTTCTGTTAAATTAAAAACAGTTGTCCAGCAGTGGTGGTGCACACCTTTAATCTCAGCACCCAGGAGGAAAAGGAAGGCAGATGTCTGTGCATCTGAGGCCAGCCTGGTCTACATAGTGAGTTCTAGGATAGCCAGGGGTAGACAAGAGAACCTGTCTCCAACACCAAAAGATTGGAGGAAAACCCCAAAACTAACCATAAAAGGGAAAACACTAATCCAAGTGGGGCGGAGCTATCTGCAAACCATCAGAATTCGTTAGGGAAGCCAGATGTCTTAGCCCCAATGCAGGGATGGGGAAAAAGGTCAACGGACAAGGCTTTAAGACGAAGCTGGTGTGGTACAGATCTACAAGTCCAGCACTCAAGAGGGAGAGGCAGGAGGATCAGAAAGAGGCAAGTTCAAGGCCAGATTAGTCCTACATCAGGAGCTCCAGGCTTATCATGAACGTACACCAAGACGCTGTCTCAAAACAACAGCCAATCAAATTGATAAGGACCGTAGGATGAATGGATGGACAGACCGACTGATTCACTGCCTGAATCCACAGTCTCTCCTAGCTCAACAAGGACTCAGCCTCACAGGTGTCAGGGGAAGTGACCATGCGGACCTGGGATGCATTCTTGTTCAAAAGGCATGCCTGAACTCAAACCTAATCTCATCGCCCTTCATTTTAAAGCCAACAGAGGGGCATGGGAACCGAGGACTGTGAAGACGAATAAAACAAACAGACCCCAAAGAAGGCTAACATCTTATCTTTAAAAATCAATGATAAGAAAATGAAGGGTGGAAAGAATGTGCCCTAGACTAAAGCCAGCTAAGAGACATAAGTGGACACCACATTGCCCTGACAGAGTGACACAACCACAGAGAGAGATTCCCCCCCCCAGAAGGGATTGTCAGTAAATAATGGCCAAAAGTCCATTCCGCATGAATGGTGCATTTCTGTTATTGGTTACACTTGGTATATTTGAAATTTGTTATTTATATACATTTGGTATATAACACTTCTGTTATCTCATTATATTTGGTATATTTGAAAACACAAGGATGTGTGTGTGTGTCTCTGTATGTGTATATGCCTATGTATGTCCCACAAACCGGTCAGCAAAAATAAAATAACTACCATGGAGATGCTAATCTTTCTGTACAACAGGAAATAGCTCAGTCAGTAAAGTGCTTGCTTTGAGAGCTTCCTGAAGCTGGGTGTGGTGGCTCACGCCTTTAATCCCAGCACTTGGGAGGCAGAGGCAGGTGGATTTCTGAGTTCGAGGCCAGTCTGGTCTACAGAGTGAGTTCCAGAGCAGCCAGGGCTACACAGAGAAACCCTGTCTTGAAAAACCAAAAAAGGGAGAGCTTCCTGAGTTCAATTCCCATGGAGAGAGTAAAAAATGCCAGGTATGGAGGCCTCATGATGACAGTCCTCACAGGCGTTCCTCTAGCTTAACAGGTGAGCACAACTTCTCTCCCCTCACCCCAAATGTTTGCCAAACTCAAGTGAGAGAATTCACTGCTGCTTCCTCTACCGGGCTGTTTGATCTCCTTGACCTTCACTGGAATATTTCATTAAAGGACAGAGAGACACTCCTCCACCTCCCGTCACTAATTAAACTGCTTTGTAGAAGCAGACACACATTGCTTCTGTCTTTGTTGTATTGCAGCTGAGCCCTGGGAGCTGAGGTTACTGCAGGACGCAGAGAGGACCCAAGACTCCAGTGGCAAATGCGTCACACCTGAGGCCTTTGCACTCGTCTCTCTCCTAACAGAGGTCATCTGCCCGTCTTTTTGTGAATGAAGAGCCATGCTTACAGGGAATTCCGTGATAGGAATCAGTTACATGTTCATGAGTATGAAATCCATGAGGTGAGGCCTAAAGCTTGGAATCAAAGCAGATGTTAGCATGGATGACCCCATTCAATCAGCTATCTGTATGTTTATTTGCTGTTCTTTACCTACCATATTAAAATACTCTGTCCTGGAGAAATTCAGTTTTCTGCAAATTTTCTGTTAAATTAAAAACAGTTGCCCAGCAGTGGTGGTGCACACTTTTAATCCCAGCACTTGGGAGGCAGAGACAGGTGGATTTCTGAGTTGGAGGCCAGCCTGGTCTACAGAGTGAGTTCCAGGACAGCCAGGGCTATACAGAGAAACCCTGTCTCGAAAAACCATGATGGGGGAGACACCAAAGAATATGAAAAAAATTATGTATGCACATTTTAAAAATCATGTTATGGTGCCTTAAAACTACATATTTAAATGTTCAACGTCTAAATTTCTTGAGATATTGGCCTTGGTAACGAATGGGGAAGGCAAATAGGTGGGATCACTACCATGAGGAGTAACTTTGAGCATACGCAGGTGGCAATACGCTACACCTGGGTATCCTTGTTCAATAAGGCACAAGCTTGCAGAGTCCAGGCCCTTCCCGTCTAAGCTCCAGTGCTGCCCCACTCCATTGCAGGCCCCAGATCTATCCTGTTACATGCAGATTCCTGAGGACACTCAACCAGGAACAGATGTTAACATTACAGAAGAAAAGTCTTGCGGAGCTCAGGATAACCGAGCAATTCTAATCTTCCTGCCATTTAGGGGTTGAAGTTAAGACATCTCTCCCAGACTGGCATAGAACCCTCTGTGTCTCAGGCCTTTCCCGAACGTGTCTGGAGGAAGAAGGTCTTAGAAATAGGAACAGACCCTGTGCAGGGAGGGCAAGCCAACAGTGATGACATTTGGGGCAAGCAATCAACAGCTCCAAAGAACATCTGTGAGAATGTCGACTAACACCTGCTCTGCTAAGTGTACTAAATAAAAATTATTCAGAAAAAGAAAGAAGAAACAAAAAGCCATTAATGTAGTAAATGGAGTATGTGGGGGAGGTGGCAGGGCACCCTTCCCATTCCAAGAAAAGTAAGAAAAGGCTTTCATTCTGCCTTCTTGCCGATCTCTTTAGTATTTGGTTTACTAGAGGGCAATTAGACCCTCACATCTGCTTCTAATTAAGCCCATTTCAACACACTGTTTTGGTTTTAGTACATGAGAAACGTATGGCCTTTGGACAAGCTGCAGATGCCCCTTTCTTTATGGGTACCCTCTGATATCATAAACTGTGACAACGAACAGTTCTTTTTAAAAAGTAATGCTCTATGTCAGTCAATGAAATAATGGTCTGCAATATACATTTTTAAAAATGTTTTCATTGCTTACTTATTTGATATGCATTGGGGGTGTTGCCTGCATGTCTGCCTGTCTGTCTGTCTATGGGTTTCTGATTCCCGGAGTTACACACAGCTGTGAGCTGTCATGTGGGTGCTGGGAATTGAACCCAGGTCCTCTGGAAGAGCAGTCAGTGCACTTAACCACTTACTACACATATTCCCCTGTACTTTGCTTATGTTTATTTCTCACCCTCTTACCCTTGCTGTCCAAATCCTGCCATAGTCCTCTCCCTTCCAAGACTCTCTCTGCGTGACATCATGGATATAGTCAAATCCAGATTTCATGCACAAGAACACGTTATATGTGTGCCCTCTGGGTGAATGGGTGGGTGGGGGTGCATTACCCTCTCTAGTGCCGCTCCCCAGACAGGACAAGTAGTTGCATCATGGAACCTAAAACATAACAATGAATTTTATATTCTTTTACATTAAAAACAACTGTTACTTTTAGGATTTTTCTTCCACATCCAATTTTGTAATAAATCATGTCATTGGAAAAATACTGGTTGAGTTATGTGGATCTTCCAAATGTTGACTCATTCCACTGTGCCAAAAAAAAAAAAAAATCCATTAATCTCACAGCTATGAGTTGGGAAGCTGTCACTCACGGTAGTAGAAAAGTTTTCTAACTAAATTTTAATTAAAAGCTTTAATGTCTAACTTTTATTTCTAAATGTTTTGTCATGAGTTATTTTTCTTGAAATGGCAAGCTTATCTTGAATATTTGTGAGAAAACCTGTTTGCCAGATCTTCATGTGAAGAGCCATCAGTGTCCATTAAAATGGAATTTAAAAATGGGAAGCACTCACATCGACTTAAAACTGTAGAAGAACTGGGTTTTATTTATATTCATATCCTCCTCTCCCTCTCCCTCCCCTCCCCTGCCCTCCCCCCCTCTTTCTCTCTCCCCTGCCCCCCCCCTCTTTCTCTCTCCCCTTCCCTCCCTCCCTCCCTCCCTCCCAGGACTCACTGGTATGCTGAGACGACGCACAAATGTGTGCATTTGTTTTTATAGCGCTGGAGACCCAAACAAGGGTCTCACTGAGTCTGGCCAAGTGACCTGCCACTGAGTTACTTCCTCCACTAAAAATAATACTTCCTCATGAAGGACATTAGAGAGAAATCTATTTTTTTTTTAATAGTAAGGGTGTGAAGAACATAATTTTAACTGGCAAATTCGTATAGAAGCGTCCTTAACTGTGTCCATTCCTGTACATTGGAGAGGAGAAACAATCTCAGGAGAAGAGTTAGGCTAAGGGCTGCAGTCTGTGGAGCTCAATGAGAGGGGAGAGGGCAGAGGGGAGGAGGAAACACGTTAGATTTCAGAGACCACCTAAGGGTTCCAGGAGCAGCCTGGGAGCTGCTGTCTATTCAAGGACCACAAGACAGAAGGGCAAGAACAAATAGGAATTTGCCACCTTAGCAACATAGTGACACCCACAAAAAGTGGTTAGCAACATAGTGACACCCACAAACAACTGCAGCTAGCCCCAAGGCCTCAAGATCACCTGTCTGTCATCACAATACTTGGAAGGTCCAGGCCAGCCTGAGCTACATGAGACCCTGTCACAAGCAAGCCTAATTAAATAAAATGCTACCTGTTCTTTCTGGATCAATCTTTTATGCTTAGTGCTTCTATAAACACTTTCATCAAGCTTAGTTTACGCTGGGCAGTGGTGGTGCACACCTTTAATCCCAGCACTTGGGAGGCAGAGACAGGCAGATTTATGAGTTGGAGACCAGCCTGGTCTACAAAGTGAATTCCAGGACAGCCAGAGAAACCCTGTCTCAAAAAAACCACCCCCCCCCAAACCAAACAAACAACAACAACAAAAAAAGCAGCTTAGTTTACAAATCACGGATGGGAAGAATTACCTGGATTACAAATTCTATGATTTAAAAAGATAGGCTAGAGTTATTGAGATTTTTTTTAACACAGATTTGAAGCATTAATGTTAGGAGAAAGAGAGGTATTCAGGAAGAAAGACATGCGCCAGTTCCTGGGTTCTGAGGGAGAGCTTGTTTATAGCAGAGTTGTGCTCTGATGGTGAAACAGATACTAAGCCAGGCCTGATCTCTTGGGAGGTGAAGGCAGAGTGATCAGGAATTTGAGGTCAGTTGTGTAACAGTTTATCTTCCATTTGAAGAAAAAAAAAAAATGTGTCCATAGCCAGATACAGTATCAACAAACTGACCACCTCATAATGTCATTAAATTATTAAACCCATAAAACAGCAACCACTACAGGTATTCCTAGGTGTGGAGACACGAGGGAAGTGGAGGTAGAAAATGTTGGCGCTAGAGTTGGGTCCTGAATGTACCCTCAGAGGCCATTTCACATAGTGGAAACTTCTAGTCTGATCTCATGAGGTCACCGAGAGCATGCCCTTTCTTTCTTTGCTCCTTGGTGATAAATCAGTGTTTTGTTTGGCCACATGCTCAGCTATAAAAAGCATGTGCCGGAGGCAATGGGCCCAAACCAATCACAGCTCAAAATCATGAGGCAAAATAAATCTCTCTTCCGTGTAAGTCAAAGTTCCTTAGGTGTCATGACAAGACAGGAAGTGAGAAAGAGAGAAGGGCTCAGACAAAGGTGGGTCCTCCTCACAACAGTTCCTTCTGGCATCTCAGGGGTGGGCTAGCTATCCTTGCTTTCCAGGACCTTGGCAGCTGGTGTTATCTTGAGCATCAATCCTGTGGCCTCTTGGTCATTTGGGGGAACAGGCAAAGGGGTGATGGCCAGTGTCATGTTCCTGTGACTGTCATGAACTCACCAGGACCAAGCTGTTGCCAGCAAGGATGGAGTCCCCAGGCCTGAGTCCCACAACGGGCTCTCAAAGAGAAAAGCTGAAAGCCACATCTCTTTACCTCCTGCAGTACTGCCTCGGATGGGGCCTCTATCCTCCATCCGAGGTTTAGGGGAAGGCGGGGTTTAAAATAGGGCCTCATGTGCCCCAGGCTGGCCTGGGACATCTGGACCATTGGCTTCCACTCCTCGGTACATAAACCAACATGTTTCCTCCCCATTTCCGGTTGCTTCTGACCCCCATTACAGTTTCCTTTCAGCCCTCTTTTGGTTTGTTTTGGGGGTGGGGGACACCTCATAAGGCAGTCCAACCTGGCCTTTAAGCAGCTGGTTTTCCTGCCTTGGCCTGTAGTGCACTGATGTTAAAAGGCTTGAGCCACCATGGCCAGCTTACATTAAGATCCTTATCCACCAAAGCCTGTTGAGGTAAGACAAAGGGAAGACGTGTGCCCTACCATCACCCTCAGGAGTGGGTGGCCCTGGGGGAAGGTCACATAAAGGGGACAGGTAAGGGACCATGGTTTCTTATTAGTATGTTCCTCCTCTATACATTATATGTAAAATATATAACAACGTAATATATATAGCTCTGTTCTTAGCCTGTCTTTCCAAGGCAGGATGAGCATCCTTCTGCTTCAGCTCCATCTTGGTCAGACAGCTGGAACCCACTCCTTTCTCAACTAGAACCTTGAAGGATCTGTTCTGGGGATAGTGGCTGGAGAAGTGAGGCACAGTGTAGTCTTACAATTCCAACGTAATCACATACCAGGGCTGGTATTTTATACATGTCGAGGGAATCACAGATGTGAACTGGATACTTCTGGGTCGTGAGAAGATTTCTGACTTTTTGAAGTTTATTTTTATTATTATTGTTATTCTTCTTCTTATTATTATTATTATTTACACATTCCTTTGTGTGTAAATATAAGAAGAATCTTTAGGGCAAAGAGACGGGGGCTGGGACCTGGCGATGGCCGACAGGAAGGAGGCAGAGCACAGGCAGACTTCTGCCTTAGACTGCGGATCCGTTACTGCTCACGTTCTTGGTAGCTGGCACTGCGGTGCCTTCCAACCAGAGGACAAACGGCTGTGTTGGTCTGGAATTTGTCACAGCAGCAGCAAAAGCCAGGCGCACATCAAACGTAACAGGACAAAGACCTCTGTTCCCTGGGCCTGGACAAAGACCACTGTTCCCTGGGCCTGGATTCCTTTCTTCGCTCCTGAGAGGTGGTGAAGTAGCTGCTGAATAAACACTCAGGTCTAGATCCCCTGCACCCAAATGAAACAGTCACTCTTCTAGAACCTGCTGCCCAGTTAGTCTAGCCAATCACAGGGCTACAGGGTCAGTCAGATCCTGCTCTTTAAAACTAAGGTGGCCAGTGACAGAGAAAGGACGCCTGTCCTCTGTACTCGCCTGTACAAAAGTGTGTACGCACACATATATCACACGCACATATGACAGAGGTTGTCACAGGAGAAAAGTTCACACCAACCCCTAAGGAAGCTGCTTCCAGAACCCACGGATCGGTTCTCAGCCCCCTGCAAACCTGCAAGTCAGCGTCTTCTCTTTGCATCCTGTCTCCTGCCCACTTGGTCAGGTAGATGGTCACAGCACTGCCACTGCACCCAGCGCACTGTAGGGGCAAGCACCGGGACAGACAGATGCTTAGAGAGCCTGCAATGGCAGGCAATCTGTGTTGCGGCTCAGGGAGACTAGCACCGAGCTCCCTGGTCGTTTTGGGTTTCAGACAGGGAGGCTCAATCCGCAGCCCCACCCCCACCCTGTTATGAACTGCTCTGTCCTAATACAACTTTGTGCCTCAAAATCCAGAGGTAAAGGGCAGGGGAGACAGCTTGGTCAGTTAAGTGCTTAGCCCAAAGGCACAAAGACTGGAACTCAAGTTTTAGCATCCACACAGGAAGCCAGGCATAGTGGACTGTGCTTGCAATCCAGTGTTGGGGAAGCTGAGTCAGGATACGTGAGGATCGCTGGCCTAGCCTTTCTGGTTAGCAAACTATAGTTTTCACTGAGAGAAACTATAGGTTTCACACATACACACAGTCCCAGCTTAGATTCCACAGACTCATGAACCCCTAGGGTTGAAACCCCGGAAGAAGGATTGCTACAGAGTCTGTTCATAATCCGCTCAAATCTGAATTGAGGGCCAGGGATGGTGCTCAGGAAGTAGAAGATTCAATGCCCAGAACTACAAAAACCATGGTAGTGGTGGTAAAGAACAGAAGGTTGTCTCAGCACTTGGGAAAGACCAGGAGTTCAAGGTCATTGCTTCAGGCACATAAAAGGTTATGGCCAACCTGTCTTTGAATAAAGAATGGAAAAGGAGGCCTGTGTAATAGGAGAAAACAAAGGCCCTTTTAGGTGTTGGCTGCCTCTCTGTCTTTAGGAGCACTGCAGTGTAAGGCAGTCTAAACCCAAAAGCATTTTTTTTCTATTCAATTCCATATGCACAATGATAAGTGTGACTGCTTAAACACTGGAATATGCTGAAGTGCACACAGGACTATACAGCCTGGGGGAAGGATACTAGGTAATGGCTCAGCAGGCAAGAGCGCTCACCGCCTTCCAGAACCTGAGTTCATTCTCCAGCCCTCACAAGCTGCTCAAAACCCACCTGTACCTCCACGGGATCTGATACCCTCCCCTGGCTTCCACTGGCACATGCACACACGTGTCACGCGCACACGCACACTTCTACCAGCTTCGTACTTCGCGTAGCTGCTTCTACATCTTGCTGGCAGCAAGCAACTGTGAGCAGATTTTAAAGTATAAAAGCAAATCCATGACGTGTTAAAAAAAAGAATTCCAAGAGCACCTCTAGCTGTTTGATGGAGAGTGTCCAAAGGCAGACAACTGCAGGAGCAAAGGCACACAAAACACACACACACACACACACACACACACACACACACATACACACACACACACACACACGGCTGCCTACGTGGCCACTTACAAACTTCTTACGTACAACAGTAAGCCTGTGGGTGACTAACCAGAATTCGCATTTTGTATCTGAGAAAGCAAGCCCACAATGAAGTGAGATGGTTAGAATGAAGTTACTAAGGGGTGAGGGTCTTCAACTCATCACCTGACATGCTAGTCGGCACCCACAATCTGTGCAAACAACAATCTATTTGTCTCACGGGCTTTTGGACAACCAAGGCCAAGGCCTGGCAGGCTTGATTCTCCTGGGGCCCCTCCTACACACAGACGGCTGCCATTTCCCACGAACACATAGGGGCTTCTCTCTACATGCCACAGAACTCTCCATCCATCCCTCCCTCCCTTCCTCGCTAAGGATTATGGTCATATTGGATTGGGTTGCCCACCCTTGGGTCTCTTCTGGGTGGCGGTACCACCCGCCTTTAATTCCAACACTTGGGAGGCAAAGGCAAGTGCATCCAAGTTCACAGCCAGCCTGGTCTACAGGACGAGCCTGCCTGCCAGGACAGCCAAGGCTATACAGAGGGACCTTGTAGAGACAAGGCTGGGGATGGAACTCAAAGTAGAACACTTGCCTAGCCTGAGAACCTCAGTTCCATTCTTGACATTGTGAAAACAAGCAGGGATGCGAACAGAAACTGAACGCGTCCACCACGCATTATACAACAGTCCTTAAGAGGGGTACTAACTTCAAACTAATGACCTCGCTCGTGAAAATACAGTTCATCTGGCACACAGCTATAGACAGGACTGAGAGCCAGGCAAGCAGAAGAATGTCCTCAAGTTCAAAGCTGGCTTAACCTTCCCCGAAGTTCCAGCCTACTGAGGGCTACACGTTGAGTCCCTGCATGATACGCTTGCCTTCATCACCCTCGGAGTTAGTTAGGAAGGAAGACATACGACTTTCCTGGAATTGTACCATTCACGCCCTCCTAACCCTGCAAGGAAGGTCACTTGGCTGTAGCCATATGATGCTGACCCACCAACTAGTGGGGGAAGAACAGCAACCCCAATGCTCTGTAAAACTAAAGCCGGATCACATCCGACATTCACCTGCTACAGCAGACATTTCTGTCTCCCTAATCCTGAAGGGGTGATCTTGTGCTACGGCTTTGTTAGCTCTGATGGCGGCGATCATGGGACTCAAACATACTTGCCATTTTATGAGAGACGGGAGCACGGAAAACGTAAATGTGTCTGTGAAGGTCACTGAATGTGTCAAGAGCAGGCAGAGCCAAGGTTACCTACCCACCATCACCCTCACACAGTAAAATCTGGTGGATACCAGGTGTGGTCGGCAGACACAGGAGTCAGATGCCATTAGACTAGGCTGTAGCACCTCCTTCATGTCCTTTACAATGAGGCCAAGACTCCCCAGCAACTGCGACGGCCACCAACTTCTTGGATTAATGGCTCTGGCGGGCAGCAGCCACAGCTTCATTCTTTCCTAGTGCATTACCGATTCCCCGTTTCGCTCAACAGGTATCCATGGAGAACTGAGAGCAACTGCTTGTGGTACAGTTGAGTCAGAGGACATGCTTCCTTCAGAACTTTCCCTGTGAGAGCACTGGCAGCCTTCACATCAGTTCCTCGGAGCCAACAGCAGGAGCCCTCAGAGCTTTGCCAGCCCCAGAACAAACTGGGAGCTCCACCTGACAGGTGGTTAAACGGACCAACTTTGCCCCGTAACTGGACCCGCCGGGCCACACCCACTCAGCCGTTTAGCCTGGGATGTGATTCTCAGAAAACAGTGATGCTGAATAGGATACGGAAAGTCACAGTTCCCAGAGGGACCTCTGGTGGATGGATGATAAGGTCAGCTGAGTCACGGGCTGTTTGTCAAGGCCCGTTGTAAAAAGGAGCTATATAAAGAGAAAGCATGCTTGCTTTAATTTTCTCAAGAAAACACTGTTATCTGGTTCTTCCAAAAAACAGAGAGAGAAAAAAAAGGCTTTCGTATTGTAGTTGTGGGGACAGGGTATTGGGGAGGGTACCCCAATACCCACTATGTAGTTCAGGCTGACCTCAAACTTCTTGCCACCTTCTACCTCATCTCACCACACCTCAGCACCCACCACCCCGTGCAGGTGTACACCACCACACCCAGCTTCAAGTTTGTTTTGCCAGGAGCTGCCCAGGAGTTTTGACTGTGCCATGGAGACTATCTGACCACTTCAGAACTCTGATTTATTGCCATGCAAGGGAACTAAATGGACAGTGTGCTCCCCTCGTCTGTAGCTTCTACCATCCTTTGTGAGCAGGCTGTCTCTCTCATCCTTAGATACATTCTGCGCCCGTTTGAATTCTAAGAAAAGCAGTCAGCATAGATACGGAAGGCTGAAGTTTGATTTGTCACCACGGTGACATTTCCTATTTGAATCAATCACATTCACGGGACGAGAACCAAGGCAGGCATATTTCTATACACAAAAAAACCCAAAGCATCCTGAAGGTATTTTTGGTCAATGTCCTGTCAAGAAAGAAAACTTCCAGACACAAAGAAATGCAGCTGTACATTTCCCCAGGATTCAGACAACACAATCCAAACCACAACTTACTCATCCACTGACTTTAATAAAGATTTATTTATAAATAAATGTGTATGTCAGAAAGCACTGGCTGTATTCTCCTATAATGCAACTTTTCTATAAAATGTAGCTCTTTAGATTTCCTTCCTAAATAGTCAAGCTTCTCTAAGACACAAAAAAGCAAAATACGCCCCACCACCGCCACCCGTCCCTGTTATGACTTTTCTGGCTTCACAAAAACCTTTGTGTTTGGCCGTGGCAGGGATGGAGCTCTTATCTTGTGTTTCCCTGCCAGCGCCAGCTTACTTAAGCCGACTGGGGCTCCAGATAATTAGCTTTCGGGAGGATCTGATTGAATTTGACACGCATATGACACAGGGCGAGCGAGGAGGCCACGTGCCTTTTAACTACGGCCGTCCGGGGAGGCCGGCAGAGAGGGTCAGGACGTCAGGACGGCGTGCTTTGGAAAGAACACAAGAACCACGAGGCAGAACATTCTGGGTAACTGCGCGTCACCTGGCCGGCTACGAGTGCTCTGCCACATTCAATCACATATGGCTCCGTAATGAAAGGAAAAATTAAAGGCTATCTCACGCCTCAGTTCTGCCACTGATAGAGCTTAACAAAGAAAATGAAGTCAGCCCTCTGAAGTTACTCACTAAAGGCCACAGTTAAAGGCATAAGCTCGCTCACGTGAGGCAAAATCTTGTTCAACAATTAGCCAGCGTCCTTAAATAATTCAAAACAGAACAGCTAGATTTCTCTGAAGCTTCACTGGTCCGGGAATGCTGGAGCTGACTGCCTGTGTCTACGAAACCCTCTGTGCGTCCACTGCTCGCCCTACGGTTCTCAACACAGGACAGCTTGCTCCCAAACATCTGTTTCTTTGACTTTTAATATTTCTCCAAAGCCAAGGAACTGGTGTCCTTTGACAGAGTAAGTCAGTGCAGTACCCCAGTCGGTCTTCCCAAGAACGAGGCAACACTCACACTGGCCAAGGGTACGTCAAAGCAAACCCAGGAGATGAAGCTCTGGGAGGAGTAGCTCTATTCGAGCTGAGCCACTGTTTACGACGGCCAATCTCCAACAAGAGTGCCCTCAGAATTTAGATAGGAGGAACAGGCCATTTCTTTACCGACATGGAAAAACGAGAACCAGCTAGCCTGGCATCCCACAGTGTCGTCTCACAAGCGCCTTTGCTGCGGCTGTTTTTCAAAAGGAGGAGTAGATCAACTTACATGGCTCCCTGGCAATGAACTGAGGTACAGTGTTGGGCAGAGGAGTACTGGGGTTTGGAGTCCCTACGAGTTTGTTCTTGGCCATCTTCGTGTTTGCCTTAGCAAACTCTAGTCGTAGCGTTTGCGGGATTTCAGGATCGAAGCGGATGCCCTTTGGAAGAAGAAAAAAAAGAAAGAACAAAGGGGAAGATGTAAACCAGAATGGTGACACAGTAAACACGTCGCAAACTCTGACCTATCTGGGAACGGGGTTGGCAAGGGCTCTCTGGCGCAGCATTTACACAGAACATGCAAACCTCACAGTCCAACGTGGCCAGAAAGCCAGGCAGACTAGGCCGCTAGGATCTTCAGTTACATGGACATGCAAACATCCCTGCTCATCCTGACCATTCTCCAGTCTGGCTTTTAAAATTCAGACCAACAAGTTCATAACAAAGCTTAAAAGTGTGGACGGGCGGCTGCTACTAAGTGTGGAGACTATGACTGTGCCCCAGCGAGTGACACTCTTGCTGGGCAGCACTGGAGGACGACCCCCTGAAATCCTGAGCAGGCTGCACTCTGAATGGACGTAAACAGTGAAAGTCTTCACTGATCTTCAGCGTGGATCCCATAAATAGAGTAAAGGCATTCTGTCTCCAATTCAGCTTTACCAAGGCATTCTGAGGCCACGCGTGCTCGGAACAGGAACTAAACAGCTACGGTTATTTTGAATGTAACTGTTATCATTTGATTCTAGGTACTTCATGAATTTTCTAGGCTCGGGATGGAGAAATCCTGAAGTCTTTTATGGTTGGCTTTCAGGATACACGAACAAAAGACTCTATAAGCCTTAGATGCAAGTCGAGTTGCTTGTCCCCATCACTGCAAGTGACCTTTAAAAAGCAAGAACAGGTTTCAGCAAGTATGGTGGAGCACATCCTCAATACCAGCCAGGAAGGCAGAGGCAGGTGGCTCTCTTGAGTTTGAGGCTGGCCTGGTCTGCAACGTGAAGTCCAGGAAAGCGAGAGCTACAAGAGAAGCCCCCGCCCCACCAAGGAAAGACAACAAAGACCATGGTTGAGGAAAGCACACTGCAAGCACTCTAAACTACAAGATCTACACACCGAGTGCGTTTCAGGAATTCCTCACTCAAGAATGTCTCCATGACCAAGCAAAACTAACACTCTAATGGAAACCATTCGATGCCAGGAACTCTGGGGACTCTAACAGTGTTAGAAAGGCACACCAGATCCAGTCGGCACCGGTGTCTCAATCCTAAAAGTGGATTATGCTAAGAATACAAACTTTTCATTTCTGTGGCCTCAAGGTCCCCCACAACCCTTCCTTTGTTTTCATCTAGCTCGAGACTTTCCTGTATATGCACCACACGATCCCCTGCCTTTCTTCATTTAAAGGAAAGCTAAGACTGATTTTATAGGAAACTAGTAAGAATTTCATAGCTCTGTAGACCAGAATGACTCTGAACTTCACAGGTTCAGTTCCAAAGACACAAGGAAGAGCCAGTGACTGCCAGTCACAGGAACCCAGGTTGGGCAGCTGCAGGCAGCCAACAGCCCTGACCCAGAGAGACCCCGGAGTAGGAGAACTTACTCCTGACTCGGTTATTTTCTGAGAGGACGACCATTAAGGCTAGATAACACTTCGAGGGGCAGTGAGCATCATATCTGTATAGATCTAACTAGCAGAGGTCAAAGAGAGAAGTGCCAGGTTTATAAAATATTTAAAAAAAAAAAATTGGGGGGCCCTTAATAAGTAAACTGTCTGACTGTGTTTCCAGAACATACATCAGGAGACAAGGCTGTCGTCTGGAGCGGCATTTGCTTCTGTGATCGTACAACTGAGATCCACTTCCTCCCACCACACCTGTTACCCCAGCTTACATCAGGAATCGTAGCCCATGGGAGGAAGTAGAAGCCACAGTGTTAGCATGACTTATGAGGATAGCATGGGCTATAGTGTGAGACCCCGTGGTGAAGGAAAACAAAACAAAGAAATGTACAGTTAGTTACCCTTATAACAAAGCATTCCCAACTACGGACTAATGAGGTGTCTTTGCTGAGAGGTAACCGTAGTTCCTCCAGAAGGCCCTGTGCATTCACACCAGAGCACGGCAGACGTAGCAGCAGCACACACTTCACAGAGTTCTCTCCTACACTAACCCCCACCAACCTTCTTTGAAGCATCTTTCAGTCCTGAGCAACCCAAGGAGCAATGACAAGCATCTAGGCCCTGAGGGACTACTGAGTCCCTATAGCATTTGTCCCTAGGTCTTGCTATTGAACCTCTGAATTCCACCAAGACGGTCAGTGTGCTTGCTTCGAACACAGTCAACCTAAAACTTGCTGGGCTGAGCCTCCATCCTCCCTGCCCCCCTCTCATACCCTTCTCTTGTTTGAGCTAAAATAACATCAACATCATGTTCCAAATCAAAGTTCCAGCATCTTATTAACAAAAACAAAACAAAACAAGAAAGCTCAGAAGAAGTTAAAATGACCTAATTTGTTTGGCAGCTCATTGGGCGGCCAGAGGCTCAGAATACAAGCCGCATTCCGCCAGCATCCTTTGCAGCAATACCATATTTGGTAATCAATATCCTGCTCCACTAAGTTTCTATCCATAGGGATTAGCCAAGTCCCAAACATTTTAAATGGTACAGGATGATGAGCTGCAGGAGGGAGAACATGCTGGGGGAGGGTGGGGGGTGGGGAACAGATAGGACATGGCGTGGGGGGGGGGGNGAACCAAAGATCAACTCTGGACCCTCTAGCTAATAATTTATCAAAACTTAATTATAATGTAGCAAAACTCGCTTGAAAACATAAATGGCAGGGCTGGAGAGATGGCTCAGTGGTTAAGATCACTGTCTGCTGTTCCAAAGGTCCTGAAATTCAACTCCCCGCAACCACATGGTGGCTCACAACCATCAGTAAAGGGATCTGATGCTCTCTTCTAGTGTGTCTGAAAAACAGCTACACTGTGTTTATAAATAAAGTAAATCTTAAGCTGGGCGTGGTGGCGCATGCCTTTAATCCCAGCACTCNGGAGGCAGAGGCAGGCGGATTTCTGAGTTCGAGGCCAGCCTGGTCTACAGAGTGAGTTCCAGGACAGCCAGGGCTATAGAGAAACCCTGTCTCGAAAAACCAAAAACCACCAAATAAATAAATAAATCTTAAATATATTATGTCAGCCTGTTAACATGGGCCAAAAAGATACTTTCTAACAATCAGTATAAATAAAGGAAAGAAATTGTTATTTATAAGCCACCCAAACCAACTGTTATGGGGGCAGGTGACAGTCCCCAGCAATCCAGATCGGGCATGACTTAAGAGGCCGAATCCTTACGGGGCAGCCCGTGCGAGATGGCATGCCATTGCGGGCAACAGTGGCTCCCCAGGATCCTGCTGAGTATCAGAGAACACTGGGCAGTTTCAGGTCAGGCAAGGGCCTGGGAGGATGAGGGAAAGTATAGTGGGAGATCAAAGCCCAAGTTCACCAAGAGCAGAGTCACAAAGTGGCGGTGGGAGTGGCCAAGAGGAAAGGTGAGCTCAGGCAGGGGTGTTCACCTAGGGGGGGCTCTGCAGTTCCTGTGTGGCTGAGGTCCTCACAAGACCAAGTGGGGGCTTGTTTTGTTTGCAGGGCTGGGGCACTGCTATTTCTGATGCAGTACTTCTGTTCTAGGACTGGAAATCGTATTTCCCAAGACAGCCGGGTAATGCTGCTACCACCCGTGCAGTGGTCACGGGATTCATGGGGGTCAGCAGTAAGACAGGAAGTGATTGGAGCAAGAGCAACCGGTTGCTCAGTGGTCCCTCTCTAGAGTGCGCACGAGCTGCCCTCTGACCTCCACATGCGTGCCTTTTGTAGCAAACACTAAATAATGTTTCAAGAGATCACATTAGAACTGGCAAGAAGGGCTTCTTTTTTTTTTTTTTTTTCTTTTTTTAAAAAGATTTATTTATTTTATTTATTTATTATATGTAAGTACACTGTAGCTGTCTTTAGACACACCAGAAGAGGGCATTAGATCTCATCACGGATGGTTGTGAGCCACCATGTGGTTGCTGGGATTTGAACTCAGGACCTTGGGAAGAACAGTCAGTGCTCTTAACCGCTGAGCCATCTCTCCAGCCCCACGAAGGGCTTCTTAAGGGACTACCGGGCCTGGAGCTGGGTCCCAGTAGAGATTCCAACATACAACAGTCAGTCGGCGCTTTCTGCTTACCTCTGTGGACAAAGATCGACCACCTAAGTTCGGCCTCAGAAACCCATGAGAAGCTGGCAACAGGACTGACCCTGCAGTTATTTCCTGACTGCCACACATGTCATGGCCTGCCCTCCCACCTATCTATGTTTTTAAAATTACTCAAAACTAACTGGCAACTTAGAGAACAGGTATGTAGTACGAAGAATTCCTGGTACCCACACACAGGTTCCTGAAATGCTGGCACATTATCACACACTTTAACTCACTCCTCCTCTTATGCCTCCATACACAGCCTCTCACCAAGCTTTTAAAAGTAATATATTAACTTTACTGCACTGTCACTTCCTAAAAAGTGGGGACCATTCTGTATTTTTTGATCCAGCATCTAATCCAGGGGCATTCACCTGTCACTTGCTCGATCTCCTTGATATTCTGAGAGTACTGGCCATTTGTTTTGTAAACTCCGTCTCAATTCGACTTTATTGCGTGTGCACAGATTCCTGGTTTACATACATCACGGTTTCAGTAGGCACAAGATGTCTTTCTGGTCCCCGAGTTAATGACAGGAGCTTTGATCAGTTGCCAGACTTCCTCTAGTGTAAGGTTTCTAATATTTTGCTTTTTGAGTTTGTTTGTTTAAGGACAGTATCTCACTCTATAAACCAAACTCAGAGAGATCCGACCCCAGCCTCCAAAGCTGGCAGTGAGAGCCACCATGCCTGGCTAGCTCTTAATTCCTAAGTGCTTCCAAAGAGCGGTCAGGCTTGAGAAACACTGCGACTCCTCAAGTCTCCCAACGGCGTAAGGCTCACAAGATTCCTTTTTTTTTTTTTTTTT
>NC_034608.1:50989312-50999646 GCF_900095145.1 Mus pahari
CTTTGTAGACCAGGCTGGCCTCGAACTCAGAAATCCGCCTGCCTCTGCCTCCCGAGTGCTGGGATTAAAGGCATGCGCCACCACGCCCGGCTCTCACTCAAGATTCTTACCGGCCAATAAATGGTAGGTTGGGAACTGGATCTGAACCTTTTTTGTGTGGTCTTTTGTCTCACTATGCAGCCCTGGTTGTCTTGGAACTAACTCACTGTGTACGCCACATTGGCCCCAAATTCACAAAACTTTTTGCTTCCCGAGTGCTGGGATTAAAGAGTCGTGCTACCAAGCGTGGGCCCTTCCCTTTCTGGGTGGTGATTTTTTTCCTCACAGGAAAGTCTTTCAGGTCTACCCTTTATGAGCCATGCACATCGGGACTGAGAGGCAGGCTCAACCTTCCCAGACCTAGTCTTGCAGGCGTTACCATCCGGAGAGTCTAAGCTTGCAGACTGAGAATATCTTTTTCTTTTTTCTTTTTTAATAAAAAATATCCAGAACAATGTACCGTGTGCTAGTTTTTCTGTCAACTTGACATAACCTAGACGCTTGCATGAAGAGGGACACTGGATTGAGAAGTTGCTTGGATCAGACTGGCCTGAGGTCTTGTTTGTGAGAGATTATCGTGATCGACGACTGATATATCAGGGGCCACTGTGGAAGGCAACTGGGTGTAAAAAAGCGAGCTTAGGAGCAGGGTTCCGTTCCGGCATCTCCATGGTGACTCTAAACTGCTACTCCAATGCCAGGGTATCATGATATATATCCTCTGCTGGCTTCTATGAGTGTGCGCGCACACACTTGCATGCACACGCCAACAAGACTTATATACATAAATAAACCAATCTGTCCAGGCATTGGAGCACACTCCTTTTGTTTCAGTGCTAGGGAGGCAGAAGCAGGAGAACCTCTGTAATTTTAAGTCCAGCCAAGTTTACATGAGCCAGAGCTACAGAGTCCCCTATCTTTAAAAATAAAAAGAAATACATTTAAAATAATAAAGCAAAAGATCGAGAGCTCTTATCCAGCCAGACAGTGAGCAGGCCAGGCCGGCAGGCAGAGTTCCCAGGTAGTTTCTGCACTCCTAATGTGAATCCCCTCAGTGATGACACAAACCCTTGCCTCTCAGAGTTGTTATGTCCGTGTGATCTATGACAGCAAGGAAGGCGAATAGAGCACATGTTGGTGCATGCCCTGTATCCTGTATCCCAGGTCCTAGGAGCCAAGGCAAGAGGATCTGAAATCGAGGCCAGTCTGGGCCAGAGAGAGATGCTGTTTCAGAGGGCAAACAGGCAGACATACCTTAGGGAAAAAAAACCAAACAGAATGCTGCCATACTAAGTTCCTTTCCTGTCGTTATTCCTGAACAATACAGGAAGCCACAATTTCCAAGAGATCATGATGAAGTCCCATCTCTGGGTGAGTTACAAAAGCACACTAGACCTTTTTTTTTCCCTCAGGCGTTAATTCAAATAGGCCTGTAAATCACGTGACAGGAAACCATTTGGTGGGAAACCTAGGCACCTGACAGTAAGTATGACTTTCTTTTTAATGAGGGACGCTGAGAGTATGGCTCTGGGTTTAATGAGGTATGTGCCCACACATTCCAGAAGGCCCTCCCCTCGCTGTGGGGGCTTATAGATAGATTCTCAATGCTAAAGGCAGCTCTGCCGTCTAACGTAAAAAAGAATCAATTTTCCCTTTCCACCTTTTTATCCCTTTTGGACACCAGCCAAAATCCTAAGCAAGTGGCCCAGACACCCTGTGTCCTCTCTGAGGACCCCTGCCACCTCCACACGGCCGCTGGCAGGTCTTCCCCCTCTTGTGTTCTAGCTCAAAAGGTACGACTTTCTCCTCTCCTTCAACTTCCTGCTCCTGGCAGCTGCCAGGAATTACAGCCTGCTTGCCTTGCTGATTTTTCTCTCAAGACTCTAGTGTAATGGGGTCTTCAGGCTTTTACTAAGGGTAAGAACTTGTATTCTCCTAGGAAGCTCTACCATCCAAGCCCAAATTCTAATGAATTTACTGATAGACAGGGTCTTCTGTACTCCAGACTGGCTCCAACTCTTAGGCCTCTTTGCCTCCCCTCCCCCAAGTGCCTGCATGGATCATGGGGCGTCAACCACACCCCAGCCCACCAGTTCAAGTATGTGCCCTGATAAGCAGCCATGTGGAACTGTCTCTGTTGAGAGGCAGCACGCCACCCCAACACTCACTGTCAAAATTCCCCACTCTCTCTCACAGGCTAGTGAGCCACAGGATCTGAGATGCATGCATAGAAAACCAAACTTACATTAGAGCTGCCACCTCCCAGGGCTCGGCTTGCTCAGACCTTCCCGATTGAGAGATTCAGACTGTCTGTCCTTCTCTACACCCAACTGCAAACGGAACGGAAGAACCCTCTTCGGCTTTAAGGCAAGGTGCTTATGCTGAGGTGGGGGACAAAAACAGCCTTTTGCTTAAGCGACCAGGTTTTACCCAATCCGCTCTTTTTTTTTTTTCTTTTTTAAGATTAATTTATTATATGTAAGTACACCGTAGCTGTCTTCAGACACTCCAGAAGAGGGAGTCGGATCCTGTTAAGGATGGTTGTGAGCCACCATGTGGTTGCTGGGATTTGAACCCTGCACCTTTGGAAGAGCAGTCGGGTGCTCTTACCCACTGAGCCATCCCACCAGCCCCCCCAATCCACTCTTACTTTCAAAGACAGAGTACCAGAAATTACACGGAGAACCGGAAAACAGAAAAATCTTGTTTTCTTCTACAGTCGTCAGCTTGGCTCTTCCTTAGCCTCGGGACCATGTTCAGGGCTGGAGCCATGGCTCAGCGGTAATACAGGTCTCCGTGAGGACCTGAGTTTGATTGTTAGTACCCTCCTCTGCCCTCTAAGGGTACCGCTCTCACACACACATACCCACAGACAGCTGCACAACACACACACACACACACACACACACACACACATACACACAATGTAAACAATCCTTTGTAGAAAGATCCTCTAACTTCGTATCGTATCAACAGAATTCCCAATGACAGATCCCAGAACACAGTAAGGAACCTGACAAAGCCCTCAAGGAAAAGCTAAGCTTGCTACTGAGCCAACGCCCCTTCTATCCTGGTGACAGGGCCAGGTCTTCTATAGTTCCTTCCGCCCTGTGACTTCGTGGTAAAATCTCCCATTCTGGAGCTCTGCTGCTTTCTTCTGGTTTTCCCAAGCAAAGGAGGCAGCTCCACCATCTACAGACAGCTTCTCTCTACGACTCAGTCTCTACCATGAAGCAGCTGGCCCAGGGGCTCGGCCCTGCGGCCCTGTCCTATCCCTGCCTACACGTAGGTGAGGATCATGAATTACGTCTCATCTCTCTTTACAGGGCTCACGCTTTCCTCCAGGAAGGCTTAAGAACTCAAACAGTGAGACTGCAGGGAGGGGCAGGAAAGTGGTTTCCTGCACCACGATTATCAGTAAATACCAAGCACTGAACAATGAGTTGAATCAGCACGGTGGGTTACTGTCAGCAGTAGCAACAGAAAACAGTACCCGGGGGAGGAAGTGCTAAGCCAGCTCTCAGGAGTAAACAGAGTGACCCCGTGGAGGTTTTCCTAGGTTTTTAGATTCAGGCTCAGTGAGATCACCACTTGGCTGGGCTTTACTAAACAGTGACTGGTCTCCCAGCAACCTGCTTCTCCTATAAGGAACCACTCACTTCTCTCCCCTACAGTTGACCATGCCGGCTGAGAGAACGACCATTAGCCATTTGGAAACACACTAGACTCAAGTTTTCCAAACACAACAGTGTGTGGGGAAGCCACAGGCAAGGTATCCAGGGATTGGAGGCCATTTCATTATACAATATTATGTTCAAAATATTTCTTTTGGCTAGGTGGGGTGGCATTTGAGAGGCTGGAAGAGTTCAAGTTCAAGGGCAACCTGGGCTAAGCAGTGAAACCTGTCTCAAAATTTCCTGTACCACAAGAAATGAGGCTTCTCTCGTATTTCAAAAATAAATTCAGTACCCGTTAGCCACTACTTACTCTCTCTCTCCCTTTTCTCTCCTAATTCATTCCCCAACAAGCACCCCCCCCCCAAAAAAAAAATCCAATCTGAATGACTACACAGCTCGGTTAAATTTGCAGAAGTAAAATGTGGCACGTCGCCTCTTCTGACAGGACCCTTTAACAAGAATACAGTTTTCTGAGGTTAGTTATGTTGTCAAAAGTACATAGTAGTATTTCACTAATTTTTTTTTCAATTGTTGAATAATCATGTTACTTAACATCTTTCACCAGTTGATGGGCATTAGATTGTTTCTATTTTAAAAGGGTGTGTGTGTGTGTGCGCGCGCACAATGTGCACACACTACACGCATCTTGATGCTTGTAAGTCAGAGGAAAACCAGTGCGAACTAGTCTTCTCCTACCAGCACGTGGGTTGTAAGGCTGCAACTCGGGTTGCTAGGTATGACCACAGAGGGGCCTTCACCCACTGAAGCTGCTCACAGCCCTGTGTCATCAGGGTTAGGGTCAGGGCCACTCCACACCTGGGAACAGGCTTCTGTATGAACACACACTTTGGCAACCGTCTGAGCAGAACTGAACCATGAGGTTATCAGGCACGCTTACCTTTCTGAAGAAGAGCTCTTCAGACCACTTCAGTTCCCCCACAAATACCCACGCCTCCTGATTTCCCTACGCCCGTGGCCAGACACTACCTGCTGCCAATCTTCGTGCTGGCCGCTGCCTGGGTATGAAGTGGTACCTGCTGTGGCTCTGATGTATACCCCTCGGACTGCTGTATTTCAAAGAGCTTATAGCGAGAGAGTAGGTCTTCTGTTTTCAAAGGGCATTATGGTCACCGAGCGAGGGAAGTACCCCGGGGACAGGGCTTTCAACGGAAGGAAATTAAGTTGAAAGACCTGGCTTTTACTTTAGAAATTAAAAGCAAAAGTTAGAAATAAAAGCTGTTTTCGGGGGCTCTGGAGGGCGTACCACTTCCAGCACAGGGTGGCAGGTAAGTACACACTTGAAAGATGCTCTAAGGGCTGGCGGGGGCTGAAGGGTGGAGCGGATTTATAGTTTTCTGGAGTGTTATCTATCAGCTTTCACTTCTGCAGGAATCGTAAAACAGATTGGAAACAGATTCTGGTCAGGGTTTATACAAAGCTCTCCCTAGAGGCCTGGGAAAAGAACCTTTTCATTCGGCTGAGCCTCACACACTGAATGACGACGGGGCTAAGACAAACCACTCCAGACCATCGGTTACCTGCGTAGGGTTCATTCAGAGACAACAGCTGGCAGTGACAGAGAATGCAGCCCATCTCGGACGTAAAGAAAGAAGCACGACTTGACAAATGAAGGAAATGAAAGGGACGTCCACAAATAAAAAATAAAATAAAATCCATGCGTGAAAATCTTCCTTGTATCACTGTTATTTCTGAAAAAGGAACTAGAAATTTTCTACCACTTAACAAACACCATTCTGTCCCAGTGAAAACATGCAATAGTTTAATCCCGGCACTCAGGAGGCAGAGGCAGGCGGATTTCTGAGTTCGAGGCCAGCCTGGTCTACAGAGTGAGTTCCAGGACAGCTAGGACCATGCAGAGAAACCCTGTCTCAAAAAACCAAAAAAAAAAAGAAGGTGAAATAGCGCAAATTGCATTAAAAAGCTGGAGGAGGACAGGCGGGATTCTCTGGTGCTCGGTGGAGGACGGCGGATGTCCAGGATGAGCTGTCTGGTGCTCAGTAGGGGGAGGGTCATCTATATAAAGCAGGAAGTTCACACCATTTTAAAGTCTGCTTAACCTCCTGTGTTCTCCTCTGTGGACAGGCCTGGCCTTGCTTCCCAGCCAATTGGGGACAACTGGAGCTGGGAAGTGCTTGTGCGCTGTTGACTACCTGGTGTTAAGGGGTGAGAGATAAGAATGATACAGAACAGCACAAACCTCACTGAGAGGCTGGGGTCCGAACAGAGATGGTGAGTGCCTGCCCAGCAAGGCCTTGGGTTCAGTTCCCAGCAGGCTGGGGGTGAGAAGTGCATGCCTTTAGGCTCACATTAACCACCACATTCTGCCACATGAAGGAAGACCCACCGGCATTAAGTACTCCCCTCCCATCCCCAGGTGAAAACTTAGAAGCCACCGTCCTTCAATGTTCTGTTTCTCCTGACTGGAACAGGTTTCTTGTTTTATAAAGACCACATTGTTCAGATAATAATCACGGCTGTTGTCCATTCTCCGCTGTGCGGAGACCTGGGCGCACGTGGGTTCCAGAGAAGAATGAACAATGGGGACCATCCATCGGATGCGGATGCGCCTCACGCCTTTCCTAAATAAGGACACTGCTGGCAGAAACCTCAAGGCTGTTAATACCAGTGAGGGCTGCTGGGCCGGCGCCCACTGAGAAACCATGGGAGACCAATCACACCCTATCCTCTTTCTTAATCCAACTACCCCCAAGAAGTGCTTGTCCCGGCTCTACCTCGGAATAATCTAAATGTCATGCTTACTGTCCTCGCGTGAGCTAGACCCACTTGACTGCATTTGTGTCTATCCGTTACACTTCGCTAAGTAGATCCCCCTTTCAAGGGCTGTCTCTGGACACGTGGGCTGTGGGACAATGGGCTCAGCCTCCATAGGGCTATGAATCCAGTCACAAATCCTTGTCAAAGGAAGCACTAGGTTGCCAGGTACTGTCTCCCTTCATGCTAATTCACGAATGAAAACTGGAGGGTGAGGGTGGGGGGGTGCTCCTTTAAGAACTGTGACACTGTATATTGCTTTGAAGGGACACAAGAGAGCCGTGTTTAGAATGTATCCATAGGTTTGGCCATAATTTCCAGATTGTGTAATTTCCAGACAAGGTAAGGTTTCTGAACACAACCATATAGTGAACCACCTGGGTGTGGAACGGAGTCTGACCACATTTCCTGGAGACAAGGCTATCTCCTTACATGCAGGGCAGCCTTCACTCCCATCACCACTGAGCCAGCAACTGCCTCAGGTTAGGGGAACAACACGCTGGGAGAAACCCTTGTCGCCCTAGGATGATCTGGCTTAATTCCCTCCCAATTTCTATCCAGAAACTGTAAGGAAGCCGGAGGTCCAGTGGCTAATTACAGTGGCAGTTATGAAAACGACACCTAAAGTCCAGGCCACGATTCTGTGGAACTTCTTCGCAAGCAAGCTTTGATTCTGCATCAAGGGGATAGGTTTTGGAGTCTATGGCTGCTTGGAATCAAACACTAGCTTTCCCTGCTGGTCTTCTGTATGCTGGGCTTCTTAGCTATAGACTGCTGAGATTGCTAGACCAGCACACTGCATGTGAATATGTACAGATCCCAGAGGCCCAGTGCCTACAAGGAAGGTGAACACATGCCATCCCTGGTTTGAAGCGTCTTTCCTTCCTGCCCCTCCCTCTTCTGGAAGGATCCGTCTAACCCCTCTACGTCCCACATACACCTATACACCTCCTTCCTTCCCTCCCTCCCTGCCTGCCTCTCTCCTTCCCACCTTTTTGGAAATATGTTTGTATCACTTGTAGAAGCAAAAAAACAATTGTATTGATACTGGGCCCTGAATTTGCCCACTGGGACTCAGCAGTTGGAACTCTGAGCTGCTATTCAATCTAGTGTGGTGTAGTTTGAGAGAATCCTTTCAGTCCACAGGACTCTACCTCCATGAAAGGCTGAACTCTGTTCTGCTTCTCGAGCCTGCTGTCTGTATGTTTACAGTCTGACCTGTTCCTGGGGCCCGGGACTAACCACAGAAACCGGTTCTGGTGCAAGACTGAGGCAGACAGAAACCAAGAGGTAACTGGCTTCGAACAAGCTAAATGGATTCCCACTAGAACAGATTTGCTTTCTGTTACCCAGGAGCCCCTGTGCATACAACCGGGACCGATGAGAATTTGCTCTGTATAGGATAACTATAAAGTCCTGACAGGGCCTTTGAAGAAACTATAAACCCCATCTTTAACATGTCAACGCAATCGGAGCCAAGCAGAGTTTATTTTCCAAAAGGTTAAGAGGGCATGGGCGTTTGAACTTTTTGCCTCTATGTCCTCAAACTCTCCTGAAAAGGATGACTGAAAAACCTGTATGCTTGATGACAGTGCCAGGAAGGGGCTGTCTATAAGCCAAGTACAGCCAGCCACTCATTAAGGCAGAATTTTACAGAGTGACTTTGAAATAGATATTGTATGAAAAGGAACATGGGCCAGAGAGCAGACGGTCCTCTTTCCCCCAGGGACCCTGACAATACCATTTTCACTCCATGAAGTCTGGAGGTGAATAGGGGCAACTGCCCAAGAAGGGACAGAGGTGTCCTGGGTATTATAACACAGACATACCAAAGTGGCCGTGGCATGCCCTGAACATAAACTCATTACCCTCTCCAGCTTCCTCACTGCTGGGACACTGTGGACACTTAAGCATGGCCCCGTCCATGCTAATACTTCCACTCAAACAAGTGGGAAGCTTCACCGGGACTATTTTGGTAGTCCATTTTGGTGTTTTGTTCCTTTTTTTGTTTATGAAAATCAGCGAAGTGTTTCTGCGTCAATCATGTACTTCATTGTATTTAAAAGGCCGATATGGGGCACAGGAAAAATTTGCAAGATTAAGTATCGGGTAAAGAAACATGGGAGGCTGGAGAGATGGCTTGGTGGTAGAGACCACTTGCTGCTCTCCTGAGGACTTGAGTTTGGTCCCCAGCACTCAAGTCAGGGGCTTATAGTAACCAGTAACTAGGGCACCAGCACACGTGTGTCTGTACGCACGCGCACACACACACACACACACACACACACAGGCATGTATGAATTGTAAAAGAACAATTATTTTTAAAAACTCTGAGCAGAAACAAAGCTCTGTTGAGCAGGGATGGAAATGATTTCTATATTATATGCTCACCTATGAACATATGCTTAAGATCACTGCCCCTGTTAGCCACTCTGTACTACAGAACCAAGACAGTCAAGAAAACGCATATCTTTGGTCCCGGTGTAGCTTATAGAAGGCCAGGAGGGTCTGTGTGCAGATTCACCATGCACTGCAACTTAAAGACCAGGTGAAAGCCGAATGCAATGACCCAGTGGGTCCAGGCTGCTGCAAGCCAGCTCCCAAGGTCCGAGCTATATGCACAGAATAAACATGGCAGGAAGTGGACTCCTAAAAGTGATGCTGATCTGTGTGTGTGTGTATGTAAGGGGGTGTGTGTCACACTGTGTTATCAAAACAAATGATAGCAAAACCTAATTTCTTTCCCAAGGCCCCGAGTACACAGACAGCTAGCTTAGCTTGCACAAACCAGAAAACCCAGGGTCACTCAGGAAGAGCAGAGGTTCAGGACACTAAAGTCATATGTAATCTGTCCCTAAAGATATAGGTGTTTTACAGACACAATTCCTCTGGCAAAGACAAAAAATGATTAGTGGTAATGAGCTAATGTTTTGAGGATGTTTTGTCAGAAAAAAAATTAATCTAATTATTGACCATGAACTTGGAGGGGGGCTGGAGAGATGGCTCCATCTGTAATGGGATCCGATGCCCGCTTCTGGTGTGTCTGAAGGCTGCTACAGTGTACTCATATTCATAAAATGAATAAATACATCTTAAAAAAAGAAAAAGAGCTCTGGAATGTCTGCACGTAATACATATCTTACAAGTGGAACAAAACACCAGCCCCCAGGTCCATGTGAAGGCGCACCACAAATGTGGAGATATGTTTACTGACTAACATTGTACAACATAGATTCACAATTATCACTGTGCCCTGGAATCTACTGTTTAGAGCATGAAGAACAACACTTTGTAATGTGGGCAGGCTTAGAAAACGCGTTTAACACTCAGCTCCTGGCTTAACCTGAGGGCTTGTCAGGCCATCTGAAGACCATTTAGCTTTCTGCGCTTTAAAGATCATTCTGGAAAGTTCACTTACAGCTTTTATGAGTGGCTGATGGAGAAGGGTGTTGGGGGACAGGGGAGAAAAGAAAACCAGCGCCCATACAAACAAAATCTACACTTGAGGAGAAACAGTTGCCTGAACTTTCTGAGGACTGCTTTTAAAAGGCTTCCATTTTAAGATCGGCCACCGGCCATAGTGGCCTCTTGGGTGGATGGCAAAGCCCTCCCCTTCCTCTGGTCCATTTCACTGCCATGAATTTTCCTACTCCCACACTCCGTGCACTCCAGGGTTCCCAACATTAATGAAGAGCAATCAAGCATCAAGTACATACAATTATTCTGAAGCTACACCATCAGTTAGTGCAAAGTGCAGACGGGAAAGTGTGTGTGTGTGTGTGTGTGTGTGTGTGTGTGTGTGTGAGAGAGAGAGAGAGAGAGTGT
>NC_034608.1:50999734-51009216 GCF_900095145.1 Mus pahari
AGAGAGAGAGAGAGAGAGAGGGGGGGGAGAGAGAGAGAGGGGAGAGAGAGAGAGTGAGAGAGTGTCTGTGCACACTCCAGGATTCCCAACATTAATGAAGAGCAACCAAGCATCAAGTACATACAATTATTTTGAAGCTACACCATCAGTTAGTGCAAGTTCTCAGACGGGAAAGGGTGTGTGTGTGTGTGTGAGTCTGCATTCTACTTTACTGAGGACACTATGAGGCCACCTGCACCAACCCATTTACTTATTATCCTGAAAGCCATTTCCTGACGTCAACACTCATGGTATTAGGATGAGTGGACAGTCTCAGGAACACAGTAGAATGGCAGAACAAAGGGGGCTTACACCTTACACCTGTCTTTGTTTTCTTTTATTAAAGACAGGGTCTCACACCCAGGCTGGGCTCTAGCCCATGACACAGTTGAAGAGGCAAAAAGTTCTAGGGTTTGTGAGCACAGTGGGTGGGCAAGTCCTCTACCAGCTGAGCTATACCCTCAGCCACTGTAGTTTTCTTTAAAATGCATGGGATGAAACCCAGAGCCCCGAGGCTCAGGAGGCCAGCATTCTTATTCAGATATATACATCCCGCTTTTAAAACTATTTTTAAACCTTTAACACAAACCATATAGCTTACACACTTGTCACAAATGAGAACTTGGAGTTGAGGCCCAAGTTGGTTAAACAGAATGTAAACAGGACCGTCTAAACTTTAGCAGAGTCTACTGTGAAACATTTCCTGTTTTGTACAGGAAGCAAAACAATGAGGCAAAAGGCATGAGCCCCTGAGGAGGTTGGATCGAGGTTCTCCCTCTCCACAGAAGAGCTGCAAGATCACTTGCCGTGACAGCAGAGAGCTGAGGTGGAGTTACAGTACATACATACGATGGCTACAAGTCAGAAATCGCCCTGGCGGCTGAATGAAGGGAAGGTTCTAAACTAGAAACCCAACAGAAGGCAGGCACAGACAGGGGGGGACACAGTGTTACAGAGGGAAATGGAGACTGCAATATGACTGTGGCTTACCAATCACTTGGGCTCAGACTACTAAGGACAATACTGCTGGAAACTCTCTGCCCCTATCTCAAAAAGATCCAAGGAAGGACAGATGAATGGAGTAGTGATTATTAGTCAGTGTTCGCAAACATTCTGACCTCAGTGGAACTTGGAATTCCAAAGAAGCTATTTTTAAACCATTCTGCAGGAAAGGAGAGTTTAGGCATAAATACCAGAGCTCTCTGAAGGCCACCATAGCCATCCATCATCTGTGTTTCTACCATGTTGAATGCAAGGACCTGAAACGTACTTACTTCCAAGGGCCGGAGGAGGGCTCCGCAGTGAAGGGTGCAGAGAGCAGTTAAGAGAACGACGGCCCTTGCCTGGCCTCTACGTGGGCTACCCATCCATGTGCATACCCGAATACACGCACATATGCATAAGATGAATCTTGAAAATTTTAATTTGATCTGTTCATGCTTTGAGCTATGAATTATCACCTATACATTGTGAGGGAGGAAAACAGAGGTTCAGAGAGTCTGAGGATGTTAAGCTATGTAACCAGAATTAAACCGAAGGCCGCCTGTGACAGGTCCACTGGTGGTCGAGGAGAAAGCATACCCAGAGAGAGTGCTTCAGTGGTACAGGGCAGGCTGTGCTTCCCATGCAGGAGGCCCCTGGCTTCTGTCTAAACAGTGTCCCGACTTTCCCAACCTCCCATTTTGGTTCAGGTTGGGATGTGGAGTTTTCTATAGGATATGGAGTTCTAACATTGTTACGTACAGCAGTGTAAACCATTCTAACATAGCCAACGTTACGTTTTAAATCACCAGGGAGCTGAAGGTACGTGTAACGGACTGTCATGGTTTGAGTATGCTTGGCCTGGGGAGTGGCACTATTTAAGATGTGACTTTGTTGGAGTAGTGTGTCACTGTGGGTGTGGGCTTTAAGACCCTCATCCTAGCTGCCTGGAAGTCAGTCTTCCACTTGGAACCTGCAGATGAAGATGCAGAACTTTTAGCTCCTCCTGCACCATGCCTGCCTGGATGCTGCCATGTTCCCACCTTGATGATGATGGACTGAACCTCTGAACCTGTAAGCCAGCCCCAATTAAATGTTGTCCAGTTGCCTTGGTCCTGGTGTCTGCTCACAGCAGTAACACCCTCACCTAAGACATAGTCTTTGTGGAGAACATGAAGCAGACAGACACAACTGGGTCATGCCTGTGATCTTAACACTCAGGAGCTGAGGTAGAAGACTGACCTACAGTTGGTATCTGGACTACAGAAGGACACACTGAGCATAGCACACTTGGCATTCTGAGACATCTACAATGGTTGGTTGCTCTTCATCTATCTACAACCTGCTCAATGCCTGGTTTGTAAATCGTGACATTTGTCTCCTCAAGGAACACTGAAATCCGGGAAATTATGCTGCAGGATTTTGTGTGGGTTCTGTGTATTTTGTTGTTACTTTTCAAAAGGATGTGTTGAAGTAATACCTTTAAACTTTGTTCCTTCATTAGGATGAAGTGTCTTTTTCATCTAAACTCATTTTGAAATTTACTCTTGCAAGGTACCTGCATACTCATTTGCTTATGACTGATGTCTTGTAGGCAGTAAACGAGGGGAAAGGGAGGAGAGACATTTACTCAAGAATTTTCTACTCAACAACTGTTCTGAGGAGCTTTTTTTTTTTTTTTTTTTTGAGTCAGGGTTTCTCTGTGTAGCCCTGGTTGGACTGGAACTCACTCTGTAGACCAGGCTGGCCTCATCTGCCTCTGCCTCGCAAGCATGGGGATTAAAGGTGTGTACCACAAGCCCCCGGCTTGTTTTTTAACTTTTAAAACCACCTTAAGAATAAGTTGTCACGCCGGGCAGTGGTGGCGCACACCTTTAATCCCAGCACTTGGGAGGCAGAGGCAGGCGGATTTCTGAGTTCGAGGCCAGCCTGGTCTACAGAGTGAGTTCCAGGANGGATTTCTGAGTTCGAGGCCAGCCTGGTCTACAGAGTGAGTTCCAGGACAGCCAGGGCTGTACAGAGAAGCACTGTCTCGAAAAAACAACAACAACCAAAAAAAAAAAAAAAAAGTTGTCATGCAATAAACAAGGAAAACACACTTCGGATGTTTTTAGTGCAGATCTCAGTTTATCAGGGCATTGCCTTAGTTTTTCAAAATGTTTATTTCCTGGAACTTCATGCTCTGTTTTGAGAATTTATGCTAATCTTCTAAGAATAGACTTTGCCCAGATTTTATGTTAAGAAATCTAATCATGCTTGTCAAAATATGTAATTATTTTTTCTCTCATTGTATGGTGTGTGTGTGTGACATGCACGTATGTGTAGAGATGCACATGCTTGTATGTGCATGCAGAGAACAGCCGAGGATAGCATGTGGCCTGCTCCTTAAATCTCCACATTGACTATGAGACAGGGTCTCCCAATTGAGCCTGAGGCTAGGCTGCTGGTCAGCAAGTCCTAAGGACCCTCCTGTCTCCACCCCTCTCCACACCCACCCCCCCCACGCCCTTAACGCCTTGTCCTGCGATTACAAGTGTGATCCTGGCCAGCTTTGATGTCGGTTCTGGGGATTTAACTTAAGCCCTCACACCCTTACAAAACGAGCGCTCCTGTCCAATCTCCATAGACTGTTGGGCTCACTTAACAGAGGCTGGCATAGAAGAGGGCATCAGATCTCATTACAGATGGTTGTGAGTCACCATGTGGTTGCTTGGAATTGAACTCAGGACCTCCGGAAGAGCAGTCAGTGCTCTTAATCTCTGAGCCTTCTCTCCAGCCCTACCTTGTCTTTTAAAAAACGAGGAACCTTCATGTAGGGATGCCATTCGAGCTTGGCAGCACAGTACTGCTCAGCGTGGGAAGAAAACAGTGTGTGTGTGTGTGGGGGGGTGCGTGCTGGCTAAGACATCCTTGGTCTTTGGGTAGTTTTTGAACCCCCAAATAAAGGAAAGAGTTGAGAGACAGAAACATGTCTAACGGCAGCTCCGCTTTCCCGCGGCTCTGTCTAAGCTCTGTGACGTCATTGGCTGCTTTAGAACTCTGAAAGCCGAGATTGAGCAGTTATAAACAGATTTAACAGATAAACAACAGGCCAGGCTCATGGGCTCATCCTGTAGTCCTGCAGAGCTCCCATCGAAAAGCTCCAGCTGGGTTCTCATTAGCCGGGGCCTCTATGACCACCTTGAGCAATAGGCGAAAGAGAAACTAAGGGAGAGAATTTCAAAAATGATAAGAAACATCCTGACATGGTACCTAGTGGGGGTAGGAAGGCTGAGACGGGCCATCTGGATGCTCCCATTTGTGAAGAGTTTTGTTTAGTGGAAATAATTGACCCAACTCACAAGCTGTGTAAATATTGAGATCAAAAGTCCTAACTCGCACAGCTGTCAGGAAAGCCTGTGTTACAGGAAGCCGACTGACAGTGGAGGCACGACAGAAGTCAAAGGTTCTCTTCATGCATACCTGAGTACCTCAGCATCTGATGACATCTTAAGGCTAAGAAGGCATAGGTGATGTTGTAAGTATGCAATATTTTCAATCAGCAACTTCCCTTGACACTTCAGAATCGAGTACAACCTTATCTTACAGCCGAGGAGCCCAGCCCGGGACAAATGACCGGATGCCACTCAAGGCAGCGGAAGTTATGTGAAAGGCTGGAATCACTGAGGATAAATAACCTGGAACTCAAGTGTCTGCTTGAGTCTTAGTCAGAATCATGAAGGTTTCCTGATGATAGCATTTTTGGAGGGGTTGTTTTGTTTTTTCTCCTGGGGTGGGGGCAGTATATAGCACGATTCAGTGCTTTTTAAATGTGTTTTAGCAGAGTGTGGTGGCTCTTGTCTTTAATCCCAGCACTCAGAAAGCAGAAGCGAGAATATCTAAGTTCAAGGCCAGCCTGGCCCACATAGAGAGCTCCAAGACAGCCGGGTCAGTATGGAGAACCCTGCCCCACACAACAACAACAACAACAACAAACCAACCACCAAACAATAGGCCAAAATAATTTATCACAAAATTAAAGCTTTTTATAAAAAGTTCTTATTATAATGTATAAATCAAATTTCAACAACAAAAATCACGGCATAATTACACTGCGTATCCATAGCTCCTTTTTGCTGTTTCGCTATGAATCATTCAAGAGTCGGTCTTCCCTTCAGTCACTTACTAAACAATAAAATACACTGCTCAAGGGTGAATATGGCTCCATCAATCAGACCTGGACTGCAGGGGTGGTAGTAACCCCAGATAAACAGGATTCAAGGAGAATTCAAACATGCTAATGACGCAATCCGCCAAATACCGGGGCCATCTAGATGGTAAAGGGCACTGGCCACCAAGCCAAATGAGTCCCGGGGAAGGATAAAACTGGGGAAGGATAAAACCTGTTCCTACAAATTGTCTTCTCATCTCCAAATGAACACCTACATAGTAAAAAAAAAAAATGAAACAACGAAGCCTCATGGTGCGTGCAAACCTCAGGGGCTGGGAGAATTTAAAACAACAGTAACAGGCACTGACGAGGATACAGAGAAACAGAAAATCTAACACAAGTGCAGGGAGAGGGCCAAAGGGCGAAGCCTTGAAACCACTACAGTGGAGAGTTTGGCAACAAGCAGTTGGAGCTCTAAAATTTCACATCAGATGTGTACAAAAAAAAAAAAAAAAAATAGAAAACAGACAAAGGAGACCTGTATGCCCACTGGGCATGTCAGCACTTGTCACAGACAGACAGGAAGACAGACAGACAGACTGACACTTCCATTGCCAGTGTGTACCACAAAACAGTCAAACAAGCAACAGCTTTAGCCCCAGGACTCAGAGGAGACAGAGGCAGGTGGATCTCTGAATTTGAGAGCAAGTTCCAGAGCAGCCACGGCTACAAAGATACACAGCCTGTTTGTTTGTTTGTTTTGTTTCAATTCGTTTTGTTTGGGGGGGGTAGATGAATAATTATATCCATATAAAATAGGGTACTTCCTTTTCATAAAAGTAAGTTACATAGCTGGCAGTACAGGGGAACTGGTAACTAGCTGTAGGCAGGGAGCCTGAGTTTGGTCCTCGGTACTTCTAACCACTCTCAAAGAAGGAAAAATAACTAAATCATATTCTGAAAAATGTCTCTACACAAAAGATCCTGCATGGATCATCATACTAAGGAAGGAAGAGCCAGAAACAAAAGTGAAATATGTCAATATTTAGAATACGCAACTTGAGGCAGGCCGAAAGTAGATCAGAGGTGAGCAGTGGCTGGGGCAGGCAGGACAGAAAGCGAGGATTGCTTCACAGTATGGAGATGTTGCTTGAGGTAATGAAAAGCTTTAGGAAATTGCACAATCTGGTAACTATAACTAATGGCTCTAAATTATATGCTTGAAGGTTGTTCAAATGGCAACGCCTTTGTGTCAACCTAATTTCAAAATACTTATTAAAAGTGTAATCAAAAGCACCAAATTATATGGTGTGTGAATTATACCAAGAGTTATGTTAAAACAAAAAAAATTACTGTCAATCAAAGACTGCACAGATCAATGAGTACATTCTTGTGAGAATACACAAAGCCAGAAACAAACAAAACAAAACAACAGGCAGGGGTGGCGCACGCCTTTAATCCCAGCACTTGGGAGGCAGAGGCAGGTGGATTTCTGAATTCGATGCCAGCCTGGTCTGCAGAGTGAGTTCCAGGACAGCCAGGGCTATACAGAGGAAGCCTGTATTGAAAATAAATAAATAAATAAAATAAGGGAAAAAAGAAAACAAAACAACAACAAGAATATTGTCAATAAGGCTGGAGAGATGACTCACTGGTTAAGAGCACAGACTGCGCTTCTAAGAGGTCCTGAGTTCAAATCCCAGCAACCACATGGTGGCTTACAACCATCTATAATGGGATCTAACACCCTCTTCTGTTGTGTCTGAAGACAGCTACAGTGTACTCAGATACATTAAATAAATAAATCTTTTTTTAAAAAAATACTGTTAGGCTGGGACCACGTGGATCAGCGAACACATTCTATGAGTACACATGCTACCACACAGGCTTAATTAAGAATGTGGATCACGCCGGGCATGGTGGCACATGCCTTTAACCCCAGCACTCATTGTCTTCAATAAGATAGCACTCGGGAGGCTGAGTTCGAGGCCAGCCTGGTCTACAGAGTGAGTTCCAGGACAGCCAGGGCTATACAGAGAAATCCTGTCTCGAAAAACCAAAAGGGGAAAAAAAAAAAAAAAAAAAAAAAAAAAAAAAAAAAAAGAATGTGGGTCACAAGGACAAGTTGGAGAAACATATTGACTTGATTCTTTCAGCCCTCTCTGTTCTGCTATAACTCTCAACCAAGTCTAAGCTAAAACCTACATGGGAGCCACTTAAGACAAGGAAAGGGGAAAGCCCCAGTTAATGGCGTATATAAAGATGCTGTGGTGCGTTACAGGCGGATCGGTCCCACCTCCTCCTAGAACCTTGGCCAGGAGCCACTGACACCTGTTGCGCTGAAGCGCTAGCTACCATCATTCTTATTTACTAAAACGAGAATCCTAGTTCGCAGTGAAGGGCTCAGCTAAGAGACACCCAGAAATCGCATTCCACCCTGCTCGAGGGCTTGTGTGCTTCTGCTAAAAATTTCCACAGACTGGGATTTTGACTAAATCGGGCTAGCTTCAGATTATCACTATATTTACCTTCCAAAGGCACAAACCCTACAAGTAATTTGGTACTAGTGAGCGTCCTCATCCATTTTCCATGGGAAGAACTTACTGTCCCAATCTGTAAGCAAAGGGCAGAGTGCTAGACATCCTTTCGCCATGTTCAAGGACAGAACCGGTTTCCAGTCATGTGGCTAATGGGGCGGGAACAACCAAAAGGAAATCTGGGTTTCAGTTGTTCGCAGGCTAATTTGGAGCTCTTCCTACAGAAGTTCCTACTCTTGGGGATCTGAGCAAGCTTGGCTCACGCTCAGTGCTACCTCAACCTGAGGACACCGCCCCCAGTCACTGAAGCTCTGGCTGGAGGTGGCAGAAAAGCCATTGTCCCCAGAAGGCTGACACCAATCACTTAATTAGGCAGTAACGAGACAAAGTAATGAGGAACACTCCAAGCATGGAAGGGCTCCCTGACTGTCCATTATTGTGTAAGAGACACTTTGTGGACCAAGGTTTACATTTCTCAAGAGTGGAACCAAAGCCAGGCATGTTGGTGCGCGCCTTTAATCCCAGCACTCGGGAGGCAGAGGCAGGCGGATTTCTGAGTTTGAGGCCAGCCTGGTCTACAAAGTGAGTTCCAGGACAGCCAGGGCTACACAGAGAAACCCTGTCTCGAGAAAAAAAAAAAAAAAGAGTGGAACCAAAACAAGTATTACACCACTTGACTATTCTCTAAGGCTCCCAGGGAAGGCTTTGAAAAGAGCCTCAGCAAGGGACACAGGGAGCGTTGGGCAATAGCTGCAGGCTGCACATATTTTTAGCTCATTACAAAAGGCGACCCTGGGAAGAGGAAAGAGGTCAGCCCCCAGAAAGATATGTTTAAGTCCATTACCATGAATGGGCCCGTTTTTTTTTTTTTCTCTGCATAGAGGGGTTACCAGGCTCCACCGTCACATACCAACTTTATCACAGCTATTTGTCCTGGACAGTGGAAAGTAACAGTCTGTAACTACCATCAGCAGCACTGTAGCAACGAGCCAGGACAGAACAGACGAGACACTAATGTGCTGTGTTAGGACCTCGGCGTCTAACAAGACCAGGGTTCGACTGTGAGTCAGTCGCCCAGCTCCAACCCCATGCCCACTCATGTGTCCACAGTTTCCCTAACTGTGATGCTGCAGGTTTCTTTTCCTTCTCGGTAGACCAGACTGGTTTCAAACTCAGAGAACCCCCTGCCTCAGCCTCCCAAGAGCCACCACCGCCCAGCACTGCAGAGGTGTCTAAGATCCAGTGAGGCTCTAATGCTACACACACAAGTGAAGAACATCAAGGAAGAGATGATCCAGGCACTTGGTAGATAACCTTGTTCTCAAGTCAGCCCTGAGCAGCAGCAAGCCCAGGCTCCCTGTCCTACACATAAAAAGAAGCCCTCTCCACAAAGCCAGAAAATTAGGTTGCTATTATTTGAGATTCTTAACAATCAACACAAATGACTATGACCAAGGGGACAGGATGCTACTTTTTTTGTTTGTTTGTTTTTCGAGACAGAGTGTACTGGCTAGTTTTGTGTCAACTTGACACAGCTGGAGTTATCACAGAGAAAGGAGCTTCATTTGGGGAAATGCCTCCGTGAGATCCAGCTGTGGAGCATTTTCTCAATTAGTGATCAAGGGGGGAGGTCCCCTTGTAGGTGATGCCATCTCTGGGTTGACAGTCCTGGGTTCTATAAGAGAGCAGGCTGAGCAAGCCAGTGGAGGCAAGTCAGTAATGAACATCCCTTCGTGGCTTCTGCATCAGCTCCTGCTTTCTGACCTGCTTGAGTT
>NC_034608.1:51009446-51052287 GCF_900095145.1 Mus pahari
GAACTCAGAAATCCGCCTGCCTCTGCCTCCCGAGTGCTGGGATTAAAGGCGTGCGCCACCACGCCCGGCAGTATGTTACTCTTATAACAGACTTACTGCTAGAGAGAAAAAGAGAGAACCGGGCACAAGGAGATTCATAAGCTTTCACTGGATTCGGGAACACAAAGCTCTGTGCCCAGGAGCTGGTTGGCAGGGGGCAAACAGAATACGCCTGGGCGCCAACCAAAACTGAAATGATGTCTGGTGGGTTCTAACTGGTATGGTGAAGAACAATCACAGTTTGACAGCCATTGACCTTAAAACAGGAACTTCACTTATATTGTCACTGTCAAAGCCTATTGTGTGGGATCAGTGGCATCCTTACACAAAGCAGGAGTAAGGAGAGGCGACCTAGAGCTGCACGGGCCACACCTTCCTTCACAAGAACAAAGAAATTAGCTTTAAAGGGCCAGCAGGGTTCTACATTTACAGGATGACTGCATGTGTGGAACAGAAGAAAGCGGTGATATTGAGAATATTTTGTTTTTATCAACATAATGAAAAATTATAAAAAGAAAAAATTGTGGAGCTGACAACTGAGTCAGGGCCATGTCCCTGCTGGACACACCCTCTGTTCCTGAGCCCCATAAAGCTATGATAGCATTACAATATCCTATAACACGCTGTGCTTCACTGGGCGAAGCTGGTACTCGGTAAATAACGGTTTACATGGTGCTCTGAAGAAGACAGTAATTCGGACCAGAGTCACTAACTCGACACAGGAAAAATTCTACACTCTTTAGGACATCCTGGAGCTCTAAGTCACGCATAGGTGCTATACATACAAGGATATACACATTTTGTTTGTTTGTTTCAAACCCTAAAATCCTGTATCACCATTATACAGGTGAATATTCAGAAGGTTCCCTGGGACCTCAGAGTCAGTTTCAGGTCTTCCACAATTCACAACTGGACTTTTTTGCTTGTTTGTTTCAAACACATGGTCCTCTTGACATAGTCCTGGCTGTCTCAGAACTCCTCCGGCCTCTGTCACCTGAGCGCTAGGATTAAAGGTGTGGTCCATCAGGCATAGCCAACAAGAACTAAGTTCTACTATGGAACATCTGGACAAGTTCCGGAAGCCCTGAAGCCTTGGGGCCCTGCAACCACCTGCCAAATCACGGGTCATTCCTTGCTGCTAACTGCCTGAGGCGCACCACAGCCAGACTTCACTGAAACTCAAGGGCCACCAGCATCAGCAGCCAGCAGGAACTGAACTCAGCTGTCTTCACGCCCTTAGGGATGGTTTGTTTCAATGTACAAAAGGAGGGAAATACTCATTAGAAAAATGCTTGTACAAGATAATAACAAATGTGGTGAACAAATGTCTGTCTATAAAGCAAGTGTCTTACAACTGCCTACACTGTAATATAGCATAAAAGCACAGAATATCTTCAGAGAAAGCTTTAGGTGCAAATTTTTATCAATCAGAGTAAAAATTATGATCTAAAGGGTAAACAAGATGACATAAGCCAAGGTTTTGCTCTGTTCTTGGAGGTATTTAGGGCACAATGGTGATCAGGCTATGTTCTATACCAGCGTCTATGTAGAAGACAGACACAGATGCATGCCATCACGGATACACTACAGCCTAAACCAGCTATCTTGAGCATTTCAGTAAGACTGCTTGAGAAAAGCCAAGTGTTACTTAATAATTTGTCTGGTTTTGATTTAGGAAGAAAGCTCAAGAGGGCGAATTAAACTAATGAGTCCCTCGCTGTTGGCATTGGGCACTCATATTTCTTCTGTAACCATACTGGCAGAAATAAAAGTATTCTTTTTTTTTTTCTTTCTTTCTTCCTGGTTCTAAGGAATGGAGCCAGAGCTTTCGCTTGCAAGCAAGTGTTCCACCATTAAGCTATAACCGTAAGTTTTGGGTAGGTGGGGTTAGACACAGGGTGTCCTCTACAGTCCAGGCTATCCTCAAAGTCACTTTGAACTTCTAATCCTCTTGTCTCTGTCCCTAAAAGCTAGGATGATATCATACTGAGTTTAAGTCACCACACTGAGGTTTGACGGCATGCTGAAGATCAATGCCAGGGCTTCCTGCATCCCAGGCAAGCAAGCGAGCTACAGTCCAGCAGCCAAGACATTCTAAAGAGAGACATACTTGCACCTCGTCCCTTAGCTATCAGACTATTGAAACAAAGGACCCACGGAATGCAATTTCCCTCGTAAGTCTCATTCTGGGAAAGAAACAGCTCTCAGCTAATGGAGACTATTCCCCAGAAACAAACTGCAGAACGCTGACAACTTGTAACAGAAACCAGGAACCAAGACAATGGTGGCAGTGAAGGGTAGGTAGGTCCCAAATTCATCAGGACTTCTGAGCTGTGTGTACTCCCAGGCTGTGCCCTGGACCTAAATCATTACAGTACTCCAAAGGTGGAGTTTGGTGGGAGACTGCTGGGTCTCCTCATCTATTCCATTTCCTAATATGGCTATACTACAAGAAAACAAAACAAATAAACAAGCTAAAAAATAAAAACATTTTGTGTGGTGGTTTGAACACAAATGACTTCCACAGGTTCACATATTTAAATGCTTAGGCAGGGTTACTGTTTAAAAGGATTAAGAGGTGTGGCACAGAGGTTTCAAAATCCCATGACAGGCCCAGGCTCTCTCTGATGGCTGACTATGAATCAGGATGTAGAGCTCTCTGGTACTTCTAGCACTATGCTTCCCATCATAATGATAATGGACTGAAGCTCCGAACCTGTAAGCAAGCCCTCAAATAAATGTTTTCTTTTTAGAAAAGTTGTCAGGGTCAATGACAAAGAAATTGGTACCAGGAGTTGGGTACTGCTGTGACAGGCTTGACCACACTGTGTATTGGAGGAATGTGGGTAAACTTAGGGACTTTAGAAGAAAAAAGCAGAGGGGGAAGTGGGGTAGGGGAGCTAACGAGTCAGCATATTTGGAGCATGGAGGACAGTGATGTGGGAGTCCAGCTAGAGAGGTTTCAGAGAGGAAGAATATTAGTAAAGGACTCAGAGACCATTGTTGTGGAATTTTGGCAAAGAATGCGGCTACTTATTTTTACTAAAAATCTTTCTGATGATGGAGCTGGAGAGATGGCTTAGCAGTTAAGCCTCTCCTCCAGAGGTCCTCAGTTCAATTCCCAGCAACCACATGGTGGCTCGAAACCATCTGCAATGGGATCTGATTCCCTCTTCTGGTGTGTCTAAAGACAGAAAATAAATCTTTAAAAAAAAAAAAAAGTTTCAAAAAACAATCTTCCTGATGGTAAATTGGGATTAATGACATTGGCAGATTCCAAGAGGGTCTGCCATTGCCTGTGTTAGGTCGTTATTAGCAGATCTATAAGGAAAAGGAACAAATTGGACAATGAGAACTAGACAAGCGTGAAGCTTGAGGAGAACAGGAGGACCATGCGTGTGATGGAGCTGTGCCCAGTGTTTAGGAGAGCGCAAAGGAAAGCCTGCCTCAAATAGGGTCAAAAGAGCGACCTCAACGCAAGGCCCCTCCCAACCAACAGAACTTCAAATTCATGAGAAGGAATTAAAGAAGAGCGTGAGCCATGAAGAAAAGCTGAAGCAAACATAACTCAGTGTTCCAGCCCCAACAAGCAGAACTTGGCAGCTTCAGCGATGTGGGTCCTGCTTTAGTCAGGGGTACAAGAAATGGGTTGTGGAATTTCCCTCCAAGGCCAAAAAAAAAAAAAAAAAAAATCCCCTGAGGCCAGGTGTCCCTGCATTGGAGGCACAGAAGTTATTGTGTAAGGTTGTGAAGATAAAGCCTGGATTGTATTGGAGATCCCGTTATGTTGCAGATACAGATTCATGGGAAACCCACACGGGGAAACCTACAGAGTGGGTGGGAAGTCAGCCCAGGAGAGCTGCGTTGTAGTCAGCAAAACTGGAAAGGAGTTGGAGATCTGACGGGTACTCTGACCAACACACATAGAGATGCAGAATTTGGGGTTTGCCCGGCTGGGATTTTTTTTTTTGGGGGGGGGGGCATATTTCCATACTATGATCCCTTTTCTCACATCTGGAATAATATTGTATATTCTGTGCTACTACTATATGCTAGAAGTACGTGATCTGCTGCACAAACACACAGCGGAACAGTGGATGGAGCTTGGGGACTCTTATGGGAGAGTTGGGGGGAAAGATTGAGGTCCCTGAAGAGGACAGGGACTCCACAGGAAGACAGAGTCAACTAACCTGGATCCTTGATATATCTCAAACACTGAACAATCCACCAAAGAACATGCACAAGCTAGACTTAGCCCATCCCCCTATATGTGCGGATGTACAGCTTGGTCGTCACGTAGGTCCCAAACCATTGGAACAGGGCTATCCCTAAAGCTGTTGCCTGTCTACAGAGTCTGTTCCCCTAACTTGGCTGTCTTGTCTGGCCTCAGTGGGAGAAGGCGCACCTAGCGCTACAGAGGCTTGATATACAAGGGGAAGGGATGTGGGGATTGTGGGGAAGTTGGATCCAATTCTCTCAGAGGAGAAGGGAAAGGGGGTGGTGGAAAGGTTCTGTGGGATCAGAATTTAAAGTCAATTAAAAAGAAAACAAAAGAAAAAAGCAAAATATAAAAAAACAAAAGAAAAAAACACAGTTATAAAAAAGTATGAGATCTGTTTTTATATTCTGATTTTACATAGGATTATAATTTAAAAAAAAAAAAATGAGCCTCAGAGAGGTTGAACTTTGCGCTTTTAAACAGTGTTGAACCTGATGAGAACTTTTAAGTTGGACTCGATGTAATTTTGTTATATGGCGACAAGCCTACGGGGACAGAGAGTGGAATGTGGCATTTTGAATAGGAACGGCACACACAGGTTCCTATGCTCGAATGCTCAGTCACCAGGGACTGAAACGCTTTTAAAGGACTAGAAGGATTTAGAGGTGTGGCCTTTCGTGTCACTAGGAGATGGGATCTGAGGTTTCAAAAGCCCATGTCAGACCCAGACCCTCTGTCTACCTGCTTCCTGTGGGGTCAGGATATGGCTGTCATGGGCTGCTCCAGCTTTATGTGTGCTGCTGGGCTCCCCCCTTCAAGGTGGAGTGGCCCTGCTCTCTGTCCTCACAGCACCAGAAGAGTGACTAAGACCCCCTTCTCGGGATCACCTGTCTGTCTAATGGCGCGTGGGGAACCAGAAGCCAGGGCTAGCTTGTCAGGGCTGCTGCAGCCCGGGCCTTGATGCTACCAACCCCAGTGACACTCCAAGGGACCTGTGATCTACTGGGCTTCCGTTACCTAACGTACCTAAGGACACGTACAATCAGAGTGAAGGATCAGAGTGACGCACACTTGACGCACACTTACGTTCAAAGCGTTCTTTGCGGCCTCTGCTTCTGAGCGACTGTCGAAACTGACAAAGCCTACGGGCTGAGGGAAAGAGAGAAAAATCAAGATTAAAAAAAAAAAGAAAGAAAGAAAACTCAATCAAGGGACATCTGTGTTCTAGGTCAAGGGTAGTGTCTAACTGAAGAACTAAGATAAAGAAATGACCGCAGGCGATGGGGAGAAAGGAGAAAGCCAATTCCAAGAATCAGGATATGATGGCTTAAAGAATTTCTCACGTGAATCAACGGGATGGTAAGTGCAGTACTTGGAGGGCAAAGCCAAGAATTTAGAGAATCATGTTTTAAAATGGAAAAAAAAAAAATTAGATGTGGTTGGAAAGTGAGCAGCAGTGAACGGGGACGGAGGGAAAGCTGGGCTGGAGAGGAACAAAGTTTCCTAATCAAATTCACTGTACCTCAGCTTCTTCGTCTTTTAACATGCAAAGAGAAAGCGAGTCACGTTTTGGTTCACTGTAAGTGCAAGGAATATAATGACACAGAGGTGAGAAGCCCCTCTGTAGTTTCACCGCGCAACCGGAAAAACTACAAAATGAAGCTTCCGTCTCAGAGCCAAGTCATGCCTTCTAAGGCACGTCACGTTTACAGGCATGGAGGGCCACTGCTAAAAGTCACAGGCCCCTTTTAGATCTTTCGGTGGGTAGGCTGCCTGCAGCCTAGCTCACCTCTGCTACGGCACGGGTTACAACTCACTGCGAAGCTTCAAAAAGAAGGAACATTTAGAAGGTCTCTAGGAACCCTGTCAATTACCACCTCTAGCCTGTCCTTGCTACGCGTCACTGAATACCCAGAACTCGTCTGTTCTGTTTCGTTTGTGTGTTTGGATTTGAGACAGGGTTTCTCTGTGTAGTCCTGGCTGTCCTGGAACTCACTCTGTAGACCAGGCTGGCCTTGAACTCACAGAGATCCACCTGCTGGGGTTACAGGCACGGGCCAATACCACTATGCCACCTGGCTTTTCATCTGTGCTCTTGGAGGTGCGGTGGAGAGCATGATTACTTACCATCTAATATTCCTATATAAATGGCAAATAATATTCCGTGAAGAGGGCTTCGCAAGGATTGTGACTAGGGCTGCAAGAGATGGCTCGGCGATTAGGGTCACTGAGAAGACCCACGTCTGATTCCCAGCACCAACATGCAACTCACAACTTTAACTCCAGTTCCTGGGGATCTATGCCCTCTTCTGGCTTTTGTGGACAATTACTGAAGAGAGAGTATATACAAATAGGCAAAATTGCCATATATGTATATGTGCATTTGGAGATATATATAATTTTCCTAGACTAATTCCCAATCAACTTCATCTTTAATTCCGATAACACACAGGTAGAAAATCCTAATTGAAACAAAAGAATATTTATTGGGAGTAATTAGCAAATGGCGACCATTTTTAGAAGTTCTAAATCCTTACCTGTTTAGATGTGAGCTTTATGAGAGAACCTTCATAGCCCTGAAAAACAAAGAGCCGGCTTAGAAGACGACAGAGCATTACATCCTCCCCAAATAATATCAATGGCTGGTAGAGTGCACTGGCAGGTGACACAGCGGGACACACCGTATCAGTGTAGAGACAGGCTTGCCTGAGCAAGGCCAGTGGCCCTGGGCTGTCATTAAAAAAGGGATTTGAGGGATACTCCAAGGTCCCTCAAATTCAGTGCTGGGACTGATTGATCCTTCCGTCGTTCTCAGTGGAAAACTTTAGCTGCCAACTAGCTACTGTAAACATTTACATCCAAGGCCATGAATGGTCATCCAAGACGGTCATAACTCACAGCACTGTCTCTTGCTATTTTGCAAGGGGCTCTTTCTCTTAGAAATCCCAGAGATTTCAAACCCCGATGCAAAGGGCACACAGTATTTCACTCAGGTCAGACAGCACTAGAATGGTCACAAACAGGAATCAAATGATTTCTCTCTGCTGTCATTGTTACTGCTGCATTATGGGAATGGCTAGCTACCTGTGCACAAAGGGTACCTTCTTGGCACATCAATTGTACTCTCTCATCTTTGAGGGTCAATTCCTGGCTTTTCCTGACTCAGTCTCCTTCCCATCTCTCGTGTTTTCTGTTGCATTATCCCTGCCTCTTCTCTGTCCTGCCTCATCAGGACAGGCTTCCACCAGAAACCAAAGCCAACACCATCTCTCAACTGTAAGGTTGTCCCTGCGAGCTTAAGCGCTCTTCCAGCTGCGAACAAAACCTCCCTTAACTCACAGGTCCTAGACTCGGGATGCCTTCCAGGACATAGTCTGGGTTTGAAAGGTCAACCTTCAAGGTTTTGTCCTGAGAGCATTGTTACTCCAGTTTTAGCCCAAGGTTGCGACTAACTTGAAGCCCAACTTTCAATCCTCATCAACGTTCAGCATCTCTAGGGTGATTGTATCTCCATAGGAATGATGGGGAACTCTCTTAGACAGAGTTTATTAAATACCAGGCAAAGATTTCCCTTCAGTTCATACAAAGTTAACCTGTAAAGCTTTATTTTGTTGAACATTTATGACATTTGGTATAAAAGCACAAGGTTCTTAACCCAAGCCATTAAAAAAAAAAGTGTATTCATGCCCATGCACAACTGTCAACAGTGCCACTCTAGCGAATAAAGCACCATGTATGGGCTCGAAACACACTGCTGCATTTCAAATATAAAAATGCAGTAAATAGTTTATACTTTTGGTGGTGTGGGGGTTGCTGGGGAAATCAAACCCAGGATCTTACCCACATGAGGTAAGTGCTCTACCAGAGAACTAGTGTGTTTCTGACCCAGCTGGACCTCTTCTGCTCTGCCCTTAGGGGACTGCCTCTAACTGGAGGGTACCACAGCTGAGAGACATGGAACAGAGAATGCTGGGGCCAGTGGCTCTCCACAGCAGTGAGAGAACAGACTGCTTGGAATACACTGTCAGAGACCAAAGGACAATGATAGTCTACCTTCACTCACACTCACACACACACACACACAGACACAGACAGACACACACACACACAAACATGCACACATATACATACATACACACATATAAATGTGCGCGCCCGTGTGTGCGTACAAACACACACACACACACACACACACACACACACACACACACACACTCACTCACTCACTCACTCACTCACTCACTCACTCACTCAGTACCTTGAATGGTCTGAAGAGCAGGTACAGCTCTCGGGGCTTGATGTCCAGAGGCAGACCACTGACGAATAGGGTCCGGACCTAGAAAATAAATGTAACAGGAGAGTGGTCAAGGCTGTAGAGAATCCAGAGGCTACTTCTCATCTTAAATCTCAACAGATCCTGACTTCTCTAACAAAGCTCTTCCTATCTATGTCAGGATGAATGGAAGCTCCATATAATTTTAATATTAGTTTACAACTGTATCGTGAGGACAACTGACTCTCCACTCTTCTTGCACAACAATAGGACAAACTTGAAAAGGAAACTCAAGCAAAGTTTTGGCTTCTCTTGCTTCAGTCTCTCTTGTCACCGTGTCCCTTGGTGGCGTTAATTACCATTATTTTAATAAGCATAAAAGTACCGAGATTAGCCGGGCGTGGTGGCACACGCCTTTAATCCCAGCACTCGGGAGGCAGAGGCAGGTGGATTTCTGAGTTCGAGGCCAGCCTGGTCTATAAAGTGAGTTCCAGGACAGCCAGGGCTATACAGAGAAACCCTGTCTTGAAAAACAAACAAACAAAAAAAAAGTACTGAGATTAAATCAGTCAAGCAGGCCTATACAAGAGCCTCTCACTGATTGCTTCTGACTGAAAATCAGAGAAAAGCTGGCATAGGAACCAGAACCTAAAAGGGATTTTAATGGAGATGAGATAAGGGTCTAGTAGGGGTAGGAAGGAAGAAAGTTCAGGCTGCGCATTCTAGGGGTAGAGTATGCTAGACTACACAGGAACCCAGGCTCAAATCATAGGGCGCATCAAACACTAATGGCTCAGGAACGGATCCGGGCACTGAAGACGAGGACTGGCCACAGAATAAGCACTGCGAGCTTTCAGCTCAGTTACTCCACTCCGCTCCTCTTTATTAGATAGCATGTTCAATCATTAACCACAGATAAATGACAAGGAGGGAGTCTACATGATAGATTTCTAACACGTCCCACAGTTGTGTGTACAGAATCGAAAATCAATAAGGTCCTTTTATTGGTCCAGTACAGTATGACATCAGGCTGTCTGCATGCTAGTGGTTCATATATGCTGTTGTTAGATAGCAATCTCAGAATTCTGGTTTCTTTCAATTTATGAAACATGTTTGGTATATGTCTTTAAAATGTAGGATGTGTTTACTTTTCACACGTCCGCATGTGTGCATTGGCTGTGACTGCTGATCAATACGTATGCTCCAATGTCGAAACAGAACCACAGAAGTGCTAAGTTTGTCTCTGTCCATTCCAGTTTACATAAAGCTAATTTCATCTGTATTGTTATCTATCCAAGGTCTATCGATCGCTTCTTACTGAGTAGTATTCTGTTATATGGATGTACCAGTTCATTTATCCATAAACCCGTTGATATATATAGTAAGATTTGGTTTATCCTAAAAACGAAAATTCTGGGGCTGGAGAGATGGCTCAGTGGTTAAGAGCACTGACTACTCTTCCAGAGGTCCTGAGTTCAAATCTCAGCAACCACATGGTGGCTCACAACCACCCATAATGAGATCTGATGCCCTCTTCTGGTGTGTCTGAAGACAGCTACAGTGTACTTACATACAATAATAAATAAATCTTTGGACCACAGTGAGTGGGGCCAAAGGGAGCAGGGCCGGAGAGAGCCCTGAGTTCAAAGCCCAACAACCACATGATGGCTCACAACCATCTGTACGGCTACATTGTACTCATAAACATGAAATAAATCTTTAAAACCAAAATTCTCCTTCCATTCCTTGTTTTATGCCTCAGAGCATTGCAAATGTGCTCTGAGTTCTTTAGACAAGTGTGTGCTCTGCAGGCGTTTGTTTGATGGAGTAGTCTAATACAGTCAATTAGGTCGAGTTTGTTGACCAAACTTCTCCTGTGTTCTTCCTTTCTTCTTTCATCTCTGACACAAAGAAAGTTCCTGAGGCAAAGGTGCCTGAGGGAACCCTACTATCCAGGCACTCACCTGCCTGCTTCATGGAGCAAAGCTGAAAACCAGCTGGGGACAGCCTGGGTTAAGAGAATTAACCCTAACTCCAAGACCTGCCACATCCTCAACTCTGTGCTGAGCATGGAGCGAATGGAAAAGAATTGCACAGAAACAATGTGACATGCAGACCCTTTGTTTTACAGTTAGGACACCGTTAGGACAGTATAGCATTCTGTGATATATATTGTTTAGGTTTGGGGAGTTCACTCAAGAAATTAACTTACATTTCTAAAACTGGTCTAAAGAAAAAGACTTTACAGACAAATGACCAATGAAACTCAGTATGTACCTGGGGATTGTGAACAAAAGACAATATGTCGCTTAAGGTTCATCTATAACACATAGTATATTATACCACCAATAAAAAAAAAATACTATGCCACCAATTAAAAAAAAAAAAAAAGTGCAAAAACAGAATGTCAAGAAGACCCAGCAGATATATCCACTTGCCACCAAACCTAACCATCTATAGTCTACAAAGACCTATGTCCCCAAGGTGACTAGGACTCTCTCATGCATATACTGGCACATATACAAGAGAACAGACCAACAACAACAACAACAACAAAAAAAAAGATACTGTGCAAGGAAAAAAAATACCGTATGGTTTCAGTATTTAGAGAAGGAAGCATCTTTTTGGAAACAGATGCGAGTGTCTAGGATCAGCTAAGAGTGGTAGAAGAATGGCCTCAGTGGTCACAACTGCTTCTGTGTTTTCTCATTCCGTGAGAACAACAACCCCCGGAACACGCACTGCACTTGAAGGTGTTTTTGTTTTTGACAGGGTTTCTCCGTATAGCCCTGGCTGTCCTGGAACTCACTTTGTAGAACAGGCTGGCCTTGAACTCAGAAATCCGCCTGCCTCTGCCTCCTGAGTGCTGGGATTAAAGGCGTGTGCCACCACGCCCGGCTGTGTTTTTGTTTTTTAGACAGGGTTTCATGTAGCCCCGGCTGGCCTCGAATTTGCTATGCAGCCAAGGATAACCCAGAAGGTAGGGTTAGGGTTAGGGGTCTGGGTACTTATTGGTAGGGGTAGTTGTAAGGGTCAGATTAGGGTAGGGGAATGATAGGGGTAAGGGTGAGGGTAAGTTTAAGGGACAAGGTAAGGTAGGGAGTACGGGTAGGAGTTACACTTAGGGAAGCTCACTCGACTTCAGAAGCCCATCTCACTATCTGGGGGATCTCACACTTTCTCCCATGGAGGAACCGACAAAGGGAAATCATTCCTGAATATTTACATTATACACTGCCATTCAACTAAAGGCCACGAGCTTCAAGAGTACGGTGTGCTTACAATCCTTTCTAATCTGCCCCAGATTTGGTAAACTTAATAGGCCTCATTATTTAAAAAAAAAAAAAAAAAGAGGGGGGAGGGGAAGGGGTGGGGAAGAACAGAAGGGAGGAAGGAATGGGGATAGAGGAGGAGGTGTGGAGGAAGAGGGATGGAGAAGAAAGAAAAGAAAAATCTAGCTAACCAACAAGTGGGAAAATAACTCTATAAATCTCAGCTGTACTTTCCTGTGGCTGCCAGAGAAAGAGTCACAGGATTTAAGACACGTCTGTTTGCCTCCCGCTCAGTCTGGGTCAGCGCATAGCAGTGCACTGAAATCAGAAAGACAAGATCCTCCCTGCGGGGAGCTTACTGTCATAAACTCAACAAGCACCTACGGCAACATAAGCTTAGCTCTGTCACATGGTGGCCCAGCTGGTCCATACTCCAAAAGAACCCCATCTTCCTACCCATGACGATGGTAGGCTGCCACGTGAACTTTGCATCAGCCCTCAATGGACCAGCACCGTCTCTGAACACAGCTGCCCTGGGCACCATGCCTTCAACATCCCAGATGTTCCCTCTATAATACACTGGAAAGGGCATCGCTTAGTCAAGGACAAAGAGAAGTTCAAGAGATGACACTGGTGACAGATATATCTCACAGGGGCTCCAATGGATCCTGTGGGTGAAACTTTCATTTTTTCCCTAACAAGGCTAAAGATTTAACAGAAAAGGCTCTGCTCTGTGTTAGATGAACATGCCTGCCTTAGCTGCCACCTAGCCTAACTCCAGAGCTTTAGATAAAAACCGCCAGGCGGTCTCTGATATGCATGTCACTTCCTCGCTGAGAAAACGCAGTCATTTTAGTGACTGACTTCTTATTTGATAAGCTTCAGAAGTCAGCATGCAAGTCTGAAGCTTGTCTGGTAAGATCAGAAGGCTGCTCCACACTCGGAGAAGACAAAGTCACTGTCTGAGACAAAGAATATGCTTCACATGAGAAGGGTAGGTGACATCTGTAGTGGTGGGGCAGGCCCACGGCAGTGCGATTCTACAACCAGTGGTCACACCTAACAGGTATTTGCCCAACTCTTTGTGTATGTTTTGTTTACGATGATTTTAAGGAGCTCCACCACAAGTTTTTGTTCTCCATATTTAAATCACGCTAGAGAAAAAGGCCAGTTTTCACTTTATAAAGGCCAGCCTCAAATTTACAAACTTCCTACCTCAGCCTCACTGGGATCACAGGCACAGCTCAACACACTGGGATGCAATGACCCAGATCTGTGTGTGCATGTGTACACGTGCTCTAGGAGCTGGTTCTCCTTCCACCACGCAGGCCCCTGGAACTGAACTCAGGACATCAGGCTTGGCAGCGTGTGCCTTCAATCAGAACTAACTCACTGGCCTGGCTTCCCCATATAACTGGTCAACACCTACACACAGACTAATTAAAACAAACTCCTAAATGTGGCGTGTCAATCAATACAAAGGAAAAACTAGTCTTTTAGAAGCAAGAACCAAAGGGATCTTTCCCAGGCTAGAGAAAAGGTTCTTTCTGGCAGTGTTTCACACAGTAGGAGGCTCAGAGGGTGCAAGTGTCTCTGGGCTGATGTATGAGCCTTCACACACTCACACACACACACACACACACACACACACACACACACACACACACACACAGGTGTTAGCTTATCAAAGGTTCTGAAGACGACGTGGCAAACAAGATGAAGTGACTAATTCCCCAGTCACTTGGGCACAGCATCTGAAGTTACAACAGCAGTGACCAGTCCCTCCATGTGACAGGCCGGCATAAAAGATTAGTATGTATTAACCTCTTCTCTAACAAAATTAAGGATAAACAAACAAACAAACAAACACGTGTCATAGATTGCTAGATGTGCCAGAATGATCAGAAGTTCAAAGCCAACACGGTACACATGAGACCCTGCCTCAAACAATAAGCAGATGCAAAGACTGTTAAGAGACAAGACCACAGGGTGTGTGTGTGTGTGTGTGTGTGTGCACGCGTGTGCAGGAAAATACCATCTCTAAAAAACACACGGAAAAACTAACTACATATCTACCTCTGTTCTTGGACAGCCACCCCCTAGTGCCCCCCCCCCATTTTCCTGCTCATTCTTGATCCACAGGGTCAGGCTTACCTAGCCCCCCCCCCCCCAAAAACACATTTGTGTAACATGACTCACATTTCAACTCTGACCACAAAGTCAGTGTTTAGTTTCATTTTGCTTTGTTTTGTTTTCCAGGTTGGCCTGGCAGAGGGCGACCTTGAACCCTTGATCTTCCAGATATAGGCATCCACCAGTTAAGTCCACGTCCAAACGAACATCTTTATCCAGGAGACAAAAAACAAAACCATACCAACCAAAAAAGGCCACTGAGTTACGGTACGGCCCAAGCTGCAGGGTCATCCTGGTACCTGTCAGAAGAGGTTCTTGCTTTAAGACTGGCCCACTACTCTGAGATCAATGAGAGGCTGGGGGAGACGAGGTCTTTAGGGCTGAGACAGAGATCCACTAAGGATGTGGCTGATGGTGCACACCTTTCATCTTAGCACTGGGAGGACAGAGACAAGTGGGTCTCTGGGAATTCGAAGCCAACCAGATGTAGCCGGGGGGGGGGGGGCTCCAATCATTTCAACACCTATAGACAGAGACACAGCCATATAAATATTACTGGTTAACTATTCCCAACCAAACGGTCAGCCCTATACACATCCAAGTGACTTCCTATAGACTGAGCAGTTTGTACTTTTGTATTTGGCAAATCAAGCACGTACACACGCACATGTGCACACACACACACACACAGGGTGGGGGTGGGGCTCACGCAGACGAGTGAGCTGAGGACTACTAGCCATGTCATTGTCACGGGTGGCGTTTTTTGGTTTTGGCTTCCTAGTCATGTGTTGACACTATGAAAATTGATTATGCACATGTAATAAAATGGTTACAGTCAACAAATGTGAGCAGTCTTTGTCAAGCCCCACTTTTTTCTTAAAAGAACTTTTTTTAACAGGGACCTCAAAGAGAGCCACCTGCCTCTGCCTCACCCTCCAGAGTGCAATAACTAATGGCTTCCACCAACATGCCTGGAAGGATATGCATTCTTAACTTTGTACCATTCTCTATGTGTTTTATGCCTTAGTTGAGACACATAGCCGGCTGTATCTTCTCATTTATAAAAAATGATGACAGGAGCAATGTTGTCACAGGCAGAGAAACAACCCCACATACACGCTGGCGGCCTGATTACTCCGGATATGTCAAAGGGGCTCTCATTAAATTACAATTTCCATGCAACCTAGCAGTGAACTACACCTTGTGGTGATTCACATCCTTTGTTTTGGGGTTTGTTTAGGTTGGGATTTTTTGAGACAGGGTTTCTCTGTGTATAGTGCTGGCTGTCCTGGGATTTGTTCTATAGACCAGGCTGGCCTTGCACTAAGGATCTGAGGGTCCCAAGCGCTGGGATTAAAGGAGTGCACCACCACTGCCCAGCATGGTGATCCAACTTCTCACAAAAGAGAATACAGCAGTCAGACAAGACAGGCCCCTGTGGCTTTCAGTCTTCTGTTCCTTTACCACATGATCCAGGGGAGGAGCTGCCAAGGCATAGCAACACTTAACAGGCCCCACAGAGAGGCTTTGGGGACAGTGAGGGGCCCAAGGCTGGTGATAGCTGCAGCCTCTACTAAAACACGTCTTCCTTCCATCTTGAGATCTTGGACTAGATCATAGTAGCTGAACTGTTCCTAAATCGCTAGCTCTCGACAACTGCCAAGTGTTGTAAGCTGTTATGTTTCGGGTAACATTTTTAGGTGTTAAAGAGTAAAAGGAATGATTTACGTGAAGTACAGAGTATATGGATGAAGAACAAGAGCAACAACAGGCACTTCCCCTCTTCCTGTAATTGGCCTGAGGTGGTCTCAGAAAAGGGTTCAATACTTTGGGGGGGGAGGGGGGAGACGGTAGAAAAGCAACAGAACCATGCAAATCAAGAGGCTCAAATCTATCTCAGTGTTCTCTAGAAGCCCAATTCCCCAGGCCAGCATGAATATGCATATCCAAAAGGCCACCAAGTATGGAAGAAGCCATGTGTGCCGTTATGGCTTAAATATTGACAGAGTCAGTAGGTTTGCCTAGATAAAGACTGGGACCACAGGGTTGGTAGCCCAAAAAGAGAGCTGAATTTTTTTTTTCCTGCATATGCTTAAAAGTACAGAGGAATGCTGAATTTAAGGGTTTAGATGTAGGTTTCCCTGGACATTGAGTAAATCCAGGAAACAAAAGACCTGAGATGTGCTGTCAGACACATCCATGAGCCCACCCCCAACCCTCGCCACAGCGGTGATTCGTCATCACTGCAGACGGATAAACTAACTGCTCTATGTATGCCCGAAGAGTAAGGGAAGAGCTATCCCAGAAGAGAGTGAAGAAGCAAACCTTGCGACAAACGGTAAATTCCATACGAAGAGATGCAAATAAAAGCATAAAAATAATACAAACAGTAGCTCACAGTGGTGGTGCACCCCTTTAATCCCAGCACTTGGGAGGCAGAGGCAGGCAGATTTCTGAGTTCGAGGCCAGGCTGCTCTACAGAGTGAGTTCCAGGACAGCCAGGGCTACACAGAGAAACCCTGTCTCAAAAAAACCAAAACATAAATAAATAAAAATAGCTCACAGAAACCGAGTGAGCACATTCCACTTTGTCAATGTTTTCACCTGTTTAACATATTACCCCCCCTCCCTCCCTTCTTCCCTCCCCCTCTCTCCAGGAATTGGCTTTCTCCTTCCATCTGTGGGTTCCAGCAATGAACTCAGGTTGTCGGGCTTGGCACAAACACCCTATCCCACTGAGCCATCTTGCTGGAAGATTTTCAACAACCTAGACAGTTTCTAAAGCTGTTCTTCCCAACTGGGAAAACATTTTCAGAATTGTCAGAACCTAGGGGCATGTGAGAGATCTTTTTAGAGCAGACATGATCCGGCCCGTCAGTGACCTCTGGCATCCAGTGTGCCAGCTCAGCTCTGACTGGAACACAGATGAAGATATGTGCGGGCAAAACAGTGCGCACCGTGCCAGAGACTCTCTTCTAATATGACCAAATAAAGACACAACCAACAACATCCCACATGGGCAGGTCTACCCTGCCAAAGCTTTTCAGTCACTCTTCCAAATGGCCAAACCTAAGCTATTGCCATTGATTTGGACTTCGTGGCAGAATGTCTACATCATCTACATATAATAAAAGAATTTCATCAGAAAGTTGAGACAGTTAAAAAGATGGATCTTTTTAGTAAGGTCACCACCACAATATAAGACTTTTTCTACATCTCAGAGAGATCCCCTGGCCTCTACCTCCTGGGTGCTGAGACTAAAGGTGCTAGCACTGTGCCCAGCCAAGTGTAAATTTCAACAACTTAAAAATCTTAAATCACACAGTCCTCTACATGTAAGTAACAGACTCAAAGGCACATCAGACAGAGGTACCTTTATCTGATAATTCATCTCTCTGTGTCATGTCAAGATCCGGGATCTCATCCATGGTTACTGATCAACATGACTTGAGTGCTCCCAGGAGCCAGCTTACCTCTTGCTGAGTTCAGAGAATGCGGTAAGACTGTGAATTTGCAATGCTCCCAAGTAAGTAATGTGTTGGAGGCTGAACCCCAACGGAACCCAACACAGCGATCAGACCCGGGCTTGGGGGAAAGGAGTAAAATCTGACTTAAATTGGTGTCTTAATCCACTGACAATCAATCTGATGACAAGTGCAGAAACAAGGAAATGGGTGGGGCTGAGTGAAACCACGAAGGATTCAGATAGCACATGAGCTATTTAGTTATAAGGAAGTGGAAGGCTGGGTTCACTACTGGGGGGATAAGACATGACAAGCCACAGCTGGACAGAGAGGCACAATGCAGTCCCAGAGCTTGACTGGTGGAAAAAGACAAGATCAGGAATTCAAGACCATCTTCAGTCTGAGCTACAAGAGACCTCCCAGGAGGGAGGTGGGAAGGGTAGTGGAGGGAGACAGGCTATACCTAAGTCATAGCCAAACACAATCCTACGCACCCCCATATATTCTGTATTTCGTCATTTTTCTGCTTTACATCTTAGTGTAAGCAAAATGAACACTAACACATGGCTTGCTTGTTATGTTCTTCAAAAGAAGTTAAGTTTGAAATGATGTCTTAGCGCACACTTTTAGAGTCTTAGCAAAACAATGCTCTGGGGAGCCATGAACCCTCTGAGTGAATGTTTAAGGCTCCCCAGAGCATTGTTTGAGACAATGGGGTCCTGATGTGCGTGTGTGAGTGCAGCCATGTTGAGGACCCATGCCTCAGACGGATGGGAAACTGGCACATCTGTGTAAGCACTGAGAGAAGGCTAGGCCAGATAGTGGAGGATGGCGTTGAGTTTTCAAAAACCACATAAAAAAACATCCATTTATACCTACCTCACTTGGAGGAGAATGGGGCCATTGGGCTTGCTGGAGTGGGAGGACTTGGAGCCAAGAGTGAATCCCGCACAGGCAGAGAATTAGGTCTGCCTTATGAGAACAGATTTTGCAATTAAGTTTTATGAGCTACTTCTGACTTGACTTAGAAAACCGCTAAGCCTCTGCCTGATGGAGAGAATCACGAGCTTTCCTAGTATTTCCATTTATTCTTTACTGAATATGATGAATAAATGAAAGTAGTCTCCTGAGACACTCCCTAAATCTCTTAGAGAAGCCAAGTCTATGTAAGGAGGGCTGCTTCATTTTATTTTTATTCATTACTAAATATACTGTAATAAGAGAACTCTTCTCGGGAAGTTAAGAACACTGACTACTCCTCCAGAGGTCCTGAGTTCAATTCCCAGTCTTCTGGTGTGTCTGAAGACAGCAACAGTGTACTCTTATACATACATAGATCTTAGAGAGGGAGGGGGGGGGAGAAGAAGGAGGAGGAGGAGAGGGAGGGGGGTAGGGGGAGAGGAGGAGAGGAGAGAATTCTTCTGAGGTACTCCCTAAATTTCTAAACATTTGTGGGTTGGTTGTTTGTTTATAAAGACTATTCGAGAAGTAGACCCACTAGCCAAGAAGCAACTGTTAGCTAATGACAGCTCTGCAATTAACTCACACTTGAGCACTGCTAGCATCTTGCAGACTCAGCCTCTAACTGGGTAGAGTAGTGAGGCCTAAGACTCTGCAAGAATCCACAAGAACAGCCTCAACAGGAGCTATTGAAAATGAAGACTAAAGCCCGGCGTGGTGGCACACGCCTGTAATCCCAGCACTCGGGAGGCAGAGGCAGGCGGACTTCTGAGTTCGAGGCCAGCTTGGTCTACAAAGTTCCAGGACAGCCAGGGCTATACAGAGAAACCCTGTCTCTAAAGACCAAAAAAAAAAAAAAAAAAAATGAAGACTCCAGCCTCCTTCCCTGCCTGTCCCAGTGAAGTGATGGATTCCAGGCCTTGTGAATCTCACCAGGAATCATTGTTTACATACGGGTGACTGTGGCACCAACACGGCCAATCTATAAAATACACACCGAGAAACAGAGTGATGTGCAGGAGGGCCTGAGTAAGACCCACAGAATCCTGGGATACTAACAGAGATGACTCAGTGGTTAAGAGCACTGGCTGCTCCTCCAGGGGACCTGGGTTTAATTCCCAGCATCTACAAGACAGCTCACAAAACATCTTTGACTCCGGTATCTCCCCACACACACACACACATTCAGGCAAGACATCAATCTTTTTAAAAATTAAAACAGAACCAAAACACCACCACACCCTAGAATCCACATGGTAGGAGAGAACAGAGGCCTGCAGACTGGTTTCTGACCTCCATACTTGACACACATGCCCGCACACAAAATAAGTAAACATAAAACAAGTTTAAGCCTAACTCCAGACTTGATGAGAGACCCTATCTGGAGATGATGATGAGGATGACAGCACAGGACATCTTTATACACCCAAAGACTCTGCAAGACCATGCACAGTGTGTACACACACACACACACACACACACACACACACACACACACGGGTGGGTTTTTTTTCTTTTTTCCAAGACAAGGTTTCTCTAACTAGCCCTGGCTATCTTGGAACTCACTCTGTAGACCAGGTTGGCCTCTAACTCAAGAGATCTGTCTGCCTCTGCCTCCCAAGTGCTGAGATTAAAGGTGTGCACCACCTGCACCAAGAATAGCCTGGCCAGAAATTAAATTTTCTTAACAAAGTGATTAAAAACTAATAAAAATTTAATTATTTCCTGCCTAGGAGTTTATAGAAATAGAGAAAGAAAACATTTGTGTTAAATAAACATGCAGCAAAGCACTGGTACCTGACACAGCCCCTGACACTGCCCCTGACACTGGATGTAGGCATCTCAGTAAGAAAAATATCTGGGAAAGAAACAGACTGAAGTTCTGACTGGGAAATGGTAATGGCTAAATGTGTAAGTGTTCTTTTTAGACAGCTACTATGCATACATAAGACACACAAAATACCAAGGGCCAACTTCCCACATAACTTCTGATGTATAACATGCATGGTATCATATTACATATGGTAGAGATGGCTACCCCTAAAGCCCTTCAGTACAAACACAAGGAACTAGTAGAGAGCTGGTTGGAATCAGAGGCTGGAGGATCACTAAGTCTTTCCCATCCAGGCATCATTGCAGAAGTCAAAAGTGACAACACAGGAAATGAAGGCTGTGTCCATGCACTAACATTTCTGTTGCTTGTTTTGTTTGTTGAGAAGGGATCTCACCGGGCAGTCCTGGCTAGCCTGGGAACAGCCATGCTCTGTCGAGGGCTCCCTATCACAACCGTTTGCCTTACTGGGAGGCCAAAAGCAAGACAGTGGCTAGACCCAGCTAGCCTCAAAGTCACAGAGAACCATCTGCCTGCCTTGGCACCAGGATCCAAAGTGTGCACCACCACACCCAGCTCTCAGAGAATTCTTCAAGTTCCCTGTGGGGGAGTTGAGAGAGACCACAGCGGCCATATCTTATCTTGATCATGTCTATCTTATCTATGTAAAGTGCCAGGACAGACACTTACCTCACACCTACCGACTCTCTGCTGTGCCTCCCTGTGACAGCTAACATGTTCTGTTCATTACAAGCTGGATGTCTTCTCTGTAATGATAACACCTGATACAACCATCTCTGCAGAAACATGAGGAATTCATCCCTTCTAACTCTCCAGTCTGTATCGCAGGGACACTGGTTTCTGGCCACTTCTGATGCCTCTAAGGGACACCTGTATTGTTTCTATGACAACCAAGCACTAATGATGTCAGATGCACTCATCACTGCCTGCCTCGCTCTCGAGAGGAATGCAGCCTTGCTGAGGGGAGGACAGATGTGGAGAGAGAGCACTGCACACGTATCTGTGTGTCCACGCCACTGCTTCACTGGCGACTGCTACCTGCCAATGTGACATCTTACTGATCCTGTTGCATAGAACCCTGAGATCAATATATTGATAGAAAAGAAACACAAAACCAACCATTAAGATGTTAGTGCCAGACACTCACTGATTTTCCCAGTCCTTAGATTATGGAATAGTTCTGAGGAATTAGCAATTTGATTAAGAGTCAGACAGACAGACAAGCTAAACAACAACAACAAAACCAGGCTAACTGTCTGCCTGCACAGTGCCCACCTCCCAGGCCTGTGCACCTCCTCTCTAGCCTCTTACACTCTCCACTCTTTCACTTTCTTCACGGTGTCCCTGTCACCAGCAGACGGTTTCCTGATGGGAAACATCAGTAAGATGGCAGTTTTCCCTGAGAAAGACACTGGACCCATTCACACTTCCAGAGCCTGAAATAATGTGAGGTATTTCCAAAGAGAAAACTGTCTGAAAGGGGGAAAGATAATCATCTGTACTTCCTGTGCAAAACATTCTGGCTTTGCTTGACAGACAACCTTCATATGACCTATATCCAAAAAAAAAAAAAAAAAAAGATTCCGCCCACTGCAAATGAAAGACAGCTCAGCTCAGCCCAGCCTAATGGGCAGCAGCCCCCGACTATAGACCCTGCATTGCCGCCTCAGGAATCCCTGATATGCATCATTCTGAGCATGAGGTTCACTGTAAAGAGGGACGGCCAGGATGCCGCAGAGATCTGTTTGGAGAAAGATGAAACCGAAGCCTTCTCAGCCATGGGCACAGAAATGGCAGGTGGACCGCAGAGAGGTGGAAGCGTTCTGCTCAGGTCCAAGCCAGGAAAAGCCTCGGCTACAAACCAAATAATGGGGGAAGAAAGGAGGAGGGCAACAGACAGAAGTGCTCGCATCTCTACAGCAGGTGGGTGGCACGCATCTGCATTCCCAGCCCTCTCGATGGCTGAGGCAAGAGGATTGTCCTGAGGATCGTCACAGAGGAGCTGATTTGGTTCCCACCACCCACGTGTCTCCAGTTCCCAGGTATCTGATGCCCTGTTCTGACCTCCAGGGGAACCAGGCACACATATGTTGCATACACATACGTGCAGGCAAAGTCATACATATAAAACCATCTTTTTGAAAAAATAATAATAAAAGAAATATGACAAGGAAAGGGGCAGAGGTATTCTGCTCTGTTGTGGCATCTAGGGCCTGTTTGAAAAGCCCTGTTTATTTTGGCATATAAATAATTATTCTACCTCTGGGGTTGTAGTTTTTAAGCTTCATTTTTAGTTCACGTGAAGGAGGATTTTGCCTGCACCATGTGCATGTGGAAGAGAGTGTTAGATGCCCTGGAAATGGGATTACGGAGAGCTGGGACGTACTGTTTGGGTGCTGGGAATCAGAGTCCTCCCAGGAGAGTTAGCTGGTGCTCTTAACCACTGGGCGAACTCTCCAGCTCCCCCTTCCCCCACCGCCATGTGTCAGCAAGTCAGAAATATAAGGTATTTGCTGCCCTGTTTCATGTTTTTCAGTCCTAGAGCTCTGGAAAGGCACACGTTTACCAGACAGACCAGCCTCCCTCCCTATCCCACACCTCCAGTCACCCTGCCAGCAATGCAAGGAATGTGTGCTCACACCCTCAGGTCCCCAACACCACTGTCACTGCCCCATGGTGTCTGTCCCTGCTTTCTCAAAGTCAAGCTCTGGTGGAGAGAGCAAAAGCAGACAGATCAGGTTAAAACAAGCTGAAAAGCTGTTAGGTCAGGTAGTCTACCTAATAGGAAACAACAGACCCAAAGCCCCTCTTCTAAGCCCACTTCATGCTGGTTTAATTAGCCAACACTCAAGGGTTTACATATTTCACCTTAGGAAAAACAACCTTTCCTTTTTTTTTGAGATAAGAGATCCTGTCCCAAGCTAGCCTTGAACTCCCCACCACGTAGCCAAGATGTCTAGGTAGTGGGGACCTAAATGAAGGTCTAATTAATACATGCCAGCAGGCACTCTACCAACTGAGATATACCCCTTAGAAAGTAAACTTAAAAGACAAAAACGCTGGCCTTTAATCCCAGGTCTCTGAGTTTGAGGACAGTCTGGTCTTAGAGCCTGCTCTACACAATTCCAGGCCAGCCAAAGCTAAATAGTGAGTCCCTGTCACCTTCCTCCTCCATTTTAAAGGATCTTAAGTATTATAACAATGTAAATTTATGTTTAATTTTTGCCAAATAAGAATTTAAAATCCATTCTCCAATCTCTCCCCTGGAGAGGAAAGTTACTTGGGAGAAAGAAACTATGCTAATAATTTATTTTGATGTGGGAACCTGTCTTCCATCTGTGTCCTCAGTAATACCTCTTCTTGTTTAAAAGAAAGATAAACTGTCCCTTTAAAAAGGGTTGGAACTCGGTTTCTAAACAGGACATTCTAGTTGACTTGAAGTGTAACTAAAAGTAAATTGTAATTTCTCATGATTTTCTGCCGAAACAAATCCTACTCATAAAAACCAGAGAATCTGGCCACGAGGGGTTATTTTTATAACAATGGAAAAGTACTTTAAAGGACCGATGCGAAGACACAGAGGAGCAGGAAGCCCTGGCCTGGCCTCAAGTTTCAACTAAGTGGTGGCGTTCCCCCAGTGATCTGCCGGAGTTCCACTGTCCCCCAACGGTAGGTACCAGGTGAGACCAGCGGCAGAAAGAAGGCAGACTGAGAGGAGGGGACATCACCAAGGCTGCGGGAGGGCAGCAGAATATGGGACTGAGACAGAAAAGAAAGACCGTGAATGACAGGCTCAAAGAATAAAGAAAAAATTGGCATAGAAGGAAGGGAGTATTAGTTCCCTCGTGTTAATAAAAGAGTCCTTTGAAGAACTATAACGTCTGTTTATTTTTTGTTTTCCATTCTGAACTATTCTTTCATCTCCAGTCAGATGGACCATGGTGGGAATGGGTTTCAGCCAAGGGAAAACCCAATCAAACTAAAAGCAGTGAGCGTAGAGTTAGCACCGGCCCTAGCCGCTGCACTCACCTGTCATTTCTCAGCATCCCCAGCTAAACACCAATGAACCAAATCCCTTCCTTTCTGGGCTTCACGTTAGTACTAGGCAGGCATGAATGACTGACGAAAGAAGCTGAAGGTCAGAGAAGCTTCTCCCAGGGTTGATTAATCTTGGGGAGTTGTGATGAATTCTACCAGCTCAAATAAACACACCAGCAAGCACTTGGCGTCACACACTATTTATTTCATCCTAACCCCAATCAAGTAGGTAGTCCAACTTGTTTTTCTGTCCTTGCTTTAAGATAAGGTAACAGAGGCAAGAGCTGACCGGTGGGTCGGTCAGTCTGACACCCTCGCTCACCTCATTTCTACAACTGCGCTCTGCACAATTCTCTAGGTCATTCCGAAGCCTTCATACCACGTTCCTCTCTGCACTATGTCTCTACCTGTAAAGTACGGGACAAAGGAGAAGTGACACCCGCTCCACTGGAGAGGCATCTAACCAAGAGGAGGAGGGGCTGGTTTAACAGCAGTACTGGGACTGCTGGCATACACACCTTTAATCCCAGCATTTGGAAAGCTAGAGGTGGGTCTCTGAGTGAGGCTAGCCTGGTCTCCACAGCAGGTTCCAGGACAAGCCAGGGCTATCTCAAAAACAAACAAAACCAAAAACAAAACAAAAAAAAAACCCCAACAAGTAGTGCTGAAAACAAACAGGAAGTATTGGCCCTGAAGCCGATGATAGGATGGTCACGGGGGTTAATCACAGAAATCACAGAGCCTTGCAATCGCATTGTGGAGCTTCTACCTCAGTTCTATGGCACAACCAAAAATGAACACATGGGGGCTGGAGAGATGGCTCAGGGTTGAGAGCACTGCTTGCTCTTGCAGAGGTCCCGAGTTCAATTCCCAGCAACCACATGGTGGCTCACAACCCTCTGGGATGGGATCGGATGCACACTCTTCTGGTGTGTCTGAAGAGAGCAAAGTACTCACATACTTAAAATAAATAAATCTTTACCAAAAACAAAACAAAACAAAAACAAAAACAAACTGAACACATGGGACCCTCACGCAAGCTAAACGTTACAGGAAAAAGTACCAGGTACAGACGCTTCCTTTCCAGTATCTAACCAGCACTCTCTGGCCATTTAAATTAATGAAAACAACTGTGCAAACGTCGTGACAGCAGTTTAGCTTGTCTGCAGTGGGCCCTGTAGTGGTCACGCGTGTTAACTTTTACTGACTGTTTTGAGAAGCATATGCCCTTTACAAATGAAGTTATGTGACAGTTACATTAACAGCGCTATTTTGAATTCTCCCCCCCCCCCCCATATATACCAAATGGCATTTTCTTTAATAAAATAACAGGACAGGTGGATAGAGATGTAGCTTAGCTGGTACAGTGCTACCCAAACATGTACAAAATCCTGGGTTCAGTTCCCACCAGTGTATAAACTGGGCATGGGGCCCAGCCCATAATCCAGCAGCAGGCTGAGGGCAATCTGGAGATGCTATAAAGAAAGGTCTACTAGTCACTATTGGGGCTGTAGCAGTTCTCTATACCAACCCAATGAAAGGATGCCGCTCCCAGAAAGGCGTGGTTTTCTTCCTGTGTTTTCCTTTGTTGCTGCTTTTGGCAGAGCTGGAGCTCAAACTTGAGCTGTTTGTTCTTTCTTGTGCGTGTTAGACAGGCATAGCGCGCTCAACCACCGAGATACACTCCCCCAAACCACCTCATCTCAAACTCTGAATGAAGGCTAGGAGATGTGGTCTCAACAACTACCAAGTAAGAAGAAAATGTCAGGGCTGGAGAGATGGCTCAGGGGCAGAGAGCACCGACTGCTCTTCCAGAGGACCCGGGTTCAATTCCTAGTACCCACAAGGCAGCTCACAACTGTCTGTAACTCCAGTCCCAGGGGATCTGGCACCTTCAGAGACACGCATGCAGGCAAAAGAGCAATACATATATTTTCTCGGGATTTTGGTGGCTTATAGTCCCAATGGCTACTTAATAGCCAGTTTTTCCCCCTTTGTGAGTAACCACAATTCAAAGACATTATACACTTCAGTCTCAACTGCCCATTCCCAGCAATATTTATTCTTCTAATTTCATGTACAAAGGAATTTCAGCTAGGCACATAATATTCTAAACTCCCACGCTAATGAGGACCGGGACTACATTGCTTTGTCCTGGCCTATGCTGTGGACACACACAAGTGATTATCTGTAACTTTTAGGCTATGCTTTTTAAAGCAAAACGTTCCTTTCCTCTTTCCCACTGGGTACAACATGACCCTGGTAACTGAGGGGCCTAAGATGACAACTGTCTGTTTTGTTTTGTTTTTTGTTATTCAAGACAGGGTTTTTTCCTCTGTGTAGCCCTGGCTGTCCTGGAACTCACTCTGTAGACCAGGCTGGCCTCGAACTCAGAAATCCGCCTGCCCCTGCCTCCCGAGTGCTGGGATTAAAGGCGTGCACCACCACGCCTGACTGACATCTGTTGAAGACAGCAGGGCATCGCAATAGGGATTCCAACATGCCACCGACAAGCTCAGAGGAAGTTAGTCCCAAGAGACGTGCCTTTCAAACAAATCGGAACCTCGGTATGCTCCGGGTATGCTCCCGTATGTCTCTGCTTTCTGACCACAGCAGTGTGAAGAAGTGCTCTCTTGTGATCATGATAATCCACCATGCTCAATCTTGTAACTCACTGGGTAGCTCAACCTGTAATCCCAGCCCACGGGAGGTGGAGACAGAAGAACCAGGATCCAGGAGTTCAAACACCCACTGTCATACAGTAAATGTGAGGTGAGGTAGCCTGGACTACAGGAAGGAGACTGTACTTCAAGAGGACTGGGTAATGGCTCAGTTGGTAATATATCTGATTTGTAACCCTGAGGACTTGAGTTTGGGTCCTTAAGCATCCCCACAAAAGCCTGGCATGGTTACAGCACTTGTAAGCCTAGTGCTGCGGAATGATTTATAATCCACATTATTTCAGTTTTCTGCTGCCGTGCCCAAGGTCAACCATGGGTACATATGTACGCCACCTTAGAATACTATAACTGTCATCTCAACACTTAGTCCATAGTGTGTGACAAATGAAAACTAATCAACTTGTATTAAACCTTAATAAAATAGAGGGCTTGTAATATGGCTTCAGTAGATTAAGGTGTTTGCTGCCAAGTTCCACCACCTGAGCGTAAACCTTGTGACCTGCATGATAAAGAACAGACCTCTGACCTCCGCATAAATGTCTTCAATTCTTGATCTTGCTTCCATTTCTTTTGAGTAGATTTGTATATCCAAAAGCAAGACCACAGGATTACAAGTTAATCATTTCTGGGTCGGTTTGTTTTTTTCTTTTTTTGAAGAATCAAAATAACCTTTTCCTTACAGTCCCATCAACAGCACATAGAGGTTCCTGGAGTTTTATTAACATTCCAACACTTCCTTAGGAAAATCAGTGGGCACAATTGCTAGTGTTTGACAATCATAATGATCAAACAACTTCAGAGGACCTGGGGGGTACAAACAGGAGGTGAGAGCCCCGACAAAATAAGAGTTTAAATTTTTCCCAGCCACCGTGGCCACGAAAAGTGCAGATAGATCCCAAACTTGGCATAGCTACTGGGGGGGGGGGGGGCGGCAGACAAGTTCGGGAAGACAGGCTGTGGACAACACATTACTCATGTCACAAGAGTTTACACATAACAGGTGTAGAAGCGCTGGGACGTTCCTTGCCCATTAATGGAAATGCGCCAGAGCCTAAAGTCAAGAAGACAGATAAGGCGGCGTCTTCAGTGATTCACACACACACACCCCTCCCTGCTCCCTTTCTTTGTTCCATTTTCTTCCTCTTAACTCTGAAAGATAAACCCTCCAGAAAATTAAGAGGAGGGAAAAAAAAAAAAGTTTTGAAAGTTTTTATGTCGTCAACATTTCTCGCTCACGAGGTGGGTCTCGCAATACTAAAAGTTAGTTTGATGATCTGTTTCCTCTTGACAACATACTTTCTGAGGATCTGGTAGAATGGGCACATACAGAGGGCACAGATGTGTCCTGGGCCTACGTATACCGCGTTCTCTCTGCTCGTGCAGGCAATATTAAGCTACGGAATGAAAGACGCATCTGGCTTTCTTGCCAGTAAGACCAGAAAGGTAGAGAGTAGCTGAGCCTCGCTCTGGGGTTCATTTCCTCAGCTACCTCTCACTCATCCCGGGCATTTCCAGAGCGTGGGTCTGTCTGGGGCGCTCCATCCTGTTTCTGTAAATCTGTGAGCCCGCCGCCTTTCCCATTACATCCCCACCCCGAGTCAGATGGAAGGCTTTCCTGTTTGGCCACAGTGTGGTCTGTCCTCCCGGGGCCCTCTTCTCAGCCCTAAGTCTTTCTCTGGCTCAGGGATGCAGGGTGTGGGACCGGAAGCGGAAGCCTGGGGCAGCAGCTACACTTCCGGCCACAGCCTCGGAGGCAGCCATTGCTGCATGCCCAGCCAGCCCCACAACACATGAAGCTAACGTGCCTGTACCGGCTCTAACTTCCTCCCGCGGGTCAGCAGAGAGCCACAGGCACGGGTGGCTATGTCTGCACGAGCAGGCCAGGTCTCCATGTGGGCGCCATGCTGCCTGTCGCTAACTTCACTCCACCGACGGGCAAGTCCAGTGCTCACCTTCCTTAAACACGCTTGAGCATGTTTCTCCGGCCAAGTTACTTAGGGACCTGAGGTGCTGGCACTTGGAGCTGCTACTGCTTCCCTTACCCCTTGGAATAGTGACTACCGTCAACCTCCTGGTGCTACTTAAGAGTATTTTCCTCGACTACACAGGAAGGATATAAGAGAAAAATGCACGTATGCTGTGCGTATCTGATGAAGGTTATAGGGAACATCGTAAAATTTGGAAAGAAAACAGAACAAAACAAGCATTTGGCTCGTACCTTTCACTGGCCATATTATTTTTAGAAACATGTTCATTTTCTGGTCTTTTTACCAAAAGCCAGGAGACAATTTGTCAGCAAGAAAAGGGAAAGACAAGAATGAATAACGATAACTAGCTAAAATTATACTCTAAGACAAAACTGTGTAACAGATAAATCAACTCCTATGTTTAAAAAAACAAAACAGTTCTTGAAAGAAAAAAAAAAAAAAGGACAGAAACAGCTGAATGCAAACCTCATCTGAAGTTTGTTTTTCCAAATGTCAGTCTGATAAAATCAATTTTAATGTTTCGACCTATAATCCGGACAACTCCGGGTCAAATTGCTACACATACCATGGCAAGGGAGTACAAACATTTAAAGGCTCATTATTCATTTTGTTAAGTGTATGACGCACCCATACTCATGGACCTCTGTTGGTACAAAAGCCAGTTCTATGAATTCCACACTGTGAATTATAAACAAAAACATAAGCAAACTATGTGGGAGCCTGCCATAGCACCAATAAGCTATGCCCCCCCAAACCCCCAGCCTCAAACAACCACTGAAAGGCAACATGACTGAGATCCCTAATATGGACCTTCGTGTTAACGAACCATAGTGGGTACCAACTTGCCCTATTTAAAAGAGCTGGATATGTTTGTGGGGTGGGGGATCCATCTAAAGGAAGCTGGAACCCAATGAAGAAGAGTAATCAAGCCAATAAAGGATCTGAAAACTACGACACAGTAATTGTTAGGGGACCAATGAGATGACTCTTGGCAAGTAAAGGTGCTTGCCACCAAGTCTGATGGACAGCCGGAGTTTGATCCCTGAAACCATGTGACCGAAGAGAAAGCACAACTTCTACAAGATTCACATACATAAGGTGTCACCTAGAGGGGACTAACCATAGCTTAGCAACTCCCAAGGCCGGATGGACAGGACGTGTCTTCTTTGGAAGTATTTCAAGACCCTTTTAATTTTCTGTCTTTTATTCCAGCAGAGATTACAAATTTCTTGAGGCCAGTGATGTCGTCCTTCTAAACCAAGAGAACCTTTAGTTTTACCTAATGGGTACATAGACTTCTACAAACTCACCAACAAAAGAACCCCCCCCCCCAAAAGAGAATTAAACAACAAATGTGTGTATCATGATGAGCTAATTAGTAATAAGGACTTTTAGAAATAGAGCAGATACAAGAACTGACTTATTTTTTTTGTTCCTAGGGAGAACAAAAGATCACTAACTTCCTTTGTCCTCCTCACATACAGCCCTTGATATGTGTATCTTATGTTCTACTATTACTGGGCTTAATTAACATCACAGCACTTCAGAGTCTGAAGAGTGCTGTCACTGTTCACTGCTACCAACTTCTTCATTTTAAAATACAGACAAAAACATGTAGGCTTAATAACTGCATAAAAACCATAGCCCTAGGTTGGGCCTGCAATTAATGATTTATTCAATCATCCTAAGAGATAACTTCAATACAGACAGAACCTGGTTCTCAAGCCATGTAGTGTATTTGATATGACAGAAGTTATCATTTCATCAGTTTCTACCACATCCTAGACAACTGATCATATCTTGTACATAATATGTGTACATATCTAGAGAGAGAGAGATACAGATATACAATCCCTGATGATCCTGACGTCATAACTGTCCCCATTTAACAGCTAAGGTAAATGAGGCTCAGTGTGCCCAGAGCCAATCCTTTGTGGAGTGTGGGTTTAAATCTAGGTTGTGTGACTCTAAAACCCCTTGTTTTCTTTACTGGACTGGGCCATTTTAAGCATTGTTCTTCTGAACTGCCCCAGGTCTCTAAGGCCGCATTTCCCAAGTGTTTGAAGAGGTCCCAAGGAGGGAAAGCATGCTTCACTGCTAAGTGCCAAGGGCTTCAGGCCCTTCACTTCCAAACAATCAGAGAGCACAGAACAAAGAGCTATTCTTAGATGTGTATCGGCAAATCTTAGTAAGTCTTATGGAATTAGTTTTTCATAAATTATTACCCTTAAAAGCCACAGGACAATGTTCAGGTGAATAACGTAAATTATTCCTAATTTGGTATAAATACTCTAGAAAGATAAACACACACACAAAAAAACAGGATATTTAAGTCAAAATACAAAAATCTCTATTTGTCACATAATTAAGTGGCCATTGGAAGATAAATTTTTTTTTCAACATTCTGTTAAGTCATCTTAAATTAGGCCCAGGAAAGAAATGAAATCCCTTTTAGTAATGACTTGTTTTCTTTGAAAGTTCATGTTTGGGTCAGCCAAGTTTTAACGGTAAAATTATATTGCTGTGTTGTCAAGTGGGGAGGGGGAGCCACTGGCTATCTGAGTCAACTGCAGGATACCGCATTGATCAGGCTTGTACTTAAGGAGGGGTCTAGTCCTAAGCAAAAGGCTTGCCCAGGGTCCACACAGAAGACTCAAGGAGAAGTCAGGTCCCTAGAAAGGGTCGCTTCCGGAGCTGGAGGTTTTCTTGGGTCAATGAAACAGCTAAGTTAAAAGATGTTCCTTTTGCTGTCTTATGCTTTTAGTGAGGCAGCAAAATGTGTAGGAATGCCTTTTTTTTTTTAACCCCCCTTAATCATTTTTGGCTTGAGACAGTCTTGCCACACAGCCCAAGCTAAGCTCTAACTCTGCCCCAGGCTCCCAACTGCAGGGAGTTCCAGGTGTCTTAAAGCCTCCTAATACAGCCACCCTTGTGGCCACCATGACAAAGAGAAGACAATCATTCCACGCAAGGAAGGACTTTAAGTCCTTAAGGAACCATGGGCTCTTCAGTGACCATTCTTAGCAACCAGAGCACAACATAAACAACACCTTACAAGCCCAGCTTTTCTACAGTTCACCATCTAATGGGAGACTTACAAGCAGCTTATCACAGACCGAGGTGAAAGGTTACATTCTGGGCTATAGTCAGTTTATTTAAACTGTAGCTAAAGACCAGCGACTGGGAGGGAGCAGATCATTGGAAGCTGAGGTGTCCCCCTTCCCTGGGTGAAAACTGTCTGCCAAGCAGGAAAACCAAGGGTCACGGGCTCGCTCTCCTCCACCGAAACACACTGCACCGCACATTTGAGCCAAGAGCAAAACCAAAGCACAATCCCCCCAGTGCGTTCACATCCACCCCTGCCCGCCACAACTCTCATTCATGTGTACCTACTGAGACTATTAAAGTGCATGATCTAAAAGTACTGTAATATACTTTAAAAAAAAAAAATCGCACAGATGATTTATCCTGTCACACTGGATAGAATGCATACTCTACAGTTGATGCACAGCTTTTCTTTCCACCGCCCTTGCCAGAGAGGAAAAGGGTCACCTCCATCTTTACATCTCCGAGGTTTACACAGCATCCTAACAGGAGATACATCTTTAAAAATAACGGAATTAGAAGATGCTCTTTTAGCCGGGCGGTGGTGGCGCATGCCTTTAATTCCAGCACTTGGGAGGCAGAGGCAAGCGGATTTCTGAGTTCGAGGCCAGCCTGGTCTACAGAGTGAGATCCAGGACAGCCAGGGCTACACAGAGAAATCCTGTCTGGAAAAACCAAAAAAAAAAAAAAAAAGATGCTCTTTTAGCCATACTTAAGCAAGCATCCCTTATAGTATTGGTCTTTAGGAGAAACTACTAAATGCAGTTCAAATATACCTGTATTACATTTAACAGCTGAGGCCAGCCACTAGGAGCGAAGATGCTCTTCACATAGCATTGAAGGATCCCCACCATTGCAGTTTTTGTTCTCGGATGTACTTCGTACAGTGCTTTAGGGAAGAGGTCAAAGTTACTGAGTAACTCACTAACGACCAGCTTCTTTACAAGAGTTGAAAACTGTTCCAAAATACATTTTCCTGCCGTGCACAATTAAGCCCCTGCATTCCCCTTGGAAGTACCGTTCCCAGGTTATAGGAAAAGCACCAGGACACTTCTGTTTCCAAAGGTACCATCTACAAGGCGATTTTTTTTTTTTCATCACAACATCTCAGAATTTTTATTTTTTTAGATCCGCCAACTTTAATGTGTACTCTGTGTACAACTATAATCAAGAGTATGTTTTATTTTCTCCAGCATGGGAGCAGGGGTTGTTCACATCCAGGCTTGGTATACGCTAAAGAAGTGTTCTATTGATAAGCTACAACCCTCCCCCTTTTGCTTACAATAGGAGTCTCATTAGAGTGGCCCGGCTAAAGTTAAAACATTAGCTCAACCAATCCACCAGACTAGGCTTTGAGACATCCACCAATTAGGATTCCCTTCCTAAATGAAAGTTACTGCAGCTTGGGTATTTAATTATTAAATTACTATTATTTAATTTCTTCTCTCGCTCCATCACATTAATCCCAGCACTTGGGAGGCAGAGGCAGGGGGATTTCCGAGTACAATCGAAGCCAGCCTGGTCTACAGAGTGAGTTCCAGAATAGAGAGAAACCCTGTCTCGAAAAACCTAGTACTACCATCACAAAAAGGCAGGCATTCGGAAAACAAAGGACCATGGGCAAATGTGCATGTCTTTCTGAACATGGGACTCTAGAGCTAATGGAGCCACAAAGCGGGACACACGCAGCCACCAGTAATCCAAAGAAGAGGGGAGCCAACTCGACTGCCAGAAACACTTCAGACCTGCTGCAATGGGTGGGGTGACCGCCGATACAAACACGAGTGACTGGAGTAGACTTATTTTCTATTACAAAAACTCTAGGCTGAGTGTCGTTCAACCACTGGGTGGTTAAGGATTCTGACACTGTCAATATCTTAACTGTTCTGCCATTTTCTTTTTTTTCTTTTTTCTTTTTCTTTTAAATAAGGTGAAAATACCTTTCAGGAGGTTAATTTGGGCAGCACTGGGAATACTACAAAAGAGAGCCCCTAGACACAAGCTATGTGTCCGAGTCTTCCAATCAGAATGAGGACGTCCCTGCCATTGCACCCCCACTGCCCTTCTCAGACCCTCTGCCATCCATCCATCCTCAGGACCAGCCTGTCACCCCTGACAGACATAGCCCTGACCCGGTATTATCACCCCAGCTGCAGGGGCCTCAGCTTCTTTATCTTGAATGTGTTTGGTTTTTATTTTCTCCAGTTCTCAGATAGGATTAGCATTCTGACTTTCACGGGATATTTGTGGCCTACAGACAAAATGATAAAGGAAAGCTGTACACTTGACAGTTTTGTAAAATCGCTGCACTTGACTTGCTCTAAAAGGAGACAAACATCCTACGTGTGACAAACGAAAAGGCTATAGAATTTGGCCTCCCCACACTCTCACCTACAAAGCTTGTTAGGACTAATCAAAAAGAAAGTTTGGCTCAACAAGGTTTTTAAATACATTAAACTGTAAGGTAGTGTACAAAGCGCGCACGCGCGCGCGCGCACACACACACACACACACACCCCACACCCCCAAAGCCCAATATCCTCCACAGTACGAACATCTAAATGCTTTAAGGGCTCACACAGTGGTGGCTAATTTTGGTTTTCTAGTTATGTTGCTGCTGGAGAATCAAACTAGGGGGCCTCGTGCATGACATGCTGGACAAATTTGTACCACTGAACTTGAGCCCAAACAGATGGGTATGAACTATAGATAATAATTCACCAAACCTCTATGGGAGAACATACACACTTCCTAGCCAGAAGGGAGGACACATTCAGGAGGTGAATGAAAGGGGATCTGGAGCCAGTCTGGCAACTTAGCAAGTTGCCATGTCAAAATACAAAATGGAGACATGAACTCTGCTAGCATATATTCTTAATCTCCAGCACTGCAAGAGGCCTGTGATTCAACTTGGAAAATGCAGAATCAACTCAGTCTCAAAAAGACTTAAAGCATCTTCTCCCATCATACCTCTCTCCTGAAGTGTCTCACTCCCTCAGCAGTAATATTGCTCAGGAATGAACCAGAACGGCTAGCACACACCAAGCCCTACAGCACAGACTGGGTAGGACCTCGGGGTCTCCAAGCCCTGCCTCAACTCCCCCAGCTCCTGCAAGTTTACAGACAAGGAAGCAGAGGTGAGGCGGCTCCTGTCTCCAGAGTCATCAAGTCACAGCCTGAATCCTGCCATCTTACCCACACCTACCTGTGGAAGCTCTGGCTGGCATCCCCCCCCCCCCGCACCTGTCTCTGTGCTGACTGATCAAAGACACTGAAGACAAAAGCGTGGTTTACAGGCAATGGAGCCTGCCAAACAGTGAAAAATAATTACAGCGTAATATGTGGGCTGCAACAAAGGCCTTTAAAGCTCCCTATGGAAACAAGAGGGGGAGGCTGCTGAGGCTGGGGAAGGCCTCATACTCGTATTCTGACCTAGGTACTGAAAGATGAGCAGGCATTTGAGGAGTGAGAGAAGGAAGGGCATTGCAGGTGTGCCAGGGGCACAGGGGAAGAGGGACATCTGACCAGACCAACCTCACTCCTTTCCTATCTGTTCCTACAGGGCTGCTGGTGCCCAAGAAGCAGGCTCTGCCCCTAACGTGATGACTTCTGAGTCTGAGAGAATGTCTACCTCATGCCAACTTTAAAAATATAAAATAATCCTCGGGTGTGAACAAAACCTGTTAAGTACAGGGTCCCTGGTTTATGCTGATTCGACTTCTATTTTTTGTCTCTTTCATGAAGTGAAAGCCATAATTTATGTTCACGTGATGTATCTTCACAGTCTGCAGAAACTACACTCATTCTTGATTTTCTGAAGATTTATTTTATTTATGAGTACACTGTTGCTGTCTTCAGACACACCAGAAGAGGGCATCCAATCCCATTACAGATGGTTGTGAACCACCATGTGGTTGCTGAGAATTAAACTCAGGACCTCTGGAAGAGCAGTCAGTGCCCTTAACAGCTGAGCCATCTCTCCAGCCCACATTTGCAATTTTTAAAAAGGGATTCTTTTTTAAATTAGGTATATGCCTGTGTATGTAAGTGTGGGCTTGTGTGGAAGGGTGGGTAGGCCAGAAGAGGAGGATGTCAGCCCCTGCCTCCCACATTCAGCTGGAGTCAGAGAAGACTGTGATGGGAACTGAACTCATACCCATTGCTGAGCCATCTCTCCAGCCCTCAAATTTTCTTTTCTTTCTTTTTTTATATTTTTGATTGTTTGGTTTTCTTGATTTGGTTTCTGAGACATCAACACCGGCATCCTGGAACTCACCATGAAGCCCAGGTTGCCTCAAACTCAGAGATCTGCCAGACTCTGCCTCCAGAGGGCTGGGGTTAAAGGTGTGCCACCACATCTGGAATCTTCATGTTGCTCTCCCCTGAGGTGTCACACAGTGGTGAGAAGCCATAGCTCCCAGTCAGACGGGGCCAGGACTCTACAGTGTGCCATGCTGATACGCCAAGATACTCAGTGTTCAAGGGGCATTCGATGCACTTCCAACCTACCGTAATTTCACATGGGTCTATCAGTACACAGTCTCCATGCTAACTCAAAGAGCATCAGGGTACATAACCACCCCCCTGGGTTTTACGGCCAGGGTTGGTACACACAAAAAGACCAGCAGACAATAGTTTTCCTGATAAACTGGACATACTCTAAAGACTGTGGCCCTCAAAAAGTTATAAAAATAACAGTGGAGATATAGCTAGGAGGGGTTACCAGATTCTTCAAGGGGTTAATGACAAGGCCCCCCCATAACCCCCCCCCAAAAAAAACCTTTAACAACCCTTGCCTTTAACCAGGCTAGAATTAAAACCCCCATGTAGCTCATCACATTTGGAGAAAAGCCTTAGACACAGTAAAAGGGGATCCCTGCGCGTGAGATGAGCAGGCCCTACCTAGGTGGCTCTAAGGCACACTCTTAAAACCATGACAAGACACTTTAGCCTCCTGCATGGTTCAAAAGGCCTCTCAAGGCCACACATGGTAACAATCACCTTTAATCCCAACACTCAAGAGGCAGAGGCAGGTGGATCTGTGAGTCAAAGGCTGGCCGGGTTAGTCAGGGCTACATGGTGAGACCAAGTCTTTTACAACAATAAAAATAGCCTTTTATATGGCTCAATAGTTAAAGAGAATTTGCTCTTCCAGGATGCAGGTTCAATTCCCAGCATCTACAGAACAGGTCAAAGCCATGTGCAACTAGTTCCAGGGGATGACGCCTTCTTCTAGCCTCTGAAGGCAGCAGAAGTGATGCATATACTGTGCTGGTAGATCACTCACACATGAAAACAAAAAGTGGGGGGCTGGAGAGATGGCTCAGCGGTTAAGAGCACTGACTGCTCTTCCGAAGGTCCTGAGTTCAAATCCCAGCAACCACATGGTGGCTCACAAGCATCTGTAACTAGATCTGACGCCCTCTTCTGGAGGGTCTGAAGACAGCTGCAGTGTACTTACATGAAAGAAAGAAAGAAAGAAAGAAAGAAAGAAAGAAAGAAAGAAAGAAAGAAAGAAAGAAAGAAAGAAAGAAAGAAAGAAAGAGAAAAAGGGAAAAAGGGAAAAAGAGAAAGGAAAAGTGGCTGGGCAGTGGTGACGCACATCTTGAATCCCAGTACTTGGGAGGCAGAAGCAGGCAAATTTCTGAGTTCGAATCCAGCCTGGTCTACAGAGTGGGTACCAGGTCAGACAGGGCTACACAGAGAAACCCTGTCTCAAAAATAAATAAATAAATAAATAAACAAAAAGTGTTGCTGGGCCTGGGGGCATATGCCTTTAATCCCAGCTCTCCAGAGGCAGAGGCAGGCAAAGCACTGTGAATTCAGGGCCAGCCTGGTCTACAAAGTGAATTCCAAGACAGCCTAGAAGAAACCCTATCTCAAAAAATAAGTATTTTTTTTTAAAGTATGATGATACAAGTCTGTAATCGCAGCACTTGGGAGGCAGAGGCAGACCGACCACAGCCAGCCTGGCCTATATATAGTAAGACTATGTCTCAAACAACAATGAAACCCCTACTTGTTTTACAGCCTTTTAGGGAGCTAGAGATGGCTCAGTGGTTAAGAGCTCTGGCTGCTCTTCTCCAGAGGACCAGGATAGATTCCCAATATCTGCATGGCAGCTAACTACTACTATTATTATTTTTTTCTTGGTTTTTCAAGACAGGGTTTCTCTGTGTAGCCGTGGCTGTCCTGGAACTCACTTTGTAGACCAGGCTGGCCTCGAACTCAGAAATCTGCCTGCCTCTTGTCTCCCAAGTACTGGGATTAAAAGCGTGTGCCACCACCGCCCAGCACTAACTACTATTATTAACTCAAATTCTAGGGGAGCCCTGTATTCTGCCATTTAAGGGCAATGTATGCATGTGGTACACACAGGCAAAGCACTCATAAACATGAAATATAACTAAAGTCTGAGATAGTCCTGTGTGGTGGTCTAACTGTGATCAGTCCCTGGAGGCTGAAATATTTGCATGCTTGGCCTCTGGTCTGTGGAACTGTTTAGGAAGGATTAGGAGATGTGACCTTGTTGGAGGTGTTACTGGGGGTAAGTTTCAAAAGCCACCCCAGGCACAGTGTCTGCCTCTGTGTGTCTCTCTCCCTCCTCCCTTACTCGTGTGTGTGTGTGTGTGTGTGTGTGTGTGTGTGTGTGTGTGTGTGTTGTGTCTGTCTACAGATCAGGATATAAAGCTAGAATACCTGTTGCCATGCTCCCTCCGTGATAATGGACTAGTCATCTCCGACTGTAAACAAGCCCCAATTAAATGCTCTCTTTTGGAAGAGTTGCTTTGGTCATGGTGTCTCTTCACTCAATAAGTAAACCCCGATCCCCAATAATATACCTCCTCCAACTGACTAAGACAAGGTTTTTGCCTAACGTATATTCAACTTGCATTATGTAAGCCTGCCACCTAGACCGGGCTCCAATTGTTCATGAATTGTGTCCAACTCTCCCATTTGTAAGCAAATGTTCCAAGATTGCTTTCTCTCCAAATGGGGGCTGGGGGTGGGGAGCTCGATCCATAGGCTAGATAGCTAATTTCTCTCAACTTCTCTTTAAAAGAAAACTTCAAAACACACACACACACACACACACACACACACACACTTCAGAGAAACTCATTTTAATTTTCTACCACAAGATTAAAAGGATGATGACTGCCCCTCTCCCACAGAGCAAAGGGAATCACCAAGGTTGACCCTAAGAAGCCTTCCTTCCTCAGAGCTGCAGTTAGCCCCCTGGTGAAGCAAGACCGTCCAGCCTAGCACCTGTCAAGACCCTCAAATTGTCTATCTCCAGCACCCTCACGACCAGAGCCTCCCACTTCACACATCCTCGCTTGAAAGTAGCTCAAGGGGAGGGGCTCTGCCTTGAGTAAATAAGGAGTGGAGCCCAGGGTGGCTAATTACATACACTGCTGTGGTGGGACATGTAGCTCAGTGGCAGAGTGTGGCCTTCACATGAATGAGAGGAACCCATGCTCACTTCTCAGAGAGAGAGGGAAAAAGAACGAGAAGATTAAAAAACAAAACAAAACAAAACAGAATTGGGGGTGGGGTGGAGGTAAAGGAACTGCCATGGGCTTTAGTGAATACCTGGGTCCCCGTGAGGGACTGAAGCAAGGCTGTCTGGGCAGGCGTGGCAAGCTCTTCTTTCACCTCCCGACCGATCTCACTGGCCCTAGCAGTTAATATTTAATAACAGGCTAATGCTGTGTGTTTGTTTTCTGAAAAATAAAAGCTGTGTAAAGTTTGGGAACAGATGTTCATGCCTCAAGGACACAGCAGAGGAGCAGTCACTGAGCATTAATCGCTTTCAAGGGGCTTTGAGTGACCGTCCAGGCACCAGGGTCGCTGGGTGTTATATTTGCAAATAAAGAGTATTTCCCCCCAACAGTTTCTGTGCCTCATAGGACGGGGGGGGGGGGGGGGAGGTGTCTCACACCTCCCAAGAGCAGATGCTGGCACGATTATTCTTTTCTCACAGAGAGGCTAAAAGCTACCAGGCGGGAGGCTGGGGGGTTCGAAGCTCCGCTGAGGAGCACATCTTCAGTTCCCAGAACCCACCTGGCAGCTCACTCTGTAACCGCTGCTCCAGAAGATCCCACGGCCCTCTGCTGGTCACCGTGAGCACTGCGTGCATGTATGTGGCGCACAGAGACATAAAGTCTACCCAGCCAGGAAGTACCGCGAACGACAGGCACACCTAGTTAGGAGTCTAAACCAATCAGACACTTTAGGGAACTGGTTTAAATGAGGCTTCGTGTTTCATAAAAGTTGGGATTGTAGACCGATTTCTAACAGTCTTCCTTTTAGAGCCCAGTCCTTTTCCAAACAGTAACGGTAGTGGCTTCCCACTCCTGACTTCATTATTCAAGTTCTATCGGGGTCTGATCTTTATACTTAAGTGATGTAACTGGAATCCAACTGTAAATCACACTGTCACACCTAATTTAGGTAACAACTAGCCTCAAAGGAACTGAGTAGCTTCCCTCTCTCAGTAGCGGCTTCGCCCTCCCCAGTTTGATAGCAGCAGTAACCTATGGCCTGAACCGATTAAATGGAAAATTCCAGAAATAAACAAGCCGTAAGAAGTTTGACTTGCGTTCTATTCTGAGTCTCATGAGGAAATCTCGCCCAGGATGTGAATCACCCCTCTGTTCATCCAGCACTGTCTACAAACCCTACTTTCATCGGACAGCCGCCTCAACTATTACGACGGTCAAGTCACCATGATGCTCTAACTTAATGACCCCCAAGTACAAAAGGAGGTATACCAGAGAAGCCGCAGCACCCTTTTCCAGCAGAGGGCTAAACATTTTAGACGTCTTTCGAAATTGTTGTCGATGATCTTACGCTACTCGTAAAACAGCGATTGTTGTTAATCTGCCTGAAGTATAAATTTAACCAGTAAGTCCTGGGGCTAGCGATACTCAGTGGTTGAGAAGGCACACGCTTGGATCCAGCAGGCGGAGCTCTGAATTTGAGGCCAGTCTGGTCTGTAAGGCAAGTTCCAGAGCAGCCAAGCTAGAGTGAAATGGGAAATAAGGGGAGAGGGCTAGGGAAATAGGAGCTAGGGAAGGAGGGAGGAAGCAAGAGCTCTTCTGAGGACATGTTGGGTTTCCAGGACCAATCAGCCATTCAGAACTGCTCATCACTCCAACTCCAGGGGCACCTAATGCTCTCTTCCGCCGTACGCACGCAATATTGAGGGTGGAGCTTGAGGGTGGTGTCCTATACAAGCAAGCCCAACTTTTCCTGGTTCCCTGGCTTCCCTCACCAGATCCAAACAGTGGTCAGTACCATTGCACCTCCAAAACTGAGATAAATAAGCCTGCTTTCTTTGTATTACTCATCTTCCGGTCTTATATTCAACCAAGAAAGGAAAAACTAATATAACCGGCACTACCTGCCGTCCTGGCTATCCACGGGGTGGGGTGGGGGGTGTCTTGGGATGTATACTTCCTGTGGATAAGGGAGACAACAGCTGATATACGGAAGCCAATCGGGAAGCTGGGTGTGTCAAACCAAAACTGAAGGACTCAAAGGTAGACCACGGAAATCTTGTCTGCGCTCTCTGATTAGATTCCTTAAAAACTCTTAGCCTGTGCTTTTCTCCCCTCCGCCGCCCCCCCAGCATCTTCTCTCTCCCACAACTGATTCGATAGCTTGTCTCAGAAAAATCTAAGCGAACCTTTACTTCTCCAGGAAGTCCTTCCCCCTCCAAGGCATCCCACTGATTCTTTGGTCACGGTGGATGAGATATAAGCAGAGATGAGAAACAGTGAGATAGGGGGGAAAGGGGGACCGGAGAAGCAGCAACAGAGGGGAAGTGGCCTTTTCTGCCACAGTGGATGGCCCCACCGCACTGAGAAAGACGGGCCTAACTCCTGCTTCTCCTTTCCACACCAGGCCTCACCAGGTCCCCTCAGAGGTAGCTAGGCAACCAAGCCCCATGTACACACACACACACACACACAAACACACACACACACACACACACACACACACACCAGGCCAGACAGGTCTTCAAACAAACGGAGAACTGTTAACCTATAAATACCCACAAGGTGATGGAAACAGATAAGGGGCAAGCGTTTCAGTTGTCTTGAGTCTAGATCTCCAACAGCGGAAAATACAGAGCCCAGGAGACACTGCTAGGAAGGGAAGTGGTCACGGAGCCCGGACTTGATTCCGTGCCTGCAGGAACCAGCTGGAGAAGCTGGGAGGAGAAGCTGGGAGGCTCCCGTTTTCAAGGCAGGGGTGACCCCAGCATGGATTTTTGTAGGGTACACTTTACTGTTCAATGCCCAGGCGCCAGATCCTGGTCCTCCTGCTCGGATGGCCAAGCAGGACAGACTCTGTATGTAAAGACCCGTGTACTAGCTAGAAGGCATCGGCTCAGTGGATAGAACCCAGTGCTTGGCTCATGTCTGGAGCACAAAGGGCAAATCTAAACACTTACTGAAAACACAACCTTAACCAGTATCAAGCATCCACTAAGCATCACTGAAGATGAAACTGTAGGGGTGTGGACCCCAGTGAGACTGAGCCTAGAGCCTTGGTAGGGAAGAGCTAGCCCCTGGAACTACGACACGCCCCCCCCAATGGGGGGGGGTAATGAAGCAATGGGTGGTGGTGGCATCGCCTTTATTTATTTATTATATGTAAGTACACTGTAGCTGTCTTCAGACACTCCAGAAGACGGAGTCAGGAGTCACAGATGGTTATGAGCCACCATGTGGTTGCTGGGATTTGAACTCAGGACCTTTGGAAGAGCAGTCGGGTGCTCTTACCCACTGAGCCATCTCACCAGC
>NC_034608.1:51052707-51063043 GCF_900095145.1 Mus pahari
AGGAAGGAAGGAAGGAAGGAAGGAAGGAAGGAAGGAAGGAAGGAAGGAAGGAAGGAAGGAAAAGGGAGCAAGGAGACTGTGTCCAAATAGGTTTTCTTAAAAAAAAAAAAAAAATCTATCCTCAGATTATTTAAATTTGCTCAGAAAAATAATGTTGAGTTTCTCTGAAACCCTGTGCGGCTCCTCAAGAGGAAGTGCTGGGGACTGCTTCTCATGCCTAAACAAAGCCCAGGTTTGTGTGCATGAAGTAAGAGCAGCTAATCATACATACCTCACTCTCGGGACAACTTCCCTCAACCTCCATCCTTATGTGCTGACGGTTGGTGGCTGTTACAGCCACTGGCCTTTCCCAGTGTGTGGCTAACACATAGCTAGCCAGCCCCATGTCTGAGGAGGTACAGTAAGTACCTAAAAAGATGTGGTGCTTTCAAGTTTACGAAAGCTAATACACACGTTACCATTCACATACGTACATTTAAAACTTGTGCTTTGAGGAAATGTGAATGAGAAATACACTCCAACCAAACACTGTAGAAGAATCACGAAAGTGTCAAACACTTCCCCATTGTCTTTGTGAGATTTACGGGAAGATGGATTACTGCAGACTTGCCTGTCCTGTGCTGAACAGCCTGGTTGCTGATGTCAGGTGACAAGTTAGTGTCGGGAAGCCCTGAGTGTCTGATTAAACATGCTTTCCCCAGCTCCACCCCAGAAGCTATCAAATTTACTAAACAAAAGGTTCTGCAACTGGCCAGCTCAAACAAGGCACACACACACACACACACACACCACATGCCCTACGGCATGCCAACTAACTTTGCCAAATCTTCCTGCAAGCCATTACACACAATTTCCAAATCTCTTCTAATCTCTACACTTTTTCTTTTGTTTTGTTCATAATCCAGCAGAAACCAATTAAAAGCATGAAAGAGGGCCGGCTCCATCGGCTAGCTCGCTTTGCGAGCTAACTGATGCCTCAGTGTCCTCTGACCCACACGCACTCACATGTGCCTGTGCGCGCGTGCACACACACACACACACACACACACAATGAATGCCAGCAATTTAAGAAAGCCTAGAAGGAAAAGAAATAAAAACTGGATGTTTTCATGAAATTTAACCAATATTTTAAACTTCTGATTCACAACGCCTTTAAAATACTACAGAGTAGCCAGTTGGTCTAAGGGTCTTTTCCAATCTGCTCTCTTTCCTGCTCCTGGGACCCCCTTCCCTTTCCGAACTATTCTCCTCTAAGTGAGAAACATCCCTGGGGAAGAGAGACAGTGAACTAACCAGCTGGATTGACATTAGCTTTCTCTCTCCGACCCATAGTTCAAGGCTATGGGAAATGTGTGGGGGAAGCTGCACAAATCATTCTCCCAGTGGCTTTTCTAGCTGGTAATGAGGAATCCCCAGATGAGCGAGCCTCAGACCTGCAGGCAAATGGTCCAGGCACAGGGAGATAAGCAGGAAATGCCTCTGCCTGGTTTGAGCTGTGGTATTCTTCATCTGGTGATTTTTTTCTGTCTTTTTTTAAAATCAAGAACATGAACTGAGTTTAATACATTGCATGAAAGCCCCTTTATCACAGTTCTTTTCAAAATAAATTGTGACTTTATTTATGAGTTCCATTAGGTCTTCCCATTAGATCAAGGTCTATGGATAAACTATTTTTAAAAAAATGGTAAAAATAAATTCTTGAACATGAAATTGTCCCTGCCTATGTGGCTTATTTACTCACAAATGTTTTTTGTTTGTTTTGTTTTGTTTTTCGAGACAGGGTTTCTCTGTGTAGCCCTGGCTGTCCTGGAACTCACTTTGTAGACCAGGCTGGCCCCAAACTCAGAAATCTGCCTGCCTCTGCCTCCCGAGTCCTGGGATTAAAGGCGTGCGCCACCATGCCCAGTTTACTCACAAATGTTTAACAATGTGCAGGTATCATAAAGAACATACTGAAAATATTAAAATGTGTATTTCTCATCATAATGATTATATATACTAGGGAGAATTCTAATGAGCAGTCGGGCCAACTACACTGCCCAATCAGAATTACCAATGTATATCTGCACCCAAAGATACACACAAAGTCGATTCTTATAGTTGTATTAGCAAAAGCAACAAATTTTAAAAACAACCCAAATGTCGGTCAACAAGAAATGCTGCATGTTTATCTAACCATACAATTATGTCAATTAAAACAAATGAGCTGCAAGGCTGGAGAGATGGCTCAGCAGTAAAGAATGCTGGCTGCTCTTCCAAAGGACCAGGGTTTGATTCTCAGTACCCACTGAGCAACTCTTAAGAATAACTCCAACCTTTAATCCCAGTGCTTGGGAGGCGGAGGCAGATGGATCTCTGTGAATTCAGGGACAGCTTGGTCTACAGAGTGAACTCAGGACAGCCAGGGTTACACACACACAAAAAAAGTGTAACTCCAGGGGGCTCTGATGCCCCTTTCTGGCTTCCATGGGCAGTGGGCACACAAAATGCAAAAACACTCATACACATAAAATAAACAAAAATAATAAGCAATGTATTAGCTACAGCTCATAAGCCACATTTGTGACCCAAGACTGTCAAGCTGAAACCTAAAAGTCCGTGATAACACACATTATAATCCCAAAAGAGAGAGCAGAAGGAAGAGAGGACTTCAAGATGGATGTAAACTATTAACTGTAATTACGTTTCTAGAATGTGGAGTAGGAGACTGGGGGAGGAAGCACTTGAATTATTTGCTATGTATGTTTCTATGTTTTTACATTAAAATAAAAAAAAAAAATCCAGGCAGAGGCAGGGGGATATCTGTGAGCTCTAGGCTAGCCTGGTCTACCTAGAAAGACCTGGTCTTCAATTAAAAAAAAAAAGTCTTACTTACTGCTAATGTCAGGGTTCTGATTAAGTAGGGACTCACTGTAGTCCAGGCTGAGTCTGAACTCACAGAAATTCACCTGTCTCAGCATCCCAAGTGCTAGGGTAAGATGGGTCTGTCTCATCCTTTTTAAGAAAGAATAAATTAAAGCAAGGTGTCAGAGTAGCTGTAAGTTTTGATTTGTTGGTGTTGCTGTTGTTTTTAACTTTGTAAAACTTTATGAAAGCAGGGTTTCCAGGGCAGTGTCCATGTTTTCAACCTTATCGGTTACTGAACAGTGAAGATGTAAGAAGGAAAACACGGGCTGGAGAGGTGGCTCAGTGGTTAAGCGCACTAGCTGCTCTTCCAGAGGTCCCGAGTTCAATTCCAGCAACCACAAGATGGCTCACAACCATGTGTACTGGGATCTGATGCCCTCATCTGAAGATAGCGACAGTGCACTTATAAAATAGATAAATAAATCTTATATTTAAAAAAAAAAAAGAATTGGTTATGTTTATTTTTAAAAAAAGGAGGAGGAGGAGGAGGAGGAGAACGGTAACTCCTGTAACTCCTGAGAGTGGTAAAAAACACCCAGTCATGTAGTTAGGTGGTTTTGCTTTTCTGAAAGTAAAATACTTGAACACACTAGCAAATTCTTCGGTGATCATAAATAACCAAAAGATTTTACACAGCTTCCCTGACCAAAGCCAGGAGCGCAAAGAAAGGGCCTCTGAGACAGCAAAGCACGATGGGTAAATGTTTATGTAAACACTGACTTCATTAAAGGAAGGCTTCAACCCTTTATCATTTCCTTTAGCTCATGTAGCCCGAGAAACAGCAGGAGGCATGGCTAAGCATACTGCCCATCTCCCAACTCCCAAGACACCAGCTAACCAGCACATCCGGCAGAAACACTCTATATCCTGGCTTACAGGGATTTCCCGATTCTGAAAATCCCGAGCTGTGATGTTCCATCTCTTTGCTGTTTGTTAGAAAGGAGATCCACTGTACTTCACTAAAATGTAGCCCTCTGCACGAGGTTATTTTAAGTATAAGGCTAAAGCAGAGCCAAACTGAGAAACCTCAGAAGTTCAGATAAGGAAACCAGGATGTCCCGGGGCATTTGAAGCTCAAAGCTGGACTCCTCCAAACGTGTGGGAGGGAGGCCTCAGATTTGATCCTCTGCTCCATTAAAACAAAACAAAGCCCTCAGGATGTCCTTCCTCTGCGGTCCAGCTGGGCTCCAGGAAAGCAGGGGAGGGGCCACAGCAAGGGAGGGGCCACAGAGGAAGCGCTCTGACCAGGAGACTCCTCTGGTCTGGAAGGACTGAAGCACATCTAGGGACAGGAAATGGTGATGGTTTGCTGGTGACCAGACTGGTCCAGGGTCTGGTTAAGATGGAGGTAAATCAAGAGATCTTCTGGGGAGCAGTGGCGACGGAGGATGGATCACTAAAGGAGAGACAGATGGACCACGGGATGGAGACTCCTGCAAATAGGAAGACGGGTCTGGAAAGAGAGATGGATGCAAGCACAACTCCAGGGCTTTGGAACTGAGCGGAGACACCCATTTGGAGGTGGTATGGATGCTGGTGTTAATATCCGAATCTGGAGAGGGACCGGGGAGAGGGAGGCACCACAGGTGGGGGTGAAGAACAAGAAATGCGGATTGAAAGGGGACAGCTAGCTCAGGAGCAGCTGACCAGCAAGCTAAGGGGAAGAAAGGCAAGAGCGCGGAGGGGTGGCTTAGAGAAAGAAAGAAGCCAAGAGAACTCCAGGGATGGAAAAACCCAACAGGCAACCTCTGTCAGCCCGAGAATGCTCACACTTTTTCCCAGGACTCTCAATAATATCGTCACTTCTTATGCAAAACTTACAAAGCATCTGTTTCAAGTTCTTCTGCAGGGTCTGTGGATGAGCTTACATCCATATATCCACTGCCCAGCCTCATGACCAGTGACACACACATGGCACAGCCTCCGGGTCAATGTCTGGAATCCCAGCAGGGTTAGCTGACCCATACCCAGATGGCCCAGTGACCTTGAGTTCATTAGCATACTGTTCTAATCAAATGAGCTAACCAGCAACAGGCCCTGCCCAGTTTGTACCACTGCCCACCGCTACTCGGGCCAAAGTTCCTCCACTCCGAACCATTTCCTATAAACAAATGGTTGCCTGAAAACATTCACTTGGACACAGGAGGTCCAAGGCTCACCAAAAATATTTGTTCTTTGGCTCTAAATCGAGTTGATGTTTACTTACAAGCTACTTGCCCCAGTAAACAGAAGTGTTTCGTTAATGTTAATGCTGGTAGCCATTAAGACAACCTACTGAATAACCAATATCCCAAAGCCTTTTATTCTAACAACACTGAAAAATAAAGGGGGGGGGGNGGGCAAAAGGGGGTGATCAAATATTTCAAGTCAACAAGGATTTAAGAAACAGTATTCTCAGCACTTGGGAGGCAGAGGCAGGTGGATTTCTGAGTTCGAGGCCACCCTGGTCTACAAAGTGAGTTCCAGGACAGCCAGGGCTATACAGAGAAACCCTGCCTCGAAAAAAACAAAAAGAAAAAAGAAAAAGAAACAGTATTTTACCTCCTACCAATCCCTTGACCCTCCTCTGTCTATAAATATTTGTTTTAACAGTATTCCTCAGCAACAGCATTCCTCATGGTACAGTTCTTGGTCATCCTTCCTATTTTAATTTAAATATTCAAATGTAGGTGTCAGCACTCTTTCTAGAGATGCAGGGATCGATCAAAACAGCATCAGAAGTACTAGAGCTTTAAAGGAAGAAATGCAAGCATGAGGACCTATGTTAAAAAGCATGCATGCATGAACACACACAAACTCTCACACACACACACACACACACACACACACGAATTAAATGTATCCCATACCTAATGTACCCCAACTTCAGCTCAAGTGTATTTAGGGCCTTCCCATTCAAGACTCAAAGCCTGTGACAGTACAAATCGCTACTACTACACTGACAACCAAGAGAAAAATCTGGAAAATTCACTTTTGATTTTTGCAAATTCCCATGTTTACAGAATATTAAAAACAAAAAAAAATCTGTATCAATCCACATTAAAAGGCTGATACAGGAAAATCAGCAGAAGATGTGGTCTTAACAAGCAAAAAACCCAGGTTCAATCACCACCAACATAGCATTAGCGGCCTACAGGGTCTACGGAGAACTCAGTGGATGGGGGAAGAAAGATCAAAAGTTTAGGGTCATCTTCAGTTCCAAAGTGAGTTCAAGGTCACTCTGGTTATGAGATGGACAGGCAAGCAGTGGGGGGCGGGGAAGAAAAAGGGGGAAACACAGAGAAAAACAGAGACAGACAGACAGAAGACAGACATTTGTACGTTCCTTTAACTCTGAATGTAACTGGGATTACAGGCATACACACCGCTACGGTTCTGGGCTGTAGATTAAACCATAGCTACAGGCATTCTACACAGACTCTCTACCACCTAAGTAAAGCCACAGCACTAAAAATATATCTGCACATACTAACTTATTGATTTGTAAAGTATATAAGGCCCTACTGGAATGTGTTTTACTTTTTAATAGGGTATTTTTTTTTCTTTAAAAAAAAAATAAGTTCTCCAGAAAAAGAAAGTTTAAGAACCTAACTTTGACTGAATGAACACTTCTATCCAGACGGATTTGACTATAATTGGTGCTGGGGGAACAAGAATCATGAAGACACTAAAAATAGATTCTGTAAACTGTGGAGGGGAACGCAATTGTGAGACCAGCACTAACAATTAGCAAAAATGTGGTATCAATAGTATTAAAATAGGACCCGGGAGCCCACCCTGGGAACGCTGGCTGGCTGTCCTGGACTGCCACAGTCACCTGGACTCTGGGGTGGCTCAGCACTTCAGGTCCTCAGCTCAGGGGACAGCCTTATAAGGAGATGGTGCTCGAGAGCAGATAAGCCTGCCACCAAGCACTTAACATTTCCAGAGGTCTCTGCAAATATTAACTCATTCCTTCCTGTGCAATTCACTCCAAGAGTCGGGGGTGGGTGGGGGGGCGATCCCTGATGAATTAAAATTAGTTATGGCAAGATGGAGAGGGAGCTGGACACCTTCCTTGGGCACCTGGCTCCGGGCCAGACAAAGCCTAATGAAAGGGAGGGAGGCAAGTTATTTCTCAATTTTGACAGCAAGTGAGGGACAGGCTCCCCCTCCCCTCTCCTATCTCCCACAGAGTCCCCACAAAATTCCAGACCTTAAAATAACTGCGACTCCTACTTGAACAGTCTAGGACAGGAGAGAGGCAAAGCCGGGGGGGGGGGGGGGGCAGGCGTAGACACACAAAAGGGGGCGAAATGTGCTTTCTTCTTCCGTGGAGGAAATTTAGCAACTCCGATTACTATGCCAGTAAAGAGCAAAACAAGCCAGGGGCGGCGCCCATCTTTAATCCCAGAATTCTGAAGGTAGAGGTAGGAGATCTCTGTGCATCCGAGGCCAGCATCCGAGGCCAGCATCCGAGGCCAGCCTGAGTTCTGGGGCAGCCAAGACTTGACAAAGAGCCAAGACACAGAAAGACCTTGTATGGGGGGGAGGGGGGAGAGGGAAGAAGCAACAACATACACAGTCAATGGAGGATGAAATGGCCTCATTGAACATTTTAAATTGGGAAAAAAACCTCAAAATGAGTTACAACTGTTAATTATTTTGAGGCTCTAAGATATCTTGAAGTCGTATGCTGTAAATAAAGAGCAACAATTCTACACTTCAAAAAATAAGCCAGGTGCACTAGCCTGCAAGCCTTGAAAGCAGGAAGTTAAGAAACGAGAGGGTCCCGAGTTCAAGGTCAGCCCTGGCTCAGAGCAAGGCAAGCCAAAACTAATTGCCCATGTCAGACAGTTAAGGGAGGCCGAGTAGCTTGGAAAGAGGGCTATCTGATGCACGGTTCTGGCGACTTGGTGTGTCCCAGCGGCTTCACAACGCGGAGACTGTTTTCTAACAAGTCACCAGCCCACCAGTCAGGGAGAACTGCCGTGGAGTCAATTCCTTCCAGGTGGAACCCATGATCTAAACTCCACCCCTGAAAAGCCGCCACCCTGGAGCAGGGCTCCAGCACTTGAGCCAGACTCAAGTTTATCCACCAACAGCACAGATATGAAAGGAATAAGACAGAACAGTGGGCAGCACCATGAACACGGTGACACAGGGGCACAAAGAATGCCCATCCCACAGGTAAACTGGAACATGATGCCGAGGAATGAAGACTGCACACCAGGCCCTTAGAAATCCAGGAAGCGCCGGGCGTGGTGGTGCGCGCCTTTAATCCCAGCACTTGGGAGGCAGAGGCAGGCCGATTTCTGAGTCTGAGGCCTGCCTGGTCTACAAAGTGAGCTCCAGGACAGCCAGGGCTACACAGAGAAACCCTGTCTCAAAAAAAAAAAAAGAAAGAAAGAAAGAAATCCAGGAAGCTGGAGGTCAAATGTAACTTCCCCCACCCCACAAAGGGTAACAACGCAAATGTTTCTCAACAGATGGATGAACAAACGAAATAATTATCAACTTGATTAAAATCTAGAAACACCTGGAAGATCAGACCCTGGATATACCTGAAGGGAATTACCTTAATTGCCATTAATGGAGGTGGCAAGACCTGCCCACCATGGGTGGCTCCATTCCCTAGTTCTTCTTTCTCTGCTTCCTTGGTGAGGATGTGATCCACCCAGCAGCTTCCAGCCTGGCTTCCCTGCCCTGCTTACCAGAATCTTGAACCACGAGCTAAATAAAATAAGCCCTTTCTCCCTTCAGTCACTTCAGTATCACAGCAATAGGAAAAGTTACTAAGACAAGAAAACATCAGTGAAGGTTACTGACAGAATTATTATACTACAAATTATATATAAATAAATAAAATAATGTAATTATAATATTAATAGGCTAAAAATTAGCCAACAGCCTGCTGAGAATGTAGTCCAACGAGTAGAGTGTGTACATAACATGCATTTATCAAGTCTAAGACCAGCCTGAGCTACCTGACACCCAAAAGAGTTATATAAAAAAGAATGATCTTGGGCTGGAGAGATGGCTCAGTGGTTAAAAGCACCGACTGCTCGTCCAAAGGTCCTGAGTTCAAATCCCAGCAACCACATGGTGGCTCACAACCATCTGTAATAGGATCTGATGCCCTCTTCTGGTGTGTCTTAAAATAACTACAATGTACTCATATAAACATATTAAATAAATCTTTAAAAAGGAAAAAAAAAATGATCTTGCTAGGTGGTGGTGGAGGCACACACCTTTGATCCCGGCTGCTATGTCTCTAACAGAACAAGCACAAGGACAGCCAGGACTACACAGAAACCCTGTCTGGGGGCTCAGGGGAGAGGATAGAGGGGGCAGGAGGGGGAGGGGGGAGGGCAGGCTCTGCCATCAATGAGGAGAGTCTACTGTGGGTCAGAATCTGATTTAAAGGTCCATTTGGGTGTAATGAAGTAGGGGTGAAGGCGCAGACAGTAGCTCCCTTTTGCAACTTGAACTGAACGGAACAGACAGTAAAGGGAAGGGGAGCTGACACAAACCAGTCAAGTTTCCTGTCACCTGTCCCATCTTCCAGATGATCACTGCTTCTAATTCTTTTCCAGCTTTGTTAGCAGGCACTTGATCCCCGATGACCAAGTCCACTCATTTTGCTACACCACCTGGGAATTAGCGATTGACCGAGAGCCCATGTGGTGGATCGACACACTGGTACTTTCAAGAGGCTGCGTGAGACCTGAAGTAAGTGTGCACTCATGGAATAAATTCCTTCAAGGGATGCTGAGGAGAAAAACCGATTTCTCTTTCTCATCGGAACAGCTTGCACGACTTTGCATGCATAAGAAAAATAAAGGCTTAGCATGTCTGATATAGTGGTCACCTGTGGAACAGGACTGAGATGCCAATGACAACAGACAGACGATTAAAAAAAAAAAAAATTCTGGGAGCTGGGGAGATGGCTCAGCGGTTAAGAACACTGACTGCTCTTCTGAAGGTCCCGAGTTTAGATCTCAGCAACCACATGGTGGCTCACAACCACCCATAATGAGAGCTGATGTCCTCTTCTGGTGTGTCTGCGGACAGCTACAGTGTACTTATGTATAATAATAAATGAATCTTTTTTTAAAATTCTTTAAACTATCCAAATGTGTAACACTCCCCTGGCTCCTTGATCACACAAAAGAACTTGACAGACTCAACTTTTCCCTGCCCCACCTTTGCCTTTATTTTCCAATTCCGTATGCACAAGTGTTCTGTCAGTATGCATAGCACACATGTGCTAGTGCCTGCAGAAGCCAGAGAAGGGCATCAAATCCCCGGGAAGGAGCATTACAGACAGTTGGGAGCTAGCTACATGTGGATGCTGGGACCCTTCCGGTAGGGTATCCACTCCTGCCTCATCTCTCCAACCCCTCCACTTCCCAATTCTTTTTTCAATTGAATTTTTTTTTTTAAGATT
>NC_034608.1:51063218-51065065 GCF_900095145.1 Mus pahari
GGACCTTTGGAAGAGCAGTCGGGTGCTCTTACCCACTGAGCCATCTCACCAGCCCCCACTTCCCAATTCTTTACAGACTATGTAACTCTCAGACTCTGGGGCCCACTGTCTCTGCCTATTTAAATCTTAACACTTTCCCCAAAGCCCATACTTCTTCCCCAAGACCAACTTCACCCCGGCTCCCACCGGATCTCTTATCTCTCAGCTCATCCCACGTGCACTTTTCTCAGTACTGTCCAACTATATCCAATCTCGAGCCGCTATCCTGTCACTCCATGTGCTCACTGGGGTCCTTCCAAATAGGCAGGCTGCCCGCCTGTCCTAGCAAATCCCATTCCTGCATCCCAGGGGACTCATCCGGCCTCCCAAGTAATCAACGTTCTCTTCGCCATCTATCAACCTGAATCAAGGAATTCAAGAAAAGGCAGCAGGCACTGAGTTGCCAAAGAGCTTCCAGTTTCTCTGAGAAAAGTGCCGGGCTGCATAAAAATTCAGTTACCCCATGAACTCAATGGGAATTCACACTCAAGTACTATTAAGGGTAGAACATGCCAAGGCGAAGTGAATTCCACTCGTGTAACGGACGGGATGAGTCAGGACGGAGGTTTCCATTACATCTGCTCATTTCCTAGGCTCACACTCAAACACCATGTGTGCTAGCTTTGTGGAGGGTGTGCTCCACTGAAAGGCTCTGGTAACAATTAAGGAGGCCTGTGGGCTGGGGTTAGTGATGACTGCCCTGCCCACTCGGGCAGACCTGAGCTAGCTACACTCCTCAGGCAATGTTTGGCCCTTGGTATGCTGTGGGCATCTGCAAAACAGCCGTTCCTGGGAGGACAACACCCTGACTGGCTTAGTAACACTTAGTTACTTCCACACTGGGGCTCCATGCTTCTGTAATGGGATCCAATGCCCTCTTCTGGTGTGTCTGAGGAGAGTAACAGTGGATTGATATACATAAAACAAAATAAATAAATCTTTAAAAATGTGTATGTATAGGCAAACCTAAGGTGGTATTCTTTCTCTCTTCCCCTCAAACAGGGTCTCAGTAAATAGGCCGGGCTGGCCTCAAATTCCCAACCTTCCTCTCTCCGTTCCAGAGTGTTATATAAGCCTATGCTACCAGGCACAATCTGTCAATTTTCTTTTCTTTTTCGCTTCTCCTGCACGCACTGATAGGGTGGGTAATACAGAAGAATGTATCTACCAATAAGAGAAAAAACATTTCGAGATCTAAGTCCCATTAGATGAGTGGCTGACCTTTGTGTCTTAATACTGTCAATCAGATAAATTAGAGAACAAAACTAACCGCAAGTTTTATAGTGTCACTCACCTGTAGAAGTTAACTCCTATAAATTCTTATACAATGACACCCCCCCCCCCAAAAAAAAAAACCCACCAGGTGGGGTGGGGAGTAGCCCATCCTAAGGGTTCAGGAAAAGAAGAACAAGCAACAGCAGGGCTTTCTCTTTATCCCACCACAGGTGAAATTCCCTAAATTGTAAGGCAGAGGTAGACTCGGGGGTGGCGGGGGTATGGAGGTTGGCAGGGGATTTACAGCAGCCTCTTCGGGAAATAGAGAACAACTTCAATCTGGCAAGGGCGGTAAATGCTTGCTAAGTGTTCAGAGACTCCACACCAGCACCAGACAGAACGGAGAACCTGGGGCAAACTGCACCTCAGCCTTCCCCTGTCTATGCAGAGTGCTCCTCCTCAGCCTTCCCCTGTCTATGCAGAGTGCTCCTCCTCAGCCTTCCCCTGTCTATGCAGAGTGCTCCTCGGGCTTCCCCAGTCTATGCAGAGAGTGCTCCTCCTCAGCCTTCCCCTGTCTATGCAGAGTGCTCCTC
>NC_034608.1:51065494-51072989 GCF_900095145.1 Mus pahari
TCCTCCTCAGCCTTCCCCTGTCTATGCAGAGTGCTCCTCCTCAGCCTTCCCCAGTCTATGCAGAGTGCTCCTCCTCAGCCTTCCCCTGTCTGCAGAGAGTGCTCCTCCTCAGCCTTCCCCTGTCTGTGCAGAGTGCTCCTCCTCAGCCTTCCCCTGTCTGCAGAGAGTGCTCCTCCTCAGCCTTCCCCTGTCTGTGCAGAGAGTACTCCTCTTCAGCCTTCCCCTGTCTGTGCAGAGTGCTCCTCCTCAGCCTTCCCCAGATTATGCAGAAGGTGCTCTTTTTCTCACATCAAGGTCAACAGATGACTCAGCCCTGTCCAACAGTGACCCATGGTATTACAAAAGGCACAGGCAACCTTTGTCTTATCCAGATTTCTACAGCTGTAATAGAACACCAGACGAAAAACAACTTGAGGAGCAAAGGGTTAGAGCACAGCTTTAGTCAGAAAGGAAGGTGGTTGGTCGGGGCTGAAATTCAGGAAGAACCCTGGACATAGGCTGATTATAGACTCGCCTCCCATCCCCACCCCCACCCCTAACCCCAGCTTTTTCAGCCTCAATTTCTAACACCAGCCAGGATCACCTGCTGGGAGGGCGCCGTCCCCAGTGGTCCAGGCCCTCCCAGGTCAACCATTAGTCAGGAAATGGCCACAGCCAGTCTGATCCTGTAGAGGCTCTTCTCCCCAGCTAATCTAGCTTTGGACAACAAGCCAGGGTTTTCAGGAACAAACAGGTGGGGGGACAGTTAATGGTTAAAACGTTCTGGCCGGAGAGCCCAAGGGCCAAAACCGAACAAGAACAAACGCTGACTTCTCAGCAGGAATCAGAGGCTCACAGCGCAGCCCCAGGTTGTACACACTTCAATTCTTCCTCCCGTTGAAAACTTGTCTTCTTTTTAAGGCTCACAACCAGCCAGGTGGATGCAAGACGCGGTCCAATGGAGCACGCCAAAATGGCAGTGCTGGTCTCGCTGTTATAGGCCCAGTAAACTGAAAAACTGTTACCAGGCAAACGACCCTAAAGGTGAGTTTTTGTTCACCAGGAAACTCCGACCTTCATCCACCCCAAAGGTCAACTACCCTGGGCAAAGGCATCTAGTTTCGGGCCAATCTGAACAATCTCATCAAAGATGCTAGCCCTGTGAAGGCCATATAAAATCTGCTGGCTTTTCCACCAGATTCCTCTTCCCTTGCCCCTCCCTACAGTTTTGCCAGTTTGCAAATTTATTTGCAATAAACTTTTCTTTCTGCCCCGGAGTGGTCCGGTTGGACGGTTTCGCTGTGCCCTCGCCTTACCTAACAGTTTTTAAAATGTACTAAGGCCTGGGCGCTGGGCTTCAGACCCCGGACAAGTGATGAGATGCTTATTGGGGCTTCTGAGATCTCCCAGCATCCCTCAGTTCCTACCTGTTGCAGAGAGTGGCTGGCAATACCCCACCCTCTACCCAGAACTTTCCAACCCAGGAGTTGGGCTACCTCTCCCACCAGAGGCTCTACAAGGTACAATCCAGACATTTGGGCAGATCTCCACTCCCCAGTCCCCTTCCCCATCTCCTACCGCCTCGGGCCTTTTCTGTCTCCCAATCCCGCAGGTACTTTTCCGACCTCAAGCAGGGAGATCAGCGAACCCTCCCTTTAGGCACTTTTAATTCAGCTTGAATTGACTATTTTGTTGGTGGAGAAAAACCTATCCAGGGGGTTACAAATATGAGGGATGAACACCAGCTTTTATTTATTCACTCCCTCACACAATATTAAGAAAAAAAAACAAACAAACAGATAAACAAGCAACGGAAAAGATGAGAGTGAAGCACGCCTTTGATCCCAGCACCCAGAAGGGCAGATCTCTGTGAATTCAAGGCCAGCCTGGTCTACAAAACAAGTTCCAGGACAGGACACAGGGAAACCGGGTCTCAAGGAAGAAACAAACAAACAAAGGAACAATAAGAAAACGGCAGAAATATATCAATATTTCAGACACCGGGTTTTTCAGTAAGAACAACTTTCCCCTATAAACTGAATTTCCAATGCTTAGGTTCTTTTAACAGCTGGGCCGCACCTCTAAAATACAGAGGTTCCCAGCACATTTAGCATACAAATAAAACCCTTTAAAGCCGGGGACTGAATGGCTGGCTGCTTTAACCTTATCTCTGCACTTAGGGTGCAGTTAACTGCATGATGCCAGGGTATAAATACGCCACATCCCTCCACCCCCACACAGGGGCTGTGCACAAAACATTTATCAGCTGGCCTTCTGGATACAGCACTTAAAAAGAAAACAAAGAACTCTAAAAACGTGCTTTACAAGGATGCTTGTCCTTTTCAGCTGAAAACTAAGAAGAAAACCACAAACCTACTTGGGGGGGGAGTGTGTTTCTTGTTATTAAAAGAGATTTGTACTCCTTTAAAAAAAAAATGTATGGGGGTGGGGGGGGGCTGGAGAGATGGCTCAGGTTAAGAGCACTGACTGCTCTCCCAGAGGTTCCCTTTTCTGGTGTGTATAAAGGCAGCTACACTGTACTCGTATACAAAAAAAAAAAAAAAAAAAATGAATAAATATATCTTTAAAAAAAAAGTTGTACTGGGAAGTCTATTGCTGCAAGTCAGCAAAAATTTGTAATGGAAAAAAAAAAAAATCCTGATAAGACCTAATTACTTAGCCAGTAGTATAAATCTGGAACCCCCACTGTATGGACTCTGATATACTTACTCACTTTGAAGAGGGGGGTAACATTCAAACACTGGGTGTGGATACTTCCTCACGGTGCATCTAATATCTGAAACCCACTGATTAAAGCGGTTTTGTTGCTGGCTTAGAGACACCTCCCACTGTGGGACAGCCAGTCTAGATGAAGAAAAAGATCTGCTTTTATTTTTGCACAGACAAGGTCTTAATGTCCAGCAAACCTCCTGCCTCAGCCTCCTTACTGCTGGGCTGTGTCTCCTGAGCCAGCATACCCAGCAAAATCTCTTTGCTCTGCATTCCCATTCTGATTACACCCCACATTCTAATGGGCGCCACCTCTTAAGCAAACGCTTGAAGCCAGAGTAAAAACCTACATGGATACATGGAAGTCTGTGCCTTTCTCTTCCCCCTTGGGTAGAAAACCATGCCCTCCTCCTAAAGGACTACCAGGCCCTACTCTTAGATTTCTTGGACTCTCAACGGTGGGTGCTACCAGGCTTGGCCTGGCACCAGACTCCAGAGCAGCTGTCCTCAACCTGTGGGTTGAGACCCCTATGGGTTGCATATCTGATATTTATATTATCAGATTCCTAACAGTGACAAAAATCACAGTTACAAAGTAGCAATGAAATGACCTTAGGGTTGGCGGATCACCACAGCAGGAGGGAGTCTGTATTAAGGGCATTAAGAAGCTTGGGAGCCTCTAGGGGTATTCGTCAGGCTGATTCTCCACCCCACCCCCTCACCCCACCCCTCTACCCTCACAGAAGAAAAAGCTACAGCCCAGATTGCAAACTCTGGCTTTCTGCATAACCCCTTCCAAAGCACAAAAACTCAGGATGGGCCTTAAATAATCCTTTTGTTTACAGAGGGTCATTTCCGGCAAGTCAGCTCACACCCACAGGGTCACACCCGATTCCCTAGGAGAGCCAAAGACTTGCTCTGTTTAAAAAAAAAAAAAAAAAAAACTGAAACTCCAGGAAAGGCAAACCAGGTGTTAAGAAACCCTTCTCTAACAACAACTCCGAAGTCCAGGGCTGCTCTGCCTTCCCCTCTCCGAGTCAAGATGATTTAACAAATAAAACACAATCTAAGGGGTCAGTTCTGAAACGACTTGACAAAGCTTCTCTCCAAAGAGCCCACCGGGGACTTGTTTTGGCACTCAGTGTCATGGCTGGGAAATAAAAAGGTGGAGAGATAGGAATCACAATTCCCTCAGCAGCAGTGGCCAACGCCTGAACAGTCACTCCCTTTCAGTTAAGAAAGGGAGGCTGCTGCTTCCCGAAGCCGCTTAAGAGACTTGTCATGTGCCCCACAGAGACACAGAAAATGACATTAATAAAACTGAAGGGTATTGACGGACTGGCCAAGAACTGACTTCTGTAAATTAAAAAAAAAAAAAAAAAAAAAAACTGTAATGATGTAAAAAAAAATTTAAAGAATAAAGGGTGTTCATTCAGAACTGGTTCTAGCTAAAAAAAAAAAAAAAAAAAAAAAACCTTTGGCTGTGACATCCAACAATGGGTGACGAAGGCCAGAACCAGGTCAGGTTTGGACTGAAGGTACAAACAAGGAGGAGCCTTCTGAAGGCCATCTATCTGCTCATTAACAGATGGCTTCAGTCCGACCATGGTAAGTAAATGACAAGGGATGTTTCTCTAGTCCTGTGATGTTATCCCTTCTGCTTCACAATGAGGCAAAAATAAAAAAAAAAAAAAAAAAAAAATAACTCCCAAGTTTATAAAGACACGTGGGCGTGGCCAGAGGCGGCTCCCAAAGGATTCCTTCATAGAGGAACCCAGGTCCTTAGAGTCTGACCCAGCCACCCAAAGCCGGAATGACCTGGAACTTATATCTCTTTGTAGGAAAAAAAAACAAGGAAGCTAACATAGCTTGGGACTAGACCAGGCCAGAGGCTCAGAAGTGATCAGCCTCGCTCCAGGTCAACTCCGCGTAAGTTATATAAACATTTAACCCTATTAAGGCCACAAGTTACACCTGTCAAAATTTACCCAATCCTCAGATGGCCACAGTTAAATTATTCCAGCCACACCTGCATTTCTGTTTCAGTGTGGCTGTGTTTAACTGGACAAAAGGGAAGCAACCCTTTTTTTGTGTGTGCAAAAGGGTGCTTGTCCCCACATCTGTCCTCTACCATCCAAACAAACTTTGACCCAAAGGGTGTGAAATGATACTGTGGGTTTCTGTGATTGAAGGGAGAGAGAGAATCAGAAATCTATTCACCTCAAAGACAGAAACAAAACTTAATCTGAACTGGGTATGGATGCTCGGATCTTCAAATCCAGCACGCTGGAGTCGGAGGCAAGTGGGGCTCTGTGAGTTCAAAGTTAGCCTGTTCTACATAGAGTTTCTGGATAGCCAGAGCTTCATATATAATAAAGACACTGCCTTGGAAGGGAGGGAGGGAAGGAGGGAGGGAGGGAGGGAAAAATAAAACACAATCCAGAAATGAAACGACAGCGTGTCACATTACAGATGTCATTCTCTGAAAAGGCAGATCCATGTGCTTTTCACCAACAACAATGTATTGGGCGGTTCTGGAGTTGTTCTAGGCTCTGGGATTTTTGTTTGTTTTGTTGTTGTTGTTTTGTTTTAAGAAATATTGGAGTTGGAGAGATGGCTCAGAGATTAAGAGCACTGGCTACTTGTTCCAGGGGTCCTGAGTTCAATTCCCCGCAACCACATGGAAGCTCACAACCATCTATAATGGAATATGATGCCCTCCCTTCAGGTGTGCAAATATACACGCAGGCAGAACTCTGTATACATAATAAATCTTTGAGAGAGAGAGAGAGAGAGAGAGAGAGAGAGAGAGAGAGAGAGAGAGAGAGAAAATATTAAATAACACAGGAAGTTCCTGCTGCCAGAGTCCCAAAAGGGACATAGCCAGAAAGTGCAACAGGCACGCAGGCAGTATAAAACTTAGACTAAGGTGAATGACAAGGATGGGACTACTCTGTAACATGCAGAATGGCTGACACAAAGGTCCTGAAGCAGGAACAAACATGGCAAATGGGAGCCAGTAAGGACCCAGGCTACTAAAGCATCAGAAGTGGAGCTGGGATTCCCGGCAGAGGGGTCAGAGGTCCAGCAAGAACCACCCTCACGAACCTCAGTACCCAACTGTAAGACCTCAAAACCAAAGAACTTCTCAGCATCCCTCGGTTTTCTTAACTCTCTGTGAAAGAGGAACGTTGAATGTCGGGCAGGTGGGGATGGGGACTTGAACACTGGCACGCTCCCAGCGCGTGCACACATCCATGCACACGCAAACACGCACTCACAAAATCCAGCTGTCATCTTGGGGGGGGGGGTATGTCAAGGGCAGCCTTGTCTACATTGTGAATTAAAGGCCATCCTAGTCTGCTTAGAGCCCCAACATCTTAAAGGAGGGGGCAGGGCAGTGAATTAGTATCCACTTTGGACTAGGTACATAAATGTTAACCAACTATCATGACAAATCTTAAGTCCTTTTCTTTCTTTCTTTCTTTCTTTTTTTTTTTTTTAATTTCAGAGGTTTGTTTAAAAACTACATAACCCCGGCTATCCTGGAACTTGCTCTGTAGATCAGACTGACCCTGAACTCGGAGATCCACCTTCCTCTGCCTCCCAGTGCTGGATTCTAAGGCTTGTGCCACCATTGCCTGGCTATCTCCACTTCTTCATATTAACATTGAAAAGGAAACACCTACCCCTAAAGAGCACAATTCTGCCGGTCGTTACTGGAAAAGCACAAATGAAGGACAGGGCTAACTGAAAACCAAGACTGGTCCCTTTAATGACCCAGCATCCAAAGGCAAGGGGAGGGGGGGAGGGTCCTTGCTTGCTCTCCCAGCACACTAGCGATTGGAGCATTCTGGAAAGATACTACATTCAGAAACAGAGAGAGGCCTTTTGGAACCTCCGAAGCCTTGCAAATCACACACTGGGTGAGGTAGTTACACCTCGGTCCCCGCTGAGCACAAAGGGGGAGCTACTTACTTCTTCAGTAATAAGATGGCACTTTTGGAGCTTGTCCCCATGGCCAGAGGTGACATGCAGCCTAGAGGTGACAAAGAGGAATTTTCACAAAATGTGATCCTGAGGAGTCAAGAAGAGGAGAAAATCCTCTGTAGGATCCCCAGGGAGCGTAGTGGCCAGTGGCCAGCATGAGCTGCACGGTGACATAAAAGAATCTAGGGACTCAGATGACCTCTTGTCATTAGCATCACTCCTGTAAAGGAAGGGACGAACTGAAGGTGCTTGAAGAGTTTCGGTACCCGGCTAACTCTGAGACTGGCAGGTTTCTCCTACCTTTGCTAAATCCCCAGTGCTGACAGGATTAAACCAGGCCGCCTAAGCACAGTCTTTTGGTTTTTAAAATTGGTGCGACGATACCGCACTACAGGTCCTGGAAGAGGAATCCTGGCCTCTCTTCCTGGTGTGTCCCTGCCATTTCCTTCTCTTTGCTGTTTCATTCACATGGATCAGAGAGTGGCCTGCAGCGGGGTTAGACCTTGCAAGAAACGCAGCTACACGTTGGGACCCTTTGTTTCCTTTCCTTCCCGGGACTTAGCCGGGCACCAAACAAGACAGCAAACCCACCGCAAAGTCAGAAATGAAAACTGAAAACACTGCCGGGCAGTGGCGGCGCACGCCTGTAATCCCAGCACTGGGGGGGGGCAGGGGGGGCGGTGCAGAGGCAGGCTGGTTTCTGAGTTTGAGACCAGCCTGGTCTACAGAGTGAGTTCCAGGACAGCCAGGCTACACAGAGAAACTCTGTCTTGAAAAACCAAAAAAAAAAAAAAAA
>NC_034608.1:51073004-51075047 GCF_900095145.1 Mus pahari
GAGGAGGAGGAGGAGGAGGAGGAGGAGGAGGAGATGACTCTGACCCCTAGGGCATACGGCTGAAGAAGAAGGAGGAGGAGAAGGAGGAGAAGGAGGAGAAGGAGGAGAAGGAGGAGAAGGAGAAGGAGAAGGAGAAGGAGAAGGAGAAGGAGAAGAAGAAGAAGAAAACTGACCTCTAGGGCATATGGCCCAAGGCCAGCCTCCGATAAAAATAAAATTCAAGCTTCTCTACATTTAATGATAGCGTGGCCTTCAACATCAACAAAAAATAAACCTGCAAGTCTGGGAACTGATGACACGTTTAGGGGAAAGGCAAATTCCTCCTCGGGGACTCTGATAAAGGGGGGTGGGGAACCCATGAGAAATACTATATATACCTAGATATTTCTGACTCCTGCCCCCCCATCCCCAGCCGATAAAGATAGCAAATACTATTATAACCAGGCAGTTTCTAAGTAATACATCTTTATGTATTAAAATCAATCTTTTTTTCCCTGAGAACTCTTGATTTTTTTCCCCGTCCCCAGAAGCCTTTTCTCTTCGCTTGCTTTTCCTCACAAGTGTTTCCCAGGGATCTGATCCCCATTTCTGGACACTTGCTCACACGACCCACATTTTCAATTACCAGCAGCTCCTTATGCAAACTATTCTGAAAAACCTTCTTTCAACATCTGGCCTATCTATCCTATGTAACCCGAACCCGGAACTCCTTGCTGCCTGGCCTAGCACCATTTATTTATCTGGTCATCCAAAGGAGAACCCTTCTATGGCACACTTCAGCCCTTTCCTGCAGCCTGGGCCAGGGCCTCGCTGATTCTTCTGAAGCTGGCTGGCTGTGTTGTGTCCTGTCCCACCGGAACAAGATGCTGCAGAGGACAGAGGCCCCCACTTCCTAGCTCAGAAAGCAACTGCCTCATTCATCACCTGCTGGTCAATGCTCCCCCTAAACACCCTCCTCTTTTCTTTTGGCTTTTTCTTGCTGCTCCCCCAAAAAACGACCTACACAGGCTCCCTGCCTGCCGTCTTCCCACCGCAAATAGGATCAGACTCAGACAAAACGAATCGCTGACTCGTCACGAAGCTCCACCACATTCTCAAGAGTAGGCTTGCTTCTGGTTCAAGCCACCTCAACCTTCATGGCATGCCTTATTAATAAACCTGTTCATGGGCTGGTGAGATGGCTCAGAGGGTAAGAGCACCCGACTGCTCTTCCGAAGGTCCGGAGTTCAAATCCCAGCAACCACATGGTGGCTCACGACCATCTGTAACAAGATCTGATGCCCTCTTCTGGGGTATCTGAAGACAACTACAGTGTACTTACATATAATAAATAAATAAATCTTTATAAATAAATAAATAAATAAATAAATAAACCTGTTCATTTGTGCGTGACTGCCCCTCTGTGAAACTGAGCAACTGTGCCAGGCAGGTAGCACACATCTTCAGCAGCAGCCTTAGGGAGGCAGAGGCAGGCAGATCTCTTGAGTTCGAGGCCAGCCTGGTCTACAGGGCAAGTTCCAGGACAGCCAGGGCTGCACAGGGAAACGCTGTCTCGCAAAAACCAACAAAGGAGCAGCAGAAAATGAGGAAGCCTCTCCTAGATGCCAGCATCCCTCCAGGGTCTACACCTGAAGGCCCTAGTCAGTCAGTCACAGTCACAGTGCCTCAGTTCCATAAAACCAAACGCAGAACACCTGTGGACTCATCTGGCTATACCTGTAATCCCAGCACTCAAGAGGTTAACACCGAGCTGGGCATGGTGGCGCAGGCCTTTAATCCCAACGTGGGGGGGGGGGTGAGGCAGAGGCAGGCGGATTTCTGAGTTTGAGACCAGCCTGGTCTACGAAGTGAGTTCCAGGACAGCCAGGGCTATACAGAGAAACCCTGTCTCGAAAAACCAAATAAAAGAGGTTAACACTGAAGAGGACACTGTGTGTCAAGACAGACTGGACTAAATTGTCTCAAACACACAAACATGAAGGAAAAACAAACAAACAGAACCCTGCTTTAGCTTCTGAGGATAAAAAAAAAGGGGGGGGGGGG
>NC_034608.1:51075677-51077127 GCF_900095145.1 Mus pahari
CAAAAAAAAAAAAAAAAAAAAATTAACATTTCTGAAATATTCAGAGGTCAAATGATCCTGGATAGTTCTGTTCCGCAGACTGGGGCAACTATAGTCTCATAAACTCAAGCACATACCTATCCTTCAGTCAGCTTCAAGTTCCAGGTTCCATCAAGAAGCATCCCTTGCCTCCTCCGATACATACGCATACATAAACACCCACACCCACGCCCACGCACTGCATTAAGGTTGTTTAAGATATTTTCCTGGTGCATGTTAAAGACAGAGATGTGGGCGAGCAAAGTTAAACCAAGTCATCCCTCAGAGAAGCTCATCTTCATCGGGGTCTGGCACAGGCAGGCTCTTCTTTATGGACAGGGGCCATCGATTTAAAGGCTGGTCCTCCCTGGGCTTCCCACCCACTGAACTATGCATCCACTTTAGCTCTGGCTACTGGGGCTCATTCTCCTCATTCCTCCCTACCGTTTTTTCTTTACCCAAAGCACACTGTTCAAGAGGAACACTGGCAAGTCCCTTTCCACTGCCCCAGGCAGACCAGACACTAAGGTGCCAGGGGAAACTGAACGCAAACATTCCAAAGTGCCTGTCACACAGAACAGGCTCCTGGGGGGTGGGGGAGGCCTCTCTCCTCTTCCACCTAGCTCAGGCTTCTGGCAACCCCTGACCAGAAGGTCAAAAAGGAGTTACCCAGGAGAACCCCAATTCTATTGGTCAGAACCAGAACCCAGTAGCTCTATGGGATGATCATGTTTATCCGATGGACTCACCTTGATGGCTCCATCAAGGACTACAGGTGAGAAAGCATTTGCTAATATGTGGGCTCACAACCTTTTGAAATCGCTACTAGAAAAAGGACTCTCAGTATTAATATTAAGCAGGTAGCTAGCTAGCAATGCATGTTTCCAAATTCTACACCTATAAGGTGTGCACGTGTGGGTAGGGCAATGGGATTGGCATGTGCAAGTGTGACTATTAAGAGTACTGTTGGGCCGGGCATGGTGGCGCACGCCTTTAATCCCAGCACTCGGGAGGCAGAGGCAGGTGAATTTCTGAGTTCGAGGCCAGCCTGGTCTACAGAGTGAGTTCCAGGGCAGTCAGGGCTATACAGAGAAACCCTGTCTCAGGGGAAAAAAAAAATTAAAGGTGGCCCATGCTTAATCTGTAATAGAGCACACGAAAAAAAACTAAGCAAGAATCAGGGACTGGCCATGCATAGCGGCCTATGCTTTCATCGCAGCTCTCAGGAGGTGGAGGCAGGTACCCAGTCCGGTCTCCACACCAAACTCCAGGGCAGTCAAGGATACCACAATGAGACACCCTGTTTCTCTACATAAAAATTATTGAGCCGGGCGAGGTGGCGCACGCCTTTAATCCCAGCACTCGGGAGGCAGAGGCAGATGGATTTCTGAGTTCGAGGCCAGCCTGGTCTACAAAGTGAGTTCCAGGACAG
>NC_034608.1:51077157-51089604 GCF_900095145.1 Mus pahari
TCAAAAAAAAAAAAAAAAAAGAGTACTCAGTACTGTTGGGAGCTAGAGAGGTGGCTCAGCAGTTAAGAGCATTGACTGCTCTTCTGAAGGTCCTGAGTTCAAATCCCAGCAACACAGCCATCTGTAATGGGATCTGATGCCCTTTTCCAGTGTGTGTCCGAAGCCAGCTACAGTGTCGTCATGTAACTAATAATAAAAAGAAGGTATTGTTAGGTGGCACACTATGACAGAGGCAATGACGACCTAGGAGCTAAGCAGAGATGACAAAGAACTTCTTGGGAAAATGACGCCTCCTCCGTGGATGTAGGTGGTGGGCACAGAAACCGAGGTTACAACCTGAATCCTGCTCAGCCTGGGCCAGAACAGGGGAAGAAAGCAGGAGGTCCGCAGAACCGGGGCAGACTGGACAACCCCGACTGTCACGTGCGGGCTTTGCTCTCTGCAGATCAGAGCTGTGCGGGACAGACTTGGGGTTGGGTTATCACAGGACCCAGTGCATGGCATCACGTCGGATTGAGAAAGGATGCCAGAACGTGGTGAGCAACCGAAGATCACTAAAATGATTTGTGATAAATCGAGGAGATAAACCTCATAACAAAGGCCTGAGTCCTGCCCAAGCCAGAGTCAACCGACCTGACAGTGTGACCCCTACAGGGATCACAAAGGAAACTAACAATCCTCAAGGCATCCTGCCACGTGTTCAGTCAACCATTATGGAAATGCATGAGAAAATTCACAGTGGTCTGTATGGGATTCACCAATTACATACATTTTATTTATATTGGGTATCATGTACAACATAAAGAACTGTTTTGGAAGGAGGAAAGGGAAGACGGAAATGAGGTGGCTATATCAAAAAAAAAAAATTAAAACTATTAAAACTTGAAAATTCCTCTTTGCTCAATAAAAACACAGACCTCAGGACATCTAGAGCCTACTGGCTCTTTCCTAAAATTTTCCAGGAAGCAGTGCCCTGCCAGGTCCCTGCCTTCAAATTTCTAGCTTCCAGATAGTCTATTTTATTTATATATATTTATAATATATATAGTATTATATTGTATATCATATAATATATTACATGTATAAAAGCAGTATGCAACAAATATACAGTTCTACAGAACTACTGTCTTAGGGCTGTATAACATTCCCTATGAAGTTACATAATTATCTAGCAAATTCCCCTTTATTGAACAGTTTCTGTGAATTTTCACAATCATAACTCTGTAACAATCAACCCTAGAAAGAGATCTTCAGTACACCCTATTTCCTCAGAGTAAATTCCTAGCAATGCAGGCACCAAATCAAAGAGCCAGGTCGTATTTTGATGGTTCCTGCCAAAGCCCCTCAGAGCCAGGGCTCTAATTTCCCTCAGTGTTACCACATCCCCAGTTTATCACCTCAGCACTAACGTTGCAGCAGAAAACAGGATCCTACAGTCTGAGAAAGGGTCTCCAGAGAAGCCCCCACCTCAACCGAAGGATGGAGTCAGTGCACCACGGCAAACGAGTAAGCACAAGGACTCACCAGCCAATCAGAGAAACTGAAAACCACTTTTGGCAAAGCAGCCGAAAACGCATGCCATATTGGCAGCGCTCTTGGGCCACCGTCCCCAGATGAGGTCACAATTCCATGCAAATCACAGTTACTGAGTCCTATTCCATGACTGAAACATGTTTTCTGTATTAGATTTGGATTGCAACAATAGGTCAATCTGTACCAAACTACCCTAGATCCTTCCAGAAGCCATGTCAAGTAACCATAATGCTCAAGGAGAACCTAAGTTTACCACATCACTGACATCAGCGGTTAAGAGCAATGACTGCTCTTCCAAAGGTCCCGAGTTCAAATCCCAGCAACCACGTGGTGGCTCACAACCATCCGTAATGAGATCTGACGCCATCTTCTGGTGTGTCTGAAGACAGCTACAGTGTACTTATTCACCAAAGAGAGCGGGGTTGACCGGAGGGAGCAGAGGTCCTAAATTCAATTCCCAGCAACCACATGAAGGCTCACAACCATCTGTACAGCTACAGTGTACTAAAATACATAAAATAAAATAAATATAAAAAAAGAAAAACCCACAACTTACAACCCCAATGCTTTGGCAAAATACCAAACACTCTGAAAGACCTGGAGTAAAAATTGCATGCATGACCCTCCTAAGATCTGACTTGGTGCCACTTCTGTCAAACATCTCAACCACCGTTGCTACGCTGCCAACTCTTGCTTCTCTTAGTTAGACCTTATACTGCTTTTCCAGAACTGAGACGTATTTTAAACTGCTTCAACAAAAGGTGATCCACCTAAAAATGACATGAGTGGCATGAATGAATCTAAAAATACAATCAAATGACAAATTTATCTCATTCCCACCCCCCAAGACACTCACCAATAGGTCCTATAAGACACGTTCTAAGAAAAGAAAAAAAAAAAAAAAAAAAACTTTTGAGGCAGTATCTCCCTTTGTATCCCTGACTGGGATAGAACTTGCTATGTAGACCAGGCTGGCCTCGAACTCAGAAATCTGCCTGCCTCTGCCTCCCAAGTGCTGGGATTAAAGGCGTGTGCCATCACGCCCGGCAGAACTTTTGTTCTAAAGCAGAGACTTGCAATGTGTGAAGACTTGCTTCTAAACTTTCGCTCTTCCTGCAAGAATTACTTTCTTGCTTCCTTAACTGCAAAAATAATGTACGAACAATCCAATACTCTGCACATACCAACAAAATCCTTGCAACTCTCAGGTCCCGGTAAGATTGACAACTGGTTGTCTTTGCAGAAAAACTTGCAAAAGAGCCTACACACAGAAGACACTAGAAAGCCAGATGTTTTATCTCTTACACAGCTGCAAAAATCCTAAAATTACTCTCCTCTGTTTTAAGAGCTATACAAAGCTGCACACTCTCAAAAACTTTTCAACTACAGAGTGATGTAGAAATTTTCCTAAAGCCTAGATTTTAAATTCTGCACAACTGTATCTGTGTGAGCAGCTCAGCGTCATTATTGCAAAGTAAGCCACTACAGGCGTAGGGTTAAAACATGCTGGGTGATAAGAGCTGGTTTCAAACGTAGAAAGGAAAAAAGAAAGTCTTGCATTCTCCAATGGAGATGTCTAAACCCACAGTGACCTAGGAAATAAACTGTTCTTTCTTTCTGACGGTTGAACTCGCTTTTCTAACTCAGTTCAGTGGTCACCAGAAACTACAAGCATATTTTCTTCTTGTCTTCATGTATGTATACATGGTGTGTATGTGTGTGTGTGTGTGTGTTCTGATTACCAGAGTCCACTCCAAGGCCCTTCAATGTGTCAGAACACATTGCTGATCCACTGGGTGGGCAGGGAATGGGTCCAGTGTTGTGGTTTTGTATAATGACAAGCACATTAATGGGACTCACCAAATACTCTATTTTAATTGTAGCTTTCAGGGCAATGGGGAAAAAAAGGAGGGGTAGGAATTTTTCAAAAACCAAGTATACACAGAGAGCAGAGAATTATGATAAAAATGACCTGGATCACTCAGACCCATTTTGTTTCTATGATGCTAGCTAGGCAGGTGTGGTGACAAATGCCTTTAATCCCAGTACTCTTAGGCAAGAAGACAATTTCAAAGCCTGACTGTGTGACCTGGGAGACCCTACTTATAAACAAAATGTACAAAGTAGCGGCCGGCCTAATGGTCCTGGGTTGGGGGGAAGGGGGGGAGTCACGGAATTAATACTCACTCCTGAGGGGATCTGTATTCTACACACTCCCACCAGTACACAACCCAAGCTCTGAAACCTTCCTACTGGGTTTTATTTCTCAAATAAAACGACAGTTTCACTAGGAAAGAGTTAACACTTCCCAGAGTCACATGCTGTTCCTACCTGACTGGGGACACAGGGTAACAAGGCAGGCAAATAAGTCAGATGATTGCACCAACCCGGCCTTTACTTACTAGATGAGATCACCAGCAGTAGGGGACCTTAGTGCAGCAATCACTTTCAGCTAAGATGAACCAAGAGAAAAAAACCTGACTTGCCATTATTTTAAGTCAAATGGGTAGGGGGACTTAAGAGACAAATCTATTGTTTGAAAACAAACCAACAAAAACAAAAACTATGAGGTTCTGCCAGCTTCCAAAATCATTTTGAAAGAAGCAAACTTTTATTTTTGTTGTTCTTACGAGCTTTTTCCCAGTTTCGACTTTTCTGAAAATGATGAAGGAAACAAGGATGGCTTCCTAGAATCTATCTCTTAGCAGAGCTAAAGGTACTGCTGCTCATGAATGAGTTACCCTGTGTTAATTAAAACATGTGTAACACCAGCAATCTTCTAAAGCTAAGGGGCCATCATTTTTTGTTGTTGTTGTTGTTAAGTTTAACTGGTCAGGAAATAAACTGAAAAACAGCCGGAACTTGCAACCGGCCCCTGGCTTTGTTATAAAACAGCATACACAAAACTTCCCAAAGCAATATCTGCCGATAAAATAGCTGATTTCTTCAGGTGGAGAGGCAGCTGTTCAGCTCTTCCATTCATTTAAGATGCACCAAGTCACAACTGTGCTAAGATCTATTTTTGCATTGATTTGCATACATCCCGATCTCTCCCGTCTTCCCCCATTTAACCAGTTCCCACTTTACCAGTGGATAGTTCACGCAGGTCAGAGTTGGGTAGATGGATACTCTTCCTTAATGTTTGGTTTCACTCTCTGTATTTAAGTTTGCACAAGTGTCCCAATACTCTCACCATGCTAACTGCTTTAGAGTCAGTTCGGGTTGTGTTCGTCCCCTTTATTAGGGTGTAAATGACCTGTAATAACACTTTTTTTACGTTACAGTGGGATGGGTAGTTTCTGCTACCGCACACTCAAATTCTGGGAGACCTTAAAAAAAAAGATAAATTTCTTGTATTCCAGACAACCCATTTGCAGGAGTGAAGGCGAGAGAGGATATCACAAAACTGACAAAAATTCACGAGCCCCAGGTACACCCCGACCACACACCCACCGGTGTTTTCAGTAAGAAACGCACCACAGCCGCAAATTGTTTTTAATCATCATTCCGAGTGTGCCACATAAAGTTGTGATTTCTTTTCCCCCTTTAAAAACACCCTCCACGCACCTTTGCTTTGGTGAACCCAAAGCTTTTAGCCCTTGTTAGTCTACGCCCCCACCCCCACACTCGACCTCTCCCAGGTTCGGTGGGGGTCTCCGACTCATCGGAGAAGAATGCGTCTGATGAGTTATCTATTAATCCAAAATGTCTCAGCTAAGAAGATATTTCACCCAGAACTTTTAACACCGAAAGGGAGGGAGGGAACGAGGGAGGGAGGGGAGCTGGGGTCGGAAGTATCTTTTACCGGGAACTTTCCCAGAGTTTCTCCCTTCGCCATACTTCCCTCCCTCCAATTTCCAGCTGCAAGACGCAGAGCCCAAGTCCTGACCCTCCCTGGTCCCAATCATCTGAGGTCACCCGGGAGTCAGCTCTCGATTCCGCTTTCAACATCCCGAGTAGACAAAGCTGAGCATTCTACTTACAAAAGTCTCGGGAAAGTCCTCAAAACTTATGCAATAACCAGAAACAAGCGGACGCGCGTGGACCCAGCCCCCGCGCCCTCGGGTCGCCCGCGTCCCGTGTAACTCCCCCAAACCCCGGGCCCGTGCGCCCCGCGCCCCCCAGCCAGTCCCCCTCGGTACCTCCTCCTCCTGAAGGTTGGCCTCGCTCGGGGTGTTCTCCTTCTCGGCTTTGCCGCTGCCGTTCATCTTCCCGGTCCTTCGTCGCCGCGCGGGGCTGGGGCGCGGGGGCTGGAGGCGAGGGCGAGGGCGAGCTCGCCCGCTGCTACCTTCCCCCGGGGCGGGCTTCGGAGCAAGAGCCGGGCGGCGCAGCGGAGAGCCGGGGCGGACCGGCGGACGGGGACCTCCGAAAGGCCGGGCGAGCCCCGGAGTCGGGACGCGGCCGAGACGGAGGAGGCGAGGCGGCGGGCGCGGTTGGGACCGGAGCCGCCGAGGGCGCGCTGCTGGCAGGCTCTGGGCAGCGGGGCCGCACGCAGCGCGCTTTCTCTCGCCTTCCTCCCTCCTCCCCTTCCCTCCCTCCCCTCCTCCCTCCGCCCTCCCTGGACGTGCGCAGCCGGACGCAGCCCAGAGGGACGCCGCTCGGGACAGCGAAGCCCCCCGCGGGAGGAGGGGCGTGGGGCGGAGCGGTCGAACCCAGGGCTGGGCTGGGCTGGGCTTTAGAGGGGGGGGGGGTCAGCGGGGTCACGAGGCCGGGGGGACCGCGGGAGGAAGGTCAGGACCGCCCCATCTCTGCCCAACCCCCGGGACCTAGGCGTCCCGGCAGGCCAGCCGACGGTGGGCTTGGAGAGGGGACTCAGAGCCGGGGACAAGCCTTAGGGGGGGCCGGGGGGGGGCGCATGGACTGGAGCGCGCTACTTTTGCTTGCTTTTCACGACGGATGTGCACCCAAACCCACCCTCCTTGGCAGTACCCGCCAGAGACTCGGTTCTTCCCCGGCTGAAAGGTGACGGGCACGCGGGACGGCCCACCACCGAGCCCCGCTTTCCGCAGGACACCGCTTGCCACCCCACTGCGGGTGCCCGAGTCCAGCGAAGCCTGCCCCCCGCCACACACCTCGGCCGCTATCGCTCTCTAGGCTTCCGGCCGCCCCTGTTCAGACTCGCACAGCCGGCACCAGACTGTTCTGGAATCGGTCTGTTTACTTCAATCTTCGGGGAGCCCCTTCCTGGAATACAGGACTGCGTCCTGTTTATCTCTGCCACAACTTAAGTAGGCTACCTGGAGCGTTGTCCCGGAGCGTAGTAGGCCCTCAATCTGTACTTGTTGACTAAATATTCCTCACTGCCCCCTCAAAGGTCAAGACATTTATCTCTATAGAATCAAAGCAATTACCCAACACCGGATGACCGCATAGCTTCCACTTCCTCATCTATGAAATGAATAAATACTTCATACATACATACATACACATATACATATTCTCCCATTTCACTGATATATATTACAATCATTATATATACATATGTGTGTATATATATAAAAATCTCCCAGGGTTTTAGAGATTATAGGTGGGGCGAGCCTCCGTTCCTTACACCCATACTTGCACAATTGTGGTTTACAATAGGCGGAAGCTAGCATTATTATTAAGGAAGTTTCCATTTTCCTGGTCCTAGAGAACTTTTCCAACAATAGATCCTGTAAGCTCCTAGACTTTTGACTAGTTTGGACAGACATTTAAAACCCACGATTCAATCTCTCTGATGAAGTTCATCTGGCACGCCGCACCAATCACGATTTCTCATTTATGGCTTGGTTGAACTGTTTATCTCTTTCTCTCGACTCCACATTCTTTACCCTTCGCCGCTTTGAGTGCGGTTGGGGGTGGGGTGAGGCGGGGGAGGGTGGGAGCTGGAGATAAGGGCCCTGCCTTTAGGCAATTCAAAGTGGTGTTGTGGAGACAAGATACCCCAAACAACTCCAAGGCAACATAATCGCTGAATCCTGGTTCAAATTATAAAAAGCAGAGTACGCGCAACGCCGTTCTTTTGCTTTTAAAGGCGTTGCGAAGTGAAAAGCCATAGTGATACTTGGTTTTAGATCATAAGTTTTCTTTGAGGGGATCTGGAGACGTGGGAAAGTTTCTAAAGGAAAATAATGTTTTAAGTTGCTGTCGTAATACCACCGCTCTCTGTAGGAATCGAGGTGCCCTTCTGGGAGGAAATGAACCAAGAGTCTTTGGAACGGCGGTAGAAAAAGTTCAGAAGCAAAACTGCCGTTGATCAGAAACTTTGTCCGCGTTTTGATTTATTGATTGTGTTGATTGGCAGCTCTTTGCTCGGCCGGCTTTTCAGTCAGTTATAAGAGGAACCACGAGGGGGCAGTGTCTTCCTGAGCGATACGTGAGTGGTGGGTTTGGGTGGCTGCACCGGCCAGTAGAACTAGCTAGCCCATTGCCCTCCTTGGCGATTCCTGCCTGTTACTGAATACACTCCACAGAGAGACGTGGTTTCCCAGGAACCCGGCAAGGACCCAAGAAAAAAATGACAAGCTGGTCCTTAACGGTTCCAGTTGGAACCCATTTAGAAGAAGGTAGAGTAGGTTGTGTGGTTTCAGGATGCTGGGAGAATCTCCCTTCTCTCACCAGGAAAAAAAAAGTGGCTTAATTCCAGATGTAGAACCTGATTTTTTTTTTTTTTTTTTTTTTTTTTTTTTTTTTTAAATCTTGAAGCCAAACCAGAACTTTGTCTTTTGTTACAAAGTTAGCAACCTCTGGTGTAAGGAAGAATAATAAGTCCTGTGAGGGGAACCTGCCTGTCATCTTTGTGTGTTCCCAGCATCTAGACAGTGCCTAACACATAGCAGGCACTGTTCTTTTTCATGAATAAACACACCAGGTGGTGATAGCACACGCCTTTAATCCCAGCACTCTGAAGGCAGAGGCAGGCAGAACTTCAGAGTTCCAGACCAGCCCCTGGTCTACAGAGCAAGTTCCAGGAAAGCCAGGGCTACACCGAGAGATGCTATCTTGAAATAAAACAAAATAACACAAACAAACAAAATCCTGAAGATGTATAAAAATGGTCACTACACTGGGTCCTAATTAAATTCTGGAAGGGCTAGCCTGGATGGAGACACTGCCTACAATAGGATTGAAGAAAGAGATTTCAAGAAATGTAAAGGAAATCACACCACTGTATTGACACAGAGGCATGTAAGTTGTCCGAAACAGCAGGCGTACTACAGTCTTGGCACGGTAAGAGAGTGAGATAATACGCCTGGAAGACAGGATTTCATTTCTATCCTTTCGGTAAAGGAATGGTATGGACTTATTTGGAAGAAAAAAAAATCCAGTAATGTATTAAACAACAAAACCCAAGGAAAACCTGTAGGCTGACCTTCAATATTTATAAAACGGTCACAGCCTTAAAGAAAGAGGAGAGGGAGGGAAGGAGGAAGGAAGAGAAGACTCAGGAGTTAAACGTTCAGCCAGGCTATATGTGATCTTTATGACTTATTTACTATTTCAAGGATGAAGTTTCAAGACTGAGGGTTCTTACGGTAGCTGATAGCTGCCCGGCATGCGAAGAATTATAAGACAACAAAGGGAGTTTATATCCCGGCAAAACAGGGCTCTTGACCTGGAGACATTTGCCCTCTCACCTGCCTCTTGTTCGGCCATATTTCTGCCTGGCTTGCAAGGTTGCATACCAGGTTGAAAGGGAAATATTGTGTGCACCTGTAGTTCCCGTGAGTCATCACTGCTATGCTGGCAGCGGTCCTTTTGAGAGTTCCTTTAAGAAATCCAAACCCGTAATTATGTCTTAAACGTTTGTCTCTGGGAACTGCAGGCATGAAAGGTCTATCTGGGGGCTATTTCCACAGCACCGAGTTATTTATCTGTGATAACGTTGCAGCAGGAGGCTGAAGAACCTACCATGAGCGTTACCATTGTTAACTTTGTTGATCCAAAGTTTTCGAACCAGTTACTATTTGGTGGGCTTTATTTTATCCTTGACTACACAACTCTTTCTTGGTTCACTGCCTTCTTCTTCTTCTTCTTCTTCTTCTTCTTCTTCTTCTTCTTCTTCTTCTTCTTCTTCTTCTTCGTGGCAAAAGACACATGAAATTTACCATTTTAGCTATATAAATGCAGTTCAGCAGTGCTAAATATATTCAACTCTTACAACAGCATCCCCTGATTTTTATCACTTCCACAGTTGAAAAAAAAAAACCAAAAAAACAAAAAAACAAAAACAAAAAAAAACCCAAAACCCAAAACCCTCTCACTCATTTCAAGAAACACAATCAGCCACAGGCTGGACCAGACAGGAAGAAAATCAGGTTCCCAGCTTCCGGCTCCAGCCAGACTCTCAGCACAGAGGGTCAGTGTCTATTGGCCAATGTCTTTGAACATACTGTCCTGGAAATAAATCCTCCAGCCCCAGATGAGCTATCCCAATTGATGCCATGTGGGGGAAAAAGGTGAGCCTTCTCCAGCAAATACTGGGGAAATGACAGAATTGTTAGTAATTATATATGAAAAAGTAAATGCTGTTGTACTGTGCCAATAAGATTTTGGTGGCTTTTTAATCAGCATTCAACAAAGGAGTGTAATTACAAATCCTCAGGTGGGGTCCCACTATAAAATAAAACCAAAGCAAATTAAGGCATTGGGGTGGCACTGAGGGTGGGACATGGAAAAAGTTTCCATCTTGAGGAATCTGTTAGCAAAAAACACAGTATTCAAGAATAGGATATTGCTTTGCAAGCTGCACCTAAGTCAGAGACTGGGAAGAAAAATATTTAGTCTTGCTTTTTTGGTTTTTCGAGACAGGGTTTCTCTGTGTAGCCCTGGCTGTCCTGGAACTCACTCTGTAGACCAGGCTGGCCTCGAACTCAGAAATCCGTCTGCCTCTGCCTCCCAAGTGCTGGGATTAAAGGCGGGCGCCACCACTGCCCGAGAAATACTTAGTTAAATTAGCTTGCAGGAGTGGCTGAAGAGATGGCTCAGCCAGCAATTAAGAGCACTGACTGTTCTTCCAGAGGTCCTGAGTTCAATTCCCAGCAACCATGTGGTGGCTCATGACCATCCATAATGGGATCTGATGCCCTCTTCTGGTGTGTCTAAAGACAGCTACAGTGTATTCATCATATATATAAAATGAATAAATGAAATCTTAAAAAAAAAAAAAAAGGATGCAGAGGCAGGCAGATTTCTGAGTCCAAGGCCAGCCTGGTCTACAAGACAGAAATCTTCCTGCCTCTGCCCCCAAAAGGCACGCAACACCAACTCCTGGCTTGTTTTGTGTTTGTAAGATGGCATATCACAATGTAGGTTGACTTAGGTATCCTGGAACTCACAATGTAGCCCCGACTGGCCTTGAACTCACAGAAATCCATCTGATGGGATTAACAGTACATGCCACCACACCTAGCTACTGTTTCATTCTTGAGATAAGGTTTCTGGTACCCTGGGCTAGCTTTGAACACTGTATATAGCCAAGAATGAATCTTGGGCTGGAGAGATGGCTCAGTGGTTAAGAGCACTGACTGCTCTTCCAAAGGTCCTGAGTTCAAATCACAGCAACCACATGGTGGCTCACAACCATCCATAATGAGATCTGATGCCCTCTTATGGGGCGTCTGAAGACAGCTACAGTGTACTTACATAACATATAATAAATAAATAAATCAAAAAAAAAAAAAAAGAATGAATCTTGACCTTCTAATCTACTTGCCTCCTCCGGAGTATCGGAATATCAGAGTATCGGATTATAAAGTGTGTTACCACACCTACTTTCTGTGCTGCCGGGATTGAAGTCAGTGTTCTGTGCATTTCAGGTTGAGTTGCATTTAATCATGCAGCAGGATGGTTAAACCATAATAGCATTTGGTACTTGAACTTGCTCTTGATCCACCAACCCTTTCTTCCATCCTGTCTCTCTCTTTTGAGGTGAACGGTATGCTTGCTCTTCAGTCTAGCCATTATGCTTTAGAAGCACACAATTTTCCCGGTTTTACAGGCCTGCAGAGAGACTGGAGTTTTACCTCAGGATGGATTCTACCTTGAGTCTTCCTCATATCTGATTTAGGTGGTATATACTAGACAGCTCAGACGTCAGAGCTGTTGCTGGGGGGGGGGGTTAAGACTTTGCATGCTTGATTAAGGATGGGATGAACATGTTTCATACATGAGACTCTCTAGGTTCCTGCATCTGCAAAGAGAAATCTTAGGGCATAGTTCACAGAGCTGTGCCTGAATCAAGGAGCCACAGCCAAGAAGCCAGCCGTGCTTGTGCTTGGACCCGACTTAGATGAAGATATTTTAGATGTGGGATCGATGACTCTTTCTGGTGTAGAAAGAGAGTAAATTATTTTAGGTTTTGCAAGACATCTGTGTAACCCTATTGTCTTCTTTGCTTTTATATTTCCTTTAGCAAATATACAAGCCATTTTGTCCCAGAGCCTACATACAAATAAATCACAGGATGGACTTGGCTTTGGGGCTATGGTTTTATCATTCCCTGCACAGAGCACAAGCTGGCTTATGATAGAAGGAGCTTCGCTGGTGTCTTGTGGGAGGAGGGAAGTGCAGTTTTCCTATGGAAGGGTATTCATTGTGATCATACAGTGAATAGTGGGGGCTAGTCTTCCAAATACTTCACCACAAGGCATGCAAATTCACTTGTGCACACTCTCAAACACAGACCACACACCACACACAAAAACACACACCACATACATACCACACATACCACACACACACTCACACACACCACACACACATAGACACCACACACACAACTCACACCACACACTACACACCACATACACCACACACATACCTCACACCACACAGACACCACACACCACACAGACACCACACATCACACCACACACCACACACCACACACACACACACACACACACACACACACACACACACACACACACA
>NC_034608.1:51089651-51091797 GCF_900095145.1 Mus pahari
CCAGGCTGGCCTCGAACTCAGAAATCCGCCTGCCTCTGCCTCCCAAGTGCTGGGATTAAAGGCATGTGCCACCACGCCCGGCTCAAAACCCATCCTTTAGTTCAGCTGGTTTATGTTGCAAAGCAAGCTCAGCAGGCAGTCTGTTCTAGTTCCTGTAGTAAGGGGCAAGGCTGGTGACTTCACCTGGGTTATTAAACCCTTTGTGGCAAGCACTCAAGGTCTGCTCAGCCAGCTCAAGGCTGGGGAAGGGCACGACTGTCTCATATACTCCACAAGTATTCATGGATGCTAACACTCATACACATATACCTACACACACGCATACAGACAAAAGGGCATATATATTTGGACGAATGAATGGATGGATATAGATGGATGGATGGATGGGGCAGAGCTCCCCAGCCCCAACCATTCAACCAACAATTTTATTTATTTTCTCTGACTTTTTTTTTATACCCCCAAAGACAAAAAGTTCTTTAGAAAATTACCTCAGGGGCTGGTGAGATGGCTCAGTGGGTAAGAGCACTCGACTGCTCTTCCGGAGGTCCAGAGTTCAAATCCCAGCAACCACATGGTGGCTCACAACCATCCGTAACAAGATCTGATGCCCTCTTCTGGAATGTCTGAAGACAGCTACAGTGTACTTACATTTAATAAATAAATAAATCTTAAAAAAAAAAAAAAAAAAGTGATAGGTTATTTCTCTGTGGGTGAAATAAGCCAGTTCAAGCCAGATTAGATTATATTTAATGCAGGTTTACTGGGAAGCTGCTCGCAGGAGAAAACACTGACACCAAGGACTGAGACCAGGGAAGTTACCACAAAGAGAAAAGGAGGGGAGGGAGAAGAAGTGAGAAAGTGAAGGTACAGGGAAAGAGAAGAGAGAAAAGAGGAGAGAGAGGGAGAGACCAAGATGTCTAGATTATATAGGAGAAGGGAAACCTAACCCTTGGTCTGGAAAGTTCAAGGTTGGGGACAGGATAGGCCAGGTGGGGACTGAGGGATGCTGGGAGTACCTGGAGACAGGTCTGCTTTGATAGGTAAAATATGCACCTCACTCCTTTGTCCTGGGGTCCAGAAATCAAACAAAAAGAAGTAAAGACTTTGTGGTTAGGCTATCTGTATATATCAAAGTATCACATGACACTGCATAAATAACTTTTTGGTTGCTATGTGACCATTAGAATATGTTGTTTTGTTTTTTTGAAAACAAAACAAAACAATTCTGGAGTCAATTCTCTCCTTCCACCCTCTTGTGAGTTCCAGGGTTTGAACTCAGATCGTAGGACTTTCGCGAGTGGGCAAAGAGCACCTTTACCTACTGAGCCTTCTCCTGGCCTCAGTTCAGCTGCTCCCTGGTGTGTGTGTCCCAGCTGTAGTGGGCAGACTCACGCCAGTGGCTCTCCAGGAACTTAGAGGCCTTCAGTGGAGTACAGTTGATCTGAGGGTCGCATTCCTGGTTGTCATTTGTAGAAGACTTCTTGTTTCTCTGGAGATACATGCAGACTGCCATTATACTAGTCTACCTATAATCTAATAGTATGCCTATTGACCCTGTTAAAATAGACACAGTTCTGAACCCTTTCATTTGGATCTGTTACTCTAGAGAAACTTGACCAACACAGACGGAAAGGTAAGACACTTATAAGAGATAATCTTCATGATTTGACAAACATCAGATGTAGGAGCTACAGGACCTAGCTGTTTGTTATGGCTTGAACATGAACCCTGAAAAACTCATATGTGGTGCCCGGCTGGTGGATACAGTCAACATGGAAGATAGGAAGGAAGAAGGAAGAAAGGAAAGAAAGGAAAAGAAGGAAAGGAAAGGAAGGAAGGAAGGAAGGAAGGAAGGAAGGAAGGAAGGAAGGAAGGAAGGAAAGAAGGAAGGAACCCACACCTAGTTTATATAAAGTAAAGTGTTAAGGATCAAAGCCAGCCAGGCAAGCAGTATACCAAAGATGACCTTGAGCTTGTGACCTTCCTGTCCATACCTCCCAAGAGCTAGGATTACAGCACGAATTTCCATGCCTGATTCTATGTGGCTCTGAGGATGATGTGTCCCGGAGCTGTGTGCACACCAGACAAGACCTTTACAAACCAAGTTATATCCTCAAGAGCCAAACAAACTTTTTTTTTTTTTTTT
>NC_034608.1:51093070-51094660 GCF_900095145.1 Mus pahari
AAAACCACCGGAGAAAGCAGAAAAATGGAAAGTTGGTGAGAGATGAGCTTAGAGAAGAAAAGAGAGGCTGACTCGTTATTAAATATTAAGAGGTTGCATGCACTTTCTAAGGTAGGTATAAAATGCAGTCAATGAACAGTTTCAGGTGTAACAAAACAAAATGTATGCATTAGCTACTTTGTCTTCATTGTGGGGGGGGGAGGAGGAAAGATTTATTTTGCTCAGAGTTTAGAAGATTAGGGTCCATGTTCGTGGGGAAAGTGCTGACTCAGTTCACAGTGGTGGCAGAGCATGGTGGAGACGCTCCACATCACAGCAGGTCAGACAGCAGAGTGTGAGAGAGGGAGTGGGCAGGGATAATAGGTCCCTAAGGACTTGCCCTCTAGTGACTTACCTCCTCTGGCTAGGTCCCACCTCCTAAACTGGCCACAAAACAGCCCACCTCCTAGGAGCATTGCTGAAAACAATGAGCCCATAGGGGACTGTTTCTAATTCAAGCTGTAACAGGACACAATAGGAAACTGCAAAGGGAAACATTAAAATGTCTCACTTACCAGGAAGTGTGGCATCAGCCTTGCTTCAGTCTGTGTTTCTCTTTATGCTGCTGTCTTGTCTATGACTCCCCAGGTGACCACAGGATCTCTCTCTACCGGTCCTAAGGTTGCTATAGTTTTTTGGTTTTTTTTTTTTTAGATTTATTTAGTACATATACAAGTACATTGTAGCTGTCTTCAGACACACCAGAAAAGGGCATCAGATTTCATTACAGATGGTTGTGAGCCACCATGTGGTTGCTGGGAATCGAACTCAGAACCTCTGGAAGAGTAGTCAGTGCCCTTAAACGCTGAGCCATCTCTCCAGCCCAGGTTGCTTCAATTCTGAGTCTGACTTCTTTACACAATTATGTTCCATGGCTTGGGGAAACTTAGGCAAATTCTCTGTTGACAGATACGAAAGAGTTTTCTGGAAGCCTCTGGCAGAATTCCTTATTTCTCCTTGGCCAGAACCAGATCAAAGGGGACCCCCAGGTTGCACTGAATGTTGAAGAAGTGGGCACCTGGATTCTAACTGCACGGAAGGGTGACACCCATTGGGTAGGTAATGAAGATTCTTTCTGTGTTTGAGGGGTTCTCTCTTTTTTTGAATTTTGGCCAATTCTTTATTTTATTTGCATTTTCATTAACATAACAATTTATAGATTGTTTGGAAATTTCACATAATGCACCCCAAATTCACATTCAATTCCAAGTCATCCCAGGAAGAGAAGGAAGAAGAGGAGAAAGAGGAGGAGGACGACGAGGAGGAGTCCAGTGTGTATTGCCCATATACTCCCTCACACTCCCAGTGGAGAACCCTTAAAGATAACTGAGACTTGAAGGGTTTTTATCTCCATGGATCTAATTGTTTCTGTGATATTATTCTCCATCCCTCCCTCCACTACGTGCAACCATGACTTTAACACAGGCACTGTGGTACCCACCTGTAATTGCAGCACTTTTTTTTTTTTTTTTTTTTTTTTTTTGAGACAAGGTTTCTCTGTATAGCCATGGCTGTCCTGGAACTCACTCTGTAAACCAGGCTGGCCTTGAA
>NC_034608.1:51095070-51097001 GCF_900095145.1 Mus pahari
CCTGCCTCTGCCTCCCAAGTGCTGGGATTAAAGGCATGTGCCACCACACCCAGCTATTGCAGCACTTCTAAGACCAGGGCAGCAGGGTCCTGACCAGCCTCGGCTGTGCAGTGAGACCCTGTTCCACAGACTCAAGGCAGGGGTTCATGTGAGCCTGCTAACTCTCCCATCTTTACTTTCAAGCATATTAACATTATTCTCCATATGTCTAAACATGGATGGCTCAGAGTTGATTTTCTTTTTTAATTTTTTTTTTTTAAGATTTATTTATTTATTTATTATAAGTAAGTACACTGTAGCTGTCTTCAGACTCTGCAGAAGAGGGCGTCTTACGGGTGGTTATGAGCCACCATGTGGTTGCTGGGATTTGAACTCCTGACCCTTGGAAGAGCAGTCGGGTGCTCTTACCCACTGAGCCATCTCACCAGCCCTTTTTTTCTTTTTTTTTCTTTTTTAATTTTTTTTAGAGTTGATTTTAATATAACTGATTAAGCTGAATATTTTAGGATAGCTCAGAAGACAGTTTTATAGATCTTCAAAAGGAAAGAAAAATCTAAGACGGGGCATGGTGGCACACGCCTTTAATCCCAGCACTGGGAAGGCACTCGGAAGGCAGAGGCAGGCAGATTTCTGAGTTCAAGGTCAGCCTGGTCTACAAAGTGAGTTCCAGGGCAGCCAGGGCTATACAGAGAAAGCCTGTCTCAAAAAAACCAAAAAAAAAAAAAAAAAGAAAGAAAAAATCTAAAATGGGCAGATGAGATGACCTAGTGAATAAAAGCATCAACCACCAAGCCTGATGACCCAAGTTTAATCCCCAGGCCCAATGTGCAAGGTACAAGGAGAGAACTAACTCCAAAAAGTTGCCCTTTGCCCTCTATGGGTACACTCTCATAACAGAAAGAGAGGGGGATAAGAGAACGGGGGTGCGGGGGGGGGGAGAGAGAGAGAGAGAAAGAGAGAGAGAGAGAGAAAGAGAGAGAGAGAGAGAAAGAGAGGTGCCATTGGTCTGTTGGGTGTGGCTCAAATACACTTAATTTAGCTCGGCCTAGCTGCACATACCTGAAAAACCAGCTACTTAAGAGACTGAAGGGGGAGACTAGCAAGAGCCCAGGAGTTTGGGGCTAGCCTGGACAACATAATGAGGCCTTGTCTCAAAACCTAAAATGTAGTTACTCAATTTCTACTATAAGAAAAAGGTGGTTTCTAGATGGTTTCTAGAGAGATGGCTCAGTGGTTAAGAGCACTGACTGTTCTTCCGGAGGTCCTGAGTTCAAATCCCACCAACCATCTGTAATGGGATCTGATGCCCTCTTCTGATGTGTCTGAAGACAGCTACAGTGTACTTAGATATAATAACATATAAAAATATATATATATATAGTGCTGGGACTAAAGGCGTGCATCACCACTGCCTGGCCAATGGTACACACTCTTAGAGTGTGCAATCAATAAATATTTGTAGAGTGAGTAAGTTTTAAATAAATATGTCTCCGGTCTATGCCTTTATTTCAATATTTTTTCTTAGAAAAAGAAGAAAAGAAAACAAACAAACAAACAAACAGGTAAGTTTTTCTGAAATGTCCATTGCCCTTTAAAGACCAAAAGACACAGCTTTGTCTGACACTGTAATTACATGCACTTACAGCATATTCAAAACACGTGAAAAACACCCCAGGCAGACTAGATGATTCCTTGCATATATGTGATGCAAATCCACTGATTTGCCTTTCAAGTTTGGTGGCACATCAGCTAAGCATTCTAGAAAGTTCTTTCTGAAAAATATTTGACAGCTGTCTAGAACTTGCTTTCATGGCTGATCTTGGTTTTAGTCTGGCCAGACTAAAACTAGACTTCTTCTCCCGGGTCCTGGACTGCAATTTGCTGTGACTCCCTGCATTTCTTTTTCTTTCTTTCTTTTTTTTTTTTTTTTT
>NC_034608.1:51097416-51099998 GCF_900095145.1 Mus pahari
TAGCTGTCTTCAGACACTCCAGAAGAGGGAGTCAGATCTTGTTACGGATGGTTATGAGCCACCATGTGGTTGCTGGGATTTGAACTCCAGACCTTTGGAAGAGCAGTCGGGTGCTCTTACCCACTGAGCCATCTCACCAGCCCTGGTTTTTGTTTTTTGTTTTTTTTAGTTTTTCAAGACAGGGTTTCTCTGGCTGCCCTGGCTGTCCTGGAACTAACTCTGTAGACCAGGCTGACCTCGAATTCAGAAATCTGCCTGCCTCTGCCTCCGGAGTGTTGGGATTAAAGGCATGTGCCACCACGCCCGGCTTTTTAAAAATATGTTATGTATATGAGTACATATTCACATATATTTTTTGTATATGAGCATGATAGGTTCATGCACACTTGAAGAGGGCATCAGCTCCAGTCACAGATGATTGTGAGCCACCATGTGGTTGCTGGGATTGAACTCAAGATCTCTGGAAGAGCCGTTAGTACTCTTAACCATCGAGCCGTCTCTCCAACCTGCAGCCAGTGCCAACTATCTAACCCCAGATATCTTAATTAGCAGTCAGACTAGTGAAGCCCACTGAGCTCTCTAGTGTCTAGAGCTGCTGTCTAGACCACCCAAGAGCCTGCACAGTACTGTTCCTATTAGGTAATAACAGGTTTATGCTACCCTGGCTGAGTTCCCTTGATCTTCCTGCCTCAGCCTCCCCAGTGGGACTATAGGCATGTACCACTGTGCCTCACCAACTCTTACTTACTGTTTTTAAGATTATTTATTTATTTAATGTATTAGCACTCTGTTGCATGTACACCCACATGTCAGGAGAGGACATAAGATGCCCTTATATGTGGTTGTGAGCCACCATGGGGCTGCTGGGAATTGAACTCAGGACCTCTGGAAGAATAATCAGTGCTCTTGACCCTTGAGCCGCCTCACCAGCCCAACGCATACTTATTTGAACAGAAGTACAAACTTAAGTGTGTCTGTAAGTTGCCAGTTCATAAACCTTGATTGATATGTTTACACATGGCCAGCCATGTGAAATAAATCTCCCACAAGCTATGTCTCTGCAGGGTACTGTGCGGTGCTAAAATAGAGCCGCTTCTCTGGAGAGCTGCACAACAGAGAGAGCATAGAGTGCTTTCTTAATGGTGGAGGACAGCCATCCTACGGAAGGAATGCCCTTTATTTGAAAAAGGTCAAGTATGATGATTCTCTCTCTTTAAAAAAAAAAAAAAAAAACCTTCCAGGTGGATAAATTTAGGAACTAAAACCCATTTTGAGAATATCCCCAGGGTCCAGGCCTTTGGCACTACTTTTTGTATTAGATTTTGAACTATGTGTGACTGTAGTCACTTTAAACTCCTTTTTTGGTTGTTGTCATCATTGTCTTTGAGACAGGGTTTCTCTGTACAGCACTGGCTGTCCTGGAACTCACTCTGTGGACCAGGCTGGCCTCGAACTCAGAAATCCGCCTGCCTCTGCCTCCCGAGTGCTGGGATTAAAGGCCCGCGCCACCAATGCCTAGCAAAACTCTTGATTTTCACTATATAATTGTTTTTGTGAGTTTTTTTTTTTTTTTTACAAATAACCATAGTAATGTGAACTTTATTAGGTCTGTCTCTCAATTGATCTATTTCTGTTATATTTTGGATAATTAATGAAAATGTATTTATTTTGTTTTTTTAAAATAATGATGTTGGTGATGCTGAAGATAACAGTGATAAAGATGACTGATGGGCCTGTGTGCCAGGTGTGGGCGGGGAACTGTAGAGGCCAGAAGCAGGTGTTGGATGCCTTGCAGCGAAGAGTTCTATGCACCAAAGGCTCCCAGCACCAAGCATTCTTAGCCAGCCAAGCATCTGTCTACCCCCATCATGTTTTGTTCGTGTTGTTTTTTATTTTTGCTTGAGACAGTTTTGTTAAATAGCCTGGGCCAGCCTTGAACTTACAATAATCCCCCGCCTCAGCTTCCCAAATGCTGGCACAACAGGAGGAGGCACCACCACACCTAGCTACTTATTGAGAATGTTATTTTTAATCATGGCTTGAACAGGAGATAATGATGTTATATGTTATTTAACAGGTTTGTGCTTTTTTTTCCCCTCCTTTAGCTCAAAGGGTTTTTTTGTTTGTTTGTTTTTGGTTTGTTTTTTTTTTTCCAGTTTATTATGGAGTGTTCTGTACTGTCTCCCTGTGGTGGTTTGAATATGCTTGGTCCTGGGAGTGGAAGTATTTGGAGGTGTGGCCTTTTGGTGTAGGTGTGGCATTGTTAGTAGGGGTGTCACTGTGGGTATGGGCTTTAAGACCCTCATCCTAACCATGTGGGAGCCAGTCTTCTCCTAGCAGCCTTCAGATGAAGATGATGAAGATGTAGAGATCTCAGCTCCTCCTGCACCATGCCTTCCTGGATGCTGTCATGTTCCCACCATGATGATAATGGACTGAACCAGTCGGGTGTGGTGGCACAAGCCTTTAATCCCAGCACTCAGCAGGCAGAGGCAGGCGGATTTCTGAGTTCGAGGCCAGCCTGGTCTACAGAGTGAGTTCCAGGACAGCCAGGGCTATACAGAGAAACCCTGTCTCGAAAA
>NC_034608.1:51101518-51113497 GCF_900095145.1 Mus pahari
TGGAACTCACTTTGTAGACCAGGCTGGCCTCGAACTCAGAAATCTACCTGCCTCTGCCTCCTGAGTGCTGGGATTAAAGGCGTGCGCCACCACACCCGGTTCTCCCAGACCTTCTTAATGCCTTTTGGAGTGTGGTAAATGGAATCCCCTATGCTGCTTTGGGCTTCTGCCAGCAAGCTGGCCAGAACCAGACAAGGTCACTTAACCTTGGCTCTTCACAACACCCAGTCAAATGAAACTTTTTTCTTTATTAGTATTCAGCCTCAGATATTTCTTCATAATAATGAAGAAAAGAGACTAAAGGCGGGGGCTGGAGAGATGGCTCAGTGGGTAAGAGCACTGACTGCTCTTCTGAAAGTCCTGAGTTCAAATCCTAGCAACCACATGGTGGCTCACAACCATTTGTGAATTGTCTTCCTCCCTCCAGTTTGTATCAGAGCTTGGCGCCTGATCACAGATCACAGACTTGATCACAGATCAAATCCCAGCAACCACATAGTGGCGCACAATGAGATCTGACACCCTCCTTCTGGTGTGTCTGAAGACAGCTACAGTGTACTTATATATAATAATAAATCAGAGAGAGAGAGAGAGAGAGAGAGAGAGAGAGAGAGACTAAATTGAAGCAGAAGCAAGAGAATAGTAATCCCAGAGGCAACATAGAGACTCTGCCTTGGTAAATAAAATAATAAATGAACTAGTGGGTTGTTTTTGTTTAAGCAAGCAGGCAAAAAAAAAAAAAAAAAGTATGAGCAGGCAGAGTGGCATTGTCTGTAACCCTGGCACTCAGGAGGTTGAGGTGGGGGATCACAAGCTTGAGGGCAGCTGGAGCTAAAACTACTACAATTGCTGGGTATGGTGGCGCATGCTTTTAATCCCAGCACTCAGGAGGCAGAGGCAGGTAAATATCTGAGTTTGAGGCTAGCCTGATCTACAAAGTGAGTTCCAGGACATCCAGGGCTACACAGAGAAACCCTGTCTCAGAAAACGAAAAAAAAAAAAAGAAAAAAAAAAGGTGTGGTGTGAGTGTGGACAGAAAGGAAGATGCATGCGTGCTGTGCGTGCGTGGGTGGCCAGGAACTATCGCTGAGGGACAGTGAGGCAGGGCTGAGAACAAAGCCGCTGTGTTAGCTACTCTTTGTTACTGTAATAAAACATACCTCGACTAAATGTGACTTATGGAAGGAAATGTCTCGGCTTCAATAAACTGAGAAGGGGAGTCCGCAAGGGCGAGGGAGGCAGGCATGGCTACCACATGCAGCCAGAGCGGGAAGCTGAGAGGTCCGGTTCCCAAACTTCTCTCTAACGTTTATTGAGACAGCTTTATATTCTATAGTCCTGGTTAGACCCTGTGTCTAAAAAGGAAAACTCAAAGAAACTAAAAAAGGTAGTTAGGACGGAATGGAAGAGGGAAATGATAAATCAGAGTAAGTGAGATGCTGCCGATGCCATGCAGAGACAAATTTGTACCTCTAAGTGCACAAGACAGAAGTGAGCGGATTCATGGTCAGGAGCTTCGGTGGAGATGGCTCCTGCTGCCAAGCCCGAGGACCTGAGTTCCGTTCCAAGGTCCACGGAGGAAGGATAGAACCAGTTCCCAAAAGCTGCCCTCTGACCTGCACACATGAGGATAGCATGCCTGCAATAAATAACGCAATAAAAAAATGAAAAGACAAAGAAATGATTAAGCGCGGCACGCCCGCGACTGCAGTTCCCACTTCAAGAAACGAGGTAAGTCAAAAGTAGACCACAAGGAAACGTGGAAGTAATAAAGAAGACAACCAACCATGTTGATAGATAGCATCTGTGGTCGTTTCCCTCCAAACCCACACGGCTTGATCCTTATCACGGGGGAAAAAGATCAGACAAATTCCAGGAGAGAAAGCCTATAAAATTCCCGACCATCACTCCTTAAAAACAAAGTCTGAGAACCATTCAGAGCCAAGAACCTCAGGATTCACAGCAACTGTGATGTGGTGTCCCAGGCAGGAAAAAAGTCGGGGAAACCCAAATGAAGTTCAGACTCAAGATGGTCATGATGTGGCGTAGAAACTAATTGTGTAGCATCGTCTGAGCCCTGGATATTAGAGGAGCCAGAGTATGTGAAAACTGTCAAGCATTTTTATGTACACGTTTAAATATTTTACATCCCATCCTCCTGAAAAAACAAAACAGAAACTAGCAGGTTCTTCATGCTCAGTTTAATTTGACAATTATATGAGACAGGTGAAGGGAATCAATACCAGTTCCACACAGTGTCTTCTAGGAAACAGGATGGAGAGATGTGTTCACTCAGGTCAGACTCAGCACCACCCTGAGACAGAGGCTACCAAAAGGAACACCAGAGAGCCGGGTGGTCGTGGTGCGCGCCTTTAATCCTACCACTCAGGAGGCAGAGCCAGGCAAAGCTCTGTGTTCAAGGCCAGCCTGGTCTACAGAGAGAGTTCCAGGATAGCCAGGGCTACACAGGGAAACCCTATCTCAATAAGAAAACAAAACAGGACTGGAGAGATGGCTCAGCGGGTAAGAGCACTGACTGCTCTTCTGAAGGTCCTGTGTTCAAATCCTAGCAACCACATGGTGACTCACAACCATCTGTTGAGATGAGATCTGACTCCCTCTTCTGGAGTGTCTGAAGGCAGCTACAGTGTACTTACATATAATAAATAAATATTAAAAAAATAAATCTTTAAAAAAAGAAAAATTAAAAAAAAAAAAAGAAAACAAAACAAAACAAAATCCTGGGAAGCAGAGGTAGGTGGGGTTCTTTTTTAGAGATCAGCCAGGTCGGTCAGAGCTACATATACTGTCTCCAAAATGAGGAGGAGTGGGAGGAGGGGGAGGAGAAAAGGGAGGGAGAGAGAGAGGAAGAGGAAGCTCTGCTTCCTAAAATGAACAAAGGAAATGTACAGTCTCTCTCTCTCTCTCTCTCTCTCTCTCTCTCTCTCTCTCTCTCTCTCTCCCCCCCCCTCTCTCTCCCCCTCTCCCTCTCTCCCCCATTCCTTGCCTTCCTCCTAGTTCCAAGCCTCAGCGGCAACCCCCAGGGAGATCTCCAGACTTAGGACTTGCCAGCCTCTGGCTGAAGGCTTCTGAAGACTGGGCAGAGCCTCAGACCACTCAGGGATGCTCTCCGGAGCCTCCTGCGGCGCTCGCCTCCCATCTGGGGCTGAGGCCGGTATCAGTCCTTGGGTGTGGGTCCTTGAACCTTGTGGCGGTGGTGGTAGGGGGAAGCAAGAGGTGCAGGCCCACGCTGTGCCTACCAAGAGATCTACAAAAGTCTGTTTGCAGACCTCTGCGCAGGTGAACCTGGGAGAGTTGACTTTTCCTCAGAAAAAGAACTTCAGAAGAGCAAGTTGTGGAGCACAGCCAGTGTTTGCTGAGATGTTTGGAAGGCAGGGGAGATGACTCGGTAAGGGCACTTGCAGAAAGCAAGAAGACCGGAGTTCGAATCCCCAGCACCCACATACAAGAAGGGTATGGCAGCACGCGCCTATAATCCCTGGGTTGCTGGGCAGCGTTAGACAGATTGTAGGGAGCTAACTGTCCAACCAGCTCAGAAAACAAACAAACAAACAAACAAACAAAAACCGGCACGCTCCAGGCTTAGTGAGAAACCTTGCCTCAAAAAATAAGGTGGGAAGGGCTGGAGAGAGGGCTCCGGGATAAAAAGCATTTGATGGTGTTATTCTCAACAAGCTTAGTTCCCGTTTGGCTCATAAACAGCCATTCACAACTCCAGTTCCCGAGGGGATGACGCCCTCTTCTGACCCCCTCGGGTACTGCATGCACAGTATACTAGTATACATGCACATACACCCACAGATCAAATTAAAAAATTGAGTCTAAAAGCCGGGCGTGGTGGCGCGCACCTTTAATCCCAGCACTCGGGAGGCAGAGGCAGGCGGATTTCTGAGTTCGAGGCCAGCCTAGTCTACAAAGTGAGTTCCAGGACAGCCAGGGCTACACAGAGAAACCCTATCTCGAAAAACAAAAAACAAAACAAACAAACAATAAAAGATTAGATCATATTAAGAGCAGGTTTATTGGGAAGCTGGGGTTAGAGTTAGGGTTAGGGCCCTAGGCCAGGGAAGTCGCCATAGGAAAAGGGCAGGTGGGGAGGGGAGGGAGAGAGAAAGGGGCAAGTGATGAGAGAGAAGAGGAGAGAGAGGGAGGGGGAGGGAAAGGGAGAGAGAGAGAGAGGAGAGAGAGAGAGAGAGAGAGAGAGAGAGAGAGAGAGAGAGAGAGAGAAGACAGAACCTTGGGAGAAGGACAATGAAGGATATTGCACACCCCAGGACAACCATCTTGTGTAGGGTATTGTCGGTTTCTGACATCATTCAAAAGGCTTTTAACTTTCTTGATTTGTTTTTCCATTTAGTAAATGAGTCTATTGTGTGATCCCCACTGCGTGTGGGATAAGATTACATGCTAATAAAGAGCAGAGGGCCAAGGGGTTAAAGGAATCCTCGCCACACAGGTCCCGAGGAGGGTGGGATCTGTTGACTGTAAACAAGCTTCCTCTAATCTTGTTTTTTGAGGTTCCCAGCTGGCAAGGGAGTAAGGTTAAACTTGAAGGTCATATGTGCTGTGGCCTCAGGGAAACCTCCTTGCTATTTTAATATTCTTATTTGCAATGTCTATAGGAGTGTTATCTGCGTGTAAACATCCTTTGAAGGAGTTTGTTAGTTGTGTTTAAACGCTTTATTCCTAGCTGGCGAGTGGCTAATTTGATCACCTTGGGGTGAGGGTCCCCTTTCTCTTTTACCTATGTCCTTAATCTTTTCCTGCCTCAGTGGGGGCTCTGACCCTGGGCAGGTCCGGGGTTGGCACCCCGTTGCTAGGGCTAATTTGGCACTGGTGGTGTATGGGTGGGTATTGTTTCTTTTGTGCTCAGAGCAAACACTACCAGCCAGGCTGACTGGTGACTCTTCTTTCCTCCCTGTGACCCCCTTCTCTTTCTTGAAGGGTGTTCCTGCTAAATTTAGCTAAATAGGGCTCTCTCTAATCCCATACCAGGCAAACTCAAAGGAAACATCACATCTAACTACTAAGAAAGGAAAGAGAGAAAGAAGGAAAGGAAAGGAAAGGAAAGGAAAGGAAAGGAAAGGAAAGGAAAGGAAAGGAAAGGAAAGGAAAGGAAAGAAAGAAAGGAAAGAAGGGAAGGAAGGAGGAGGTGAAGAGAACTCAGGAACTTTGGGAAGGTCCTGGAACCCTAGCCTCTTTGCCCCTCCGGAAGGGAGAGGCTAATTAACATTCTTCAGACCACAGGGGTGAAGGGCGGGGGTGGAGTGGATGATATCGACCTTCAGGTGGGGATACATTTTGCAGGATAGACCGTAGGCCACTTACGGACAGGAGAAGTCCTTGACACCTCATTCTCTAAAGACCAATCAGTTTAAAAAGTTACACTGTAGCCGGGCGTGGCGGCACACACCTTTAATCCCAGCACTCCACAGGCAGAGGCAGGTAGATTTCTGAGTTCAAGGCCAACTTGGTCTACAGAGTGAGTTCCAGGACAGCCAAGGCTACACAGAGAAACCCTGTCTTGAGAAAAACAAAATAAAACAACAACAAAAAAAAGTCACATGGTTCTGCCAATCACATTGTTTCTAATGGCTGCTGCTCTGAAAAACTGTAAGGAAGGGAGAAGCTATAATAAGGTGTGATAGTCTTGGATGTTTGGAAATATGAGTGGAATTCTAAGCAACTGGAAGCTCAGAAATTCTCTTTTGGATGTTGTCAACATCCATTTTCTTCCTTTTAGGGCTTCTGGTCTATTTGAGTGCACAGGTGTGGTCTCTAAAAGCCCTTCTTCGAACTTGATGGAACTCTTTGTTTTATAAGAAGATGGTTCGGGTTCTGTTTAATTTATAACTCTAGCAGTCTTAAAGCCTTCTCATGACAAAATTTGATCCTCCCCCCCTTTTCCTGGCCCTGTTTGCTCCATCTCTATTCACTCTGGCCATATTTATTTCATGTATGTGGGTACACTGTTACAGTCTTCAGACACAGCAGGAGACGGCTTCAGGTGCCCATCACAGATGGTTGTGAGACACCATGTGGTTGCTGGGAGACAGCATTTGATTTTAATCGTATTTAGTCTTGGCTGGCCTCAAACTGGCTATGTACATCAGGCTATCTTCCAACGCACAGATTATCTGCCTGCCTCTGCCTCCAGAGTTCTGAGACGAAAGGCATGCACCAGCATGTCTGGTTTATTTTTTACTTGTTATTTCTTTCTTTTTTTTTTTTTTTAAAGATTTATTTATTTATTTATTATATGTAAGTACATTGTAGTTGTCTTCAGACACTCCAGAATCAGATCTTGTTACGGATGGTTGTGAGCCACCATCTGGTTGCTGGGATTTGAACTCCAGATCTTCGGAAGAGTAGTCGGGTGCTCTTACCCACTGAGCCATCTCACCAGCCCCTACTTGTTATTTCTGAGGCAAGTCTCACACTACAGTCCTGGAATTCGGTACGTAGCCCAGGCTGGCCCTGAGCTCCTGGCAAGCCTTCTGCCTCACTCCCTGAGGGCTAGTATGACAAGAGAGAGCAACCACCATTGGCTGATAATTAATTTACTTTTGCTTTTTCTTGTGGGTGCTGTAAACTCAGGTTTTCCTTCTTTATGTAAGTGGTTTACCTTGAACGTTGTCCACTGTTTTGTAAATGTATCCATATAAGCAGGGATCAAAGAGTAAAAACACCCCTCAACCCTTATCTCCTCAATGATCAAACACTTGCCAAAAATTGTTCTTTGATGTCTGTGCATCTCCCTTCTACCCCTTCTAAAATTATATTCGAGACCCGAGACTGGAAGCTCCTTGGGAATAGCTTTGTAGCCAAGTGATTCATTTCCTGGTTGGCCTGTGCCATGGTCTACAGTCTCCTTTAAAACATGATAGCGCCTCCCCTCTCTTAACAAAAGGCGGTGGGGCCAGCATACAGGCCACTCTGCGGGTAGGTCACTGTTATCCAAAACATACAGGTGGAGGAAGCACAGCGGGAGCAAGTGACTCAGCACATGTACATGAAGTTGGGCTGGGCACTTGGTGTTGTGATCATAGAAAGAGAAAGGGTATTAATATATGTTCTATCTGGGTGTGGTAGGAGAGGGGAGTACCTCGGTGGACCCATGCCAAGGCATCCCTTCCCCCTGAGAGACTAGCCACACGGAAGGTATAGCGTGGAATAGAGTTTATTTAGGGCATGGGGAGCGGAGTTCAGAGAGTCGCAGAGGCAGAGAAAGGCAGAGAGAAGGAGAGAGCAGAGAAGTAGAGGCCGGCCATGACCACGTGGAGAGAGGGGGAAGGGAATGGGGAGGGGGGCAAGCTGGAAGCAAGAGGAAGAGAGACGGGGCTGGAGAGATGGCTCAGAGGTTAAGGGCACTGACTGCTCTTCAAGAGGTCCTGAGTTCGATTCCCAGCAACCACATGGTGGTTCACAACCATCTGTAATGGGATCTGATGCCCTCTTCTGGTGTGTCTGAGGACAGCTATCGTGTGCTTGTATAATAAATAAATAACAAATAAATCTTAAAAAAAAAAAAAGAGTGAGACAAGAGAAGAGGGGGAGGGTCCGAGCAACCCCATTTATAGTGGGCCGGGCCTACCTGACTGTTGCTAGCTAACTGCTAGGTAACTGGGGGGGAGGGGGACTGTGGAGGTGGAGTCCAGACAGAGTACCCACGGTTGGCCACTAGCACTGCCAATCCACCAACAAAAGAAAAACAAAACAAGCCAAGTTTGGCGACAGACGCTTTTAATCCCAGCACTCAGGAGGCAGAGCCAGGCAGATCTCTGGGAGTTCAAGTCCCACCGTGACTACATAGCAAGTTCAGAGCTACATAGTAAGACCTTGTCTAAAAACAGCAAATAAACCTCACATAGTGAGCTCGGGAGCTGAACCCCGGAACCCAGGCGACCTGTCCTGAGCTCTGAGCTGGCAGACCCCTCCCCCATCACCGTCTCTGAGGGGTTGACTTCTGAGTTCTTACGTTCATAAACCAAACACATCTCCACGGAGGATGAAGTACAACAGGTTGGGACCTTTATGTTAAAAAGCTATTTTGAGGCCAGGCGTGGTGGCGCATGGCCTTTAATCCCAGCACTTGGGAGGCAGAGGCAGGCAGATTTCTGAGTTTGGGGCCAGCCTGGTCTACAAAGTGAGTTCCAGGACAGTCAGGGCTATACAGAGAAACCCTGTCTCCAAAAAAAAAAAAAAAGCTAATTTGCGAGAAGCTATGTGTGTCTCTCTGTGTGTATGGGTGTGTATGTATGGGTGTGGGTGTTTCTATGTGCTGACTAAAGTCACAGACTCCGCATCGATCTGGTCTGCAGTCTCCATCAGCCGCGGGGCTTCCTCAGAAGTGGGTCCTAGACCCACACCTTTTCTTACCTGCTTTGCTGTGTCAATAACACCCGCAACCCCTCAACACACACAAACACCCCACACCCCACACTACAAAGCGGAAACTGGCCAAACCCTGGTACCTCATGGCACTGTGTCTTCTGGAGACGGGCAATGAGCAGCCCTGGCCGTTGGCAGTCGTCTTATGGGAATCCCTTCACAGTATTCTTTCAGGGTTCATCTCTCCTGACTCTTGAGTCTAACTTGAAATGCAGGGAAACAATCTCAAGCGAATGTTGGTTTATTCGTGGGGTTCGGTGTTGTTGTTGTGGGGAGGTGTTGACCTGGCCTTGAGAGCTCCCTATCCCTTGCTATTGTCAGGGAATTGGGGTGCCACCAGGAAAAAACACTCTTCCCCAGCTCCCCAGCTGGAGAAGCAGTTCTGGAGCCAAGGGGCCGCCTTCCCACTGACCTGGCTGTCAGTTCAGATACTATCTGTTGTGGTTAAGATGCTAGGCGCCCTTTCAACCTTACAACCAGCCTTCAAGGTAAATAGCATTATCCTTATTTTATCAAAGAGGAGATGGAGGTTTCCAGAAGATAAGTTGCCCCCTCCCCTCCCGAGAGCGATAAAGGCCAAGTTCTTAACATTCCTACTGCCTCTGTAGACCGACCAGCCAATCCTGATGAACTGGTTAGAGCCCCTGCCCCCGAGGGATTAGCTGACAAGGGCTTGCAGAAGTGCTTTGTAATCTTCAAGGCAGAACCATAAACACGATTAGTCCTGGAGACTCCAGAGAAAATCGGAATGGTAAGACCTCAGACCCTGGCTGCTCTTTATTTAGTAAAGGCCTGTGGGCACTCAGAGGTCTGTTGACTTCCTCATGGCTACCTGTGGGTTGTGGGTTGTGGAAACTACCTGCCTCACCCCTCAGTCTCGACCTGTACTGTGTTGGCACTATCTATATATATGCGTCCTGACTTCCTGAAAGTTTCACTTTTTAATCTTCTCTCTCTCAATTTTTTTTTTTTTTTTCTCTTAGCGCGGGTCGCTTGGGTGTAGTCGAAGCTGCTCTGGTCATGAGGGGCAGGCTTGGTGGCACCCGGGGTGCAGCGCTCACCAGTGATCGCGATGAGTTTACCCCTCAATCCCAAGCCTTTTCTCAATGGACTGACAGGAAAGCCAGGGATGATGAACTTAAGTGGGGCATGGAGTACAAGGGCTACCTGGTCTCCGTGGATGGCTACATGAACATGCAGCTTGCAAATACAGAAGAATACATAGATACATGGGGCATTGTCTGGACATCTGGGCGAAGTTCTAATAAGGTGTAATAATGTCCTCTACATCAGAGGCGTTGAAGAAGAAGAGGAAGATGGGGAAATGAGAGAATAGCATCTTGGAATTATATATATATATATATATATATATATATATATATATATTTCTATACAAAAAAGATTTGGGGTTTGTTTTTCAAAAAAAATTTTCTCTCTCATTTACTTTTAAAAAATTTTAACATTAATTTTAATTCAAACATTAAATCTTACCGTATGCCATTGAATGAAGAGGATTTCCCCTCCCCCCGCAAAGCTCTGTGTGTGCACTGTTAATGTTTGACCAAATTTAAACAACCCACTGCTCACTGCATGGTTTATAACGAAGAAACTCACTGACTACATAATGGCTTCACGCTCCCTGGCCTAAGATATAGAATGTGCTCAATATTAAAAAAAATAAAACCCATGCATCAAAAATCTAATAGCTAAATAGGGATATTAAAAAGCAAGAGGCGCTATTTGAACGGATGTCAAATTATCATGGTACTCACAGAAATACTTGGCAAATTTTGACGTAGGACAGAGCCCCGGGGTAAAAATAAAACATCCTGCAGACCAAACACAGATTAATGAAGTCGGGTTAGGGAGAGGCTACACCTGGTGACAGACACCTCTCACCTTCAATGATGTCCGGGGGGGGGGCGGGGGGGGCTCCTCCCTCCTCAGCTCAGGCAGGCTTGTCTAAGGGTCACCTGAAGCTCATGAACCCAGTGAACAGGTTAGGAACACCTCTGTTAAATTGCTGTTCTTATTCTTATTTTGTTTTCAGGTCTTTATTGATGTTTTGATCATTTCTGAGTCTTTCAGATGGGGGTGGGGAGGGTCTCTGGCAACTTGGAGAAACCCCCACTATTGCTTGACATCAATACTTTGTTTTCACAGCATGGATGTATGGCACGTGTCTCAGTCTAATTGCATGGTCGATGAAGCAATGAATATTTAGTCTTGGTACTTTTGTTTTGTTTTGTTTTTTCGAGACAAGGTTTCTCTGTATAGCCCTGGCTGTCCTGGAACTCACTTTGTAGACCAGGCTGGCCTCGAACTCAGAAATCCACCTGCCTCTGCCTCCGCCTGGCTTAGTTTTGGTACTTTTGTGTGAATATTTTTGTAGCATTTTATTTTATTTTAATATTACTTTTCATTTAATGTATAGGGGTGTTTTGCCTGTATATATGTGTATATGTGTACCATATGCATGCAATACCCATGGAGGTCAGAAGAGGGCGATGCATCCCCCTGGACCTGGAGTTACGGGTGCTCGTGAGCAATCAGTGGGAGCTGGGAATCAGAGGAGTCCTCTTCATGGGTAATAAGTGCGCTTAATGACTGAGCCATCTCCCTAGCCTCCTTTATAGGATTTCAATGTTAATCTCCAGGTTTTCTTTTAGTATTCCATGAACTATACTGGATACTGGAGACTCAAAAAAGTTTTTTTTTTAAAAACTTGTCACTGGATACATTTTTTAAAAAATTATTAATTCATTATATGTAAGTACACTGTAGCTGTCTTCAGACACTCCGTAAGAAGGAGTCAGATCTTGTTAAAGATGGTTGTTAGCTACCACGTGTTTGCTGGGATTTGAATTCAGGACCTTCGGAAGAGCAGTCAGTGCTCTTAACTGCTGAGCTCCAGCCCGACTCACAAAGTCTTAACAACTGTTCAGTCTTTGTAATCACACTGCCTTCAATATACAATGAGAGGAAGGTATCATGTTTGCAAGTCGAATGAGTCTTATTTTACACACGAGTGGGTCACATTTAGCTGCAGCTGCCAGCTTGACACTAACACAGAGCCCTTTGGGAGGAGGGAACCTTAACTGAGGGATTGTCTCCATCCGGTTGGCCTGCGGGTGTATCCACAGGTAGGGTACTTTCTTGATGACTAGTGATGTAGGAGTGCCTAGCCACAGAGGGCAGTGCCAGTCCTGGGCAGGTGGCCTGGATCGAATCAGATTGCTGACTGAGCACATTTGGGGAGGAAAACCAGAAAACGTTGTTCCCCACGGTCTGTGCTTCCCTTTGGGCCCGAGGTTTCTGCCCTGAGTTCCTGTTCTGGCTTTCCTAGATGCTGGACTGTAAGCTAAGTAAATCTTTTCCTCTCAAATTGGTTTTAGTTGTGGTGGGTTTTTGTTTGTTTGTTTGTTTTTTTGTTTTTTGTTAGTTTGTTTAAGATTTATTTATTTTATGTATATGAGTACACCATAGCTGTACAGATCGTTGTAAGCTAACATGAGGTTGCTGGGATTTGTTTTTTTGTTTTTTTTTTTTTTTTTGTTTTTTTTTTTT